>NC_067167.1:3212840-3512068 GCF_903995435.1 Acomys russatus | reverse complement strand
CACGTTGGAAGCTCTTCATTCACCTTCCGTGGGTGGAGTCAGTCTTTCAGGTATCCACAGGGCTTTTCAGGACCCTGAGGAAAAACACAGAGGCTCTAGTGCATTACTGGATTCATGCCGTTCCATCAATCTGACATAACATCTCTCCAAAGGATGGTGACCTTGAATGTTGAGGAAGGGGCTAAAAAAGACTCTGCAGCAATGAGGCCATCCTTGTCCAAATATTAAAAAATGGATATATATATATATAAAATACATGATAAAATACTGTGAGGAAGCCATATTACTCTTCTCCCCTCCTTTATTTTTCAATAATGTTTAAGTTGTCCATTAGCTTTTTCCACTAGAGATTGACCCTGAGGTTTATATGGGATGCCTGTGATAGGGAATATAGCCAACTTTTGCAAAATTCCTGAAAAGGCTTGACAATGTATGCAGGGGCATTGTCAGTTTCTAATATTTTAAAGGCCTAAAACATTAAAAGCTCTGAGCAAAAAGGTAATAGCATCCTTAACTGCCTCTTTTGGTAGAGAAACAGCAAAAGCAAACATCCAAGAACTGCTCACAGTGATATGAACATCTTTCAGTGCCCAAAGCAGAAGCATGAGTAACATCCGTGCGCCAAATATGGTTTTATTATTATTTTGCAATAATCCTCGCTGAGTCACAAGAGGGGAGAGGCATTATATTAAAGTTTACACATGAAGGGCATTCCTTAACTGTCAAGTGAGCCTGTATTTTTATTAGTGAAAACCATTTTTTTTTTGAGACAGGGTCTCTCTGTGTAGCCCTGGCTGTCCTGGACTCCCTCTGTAGACCAGGCTGGCCTCGAACTCAGAGATCCGCCTGCCTCTGCCTCTCCGCCCGGCTAACCATGTTTTTCAATGCAGAAGCACTTTGTCGAAAGCTTGTATCGGATTCTCGTGCTTCCTTTAGGTTGTTAGTTCCTGGGAAAAGAGAAGGTGTTAGAAAAGGAATCTGCTGACGGGTGTGGTGGCGCACACCTTTAATCCCAGCACTCGCTGGTGGATCGCTGTGAGTTCAAGGCCAGCCTGGTTTACAAAGTGACGTGACTCCAGGACCTGCGGGGCACGGGGAAGGAGGGAAGGAATCTGCCTTTGCATTTCCTTCAAACAGAGGCTCTGGAAGATTAGAATGTGACCTAATGTGGCCAAAATAAAGAAGATTCTCTTCCATCTGCAATTCTGTTGAATTAATTGTAGTAAACCGTTAACAGACGTTCCTGATGAAGTAATCCACACTCTTTGTAGCCATTGCACTGCCAGGACCGCACACTGTAAGCCAGGATGTAAGTTTACAAATTGAGGATAACATGTAAATCATGTGTAATTCCATGTTTTGTACTGAGGAACCAGGCTAGGTGAAAATCAGTGAGGCATCTTTTATAAGATCTGTAGAGCCGGGCATGGTGGCGCACGCCCTTAATCCCAGCACTCGGGAGGCAGAGGCAGGTGGATCTCTGAGTTTAAGGCCAGCCTGGTCTACAGAGCTAATTCCAGGGCGGCCAAGGCTACACAGAGAAACCCTGTCTTGAAAACAAACAAAACCATCAAATAACGGTTGTAGTTGTGCTGTGGGAATTTTTAATGTTTGTCTAACCCAATTCAAGTCTTCTAGCATCTTTATTTTTGGGAAATCATCTAGAGTTTTTAAGTTGTATTTTCTTTTGTTTTGTTTTTTCAAGACGGTTTCTCTGTGTAGCATTGGCTGTCCTGGACTCACTTTGTAGACCTCATGAACTCACGAAGATCCACCTGCCTCTGCCTCCTGAGTGCTGGGATTAAAGGCGTGCGCCACCACCGCCCGGCTGAGTTGTATCTTCTAATCTCCACCGTTTGAAAAATGATTGCTGAAGGCTTTTATCAACTTTCTTAGATGATTGGAGTAATATGTTTAATTTTATTTGGTGCTATGGTCAACTCATAGTGAGTTAATCCGATTTTCACTTTAGCAAATAAATCTTGTAGTATTTTATTATTTTCAGCACAAAGCAGAGTATCCATATGATGTGTAATAAAAGCAAGAGGAAACAAATCTCTAGCTCACTTCAAAGTAGTAGCAACCAATAATTGGACTATTTGCCATTCCGTAAGGTAAACCTTCTCAATGATATTTTTTTAAAGATTTATTTATACTTTATACAGTATTCTGTCCATACATGTGCCTGCCCACCACAAGGAGGCACCAGATATCATTACAAGTGGTTGTAAGCCACCATGTGGGTGCTGGGAATTGAACTCGAGACCTTCAGAAGAGCAGCCAGCGCTCTTAACCTCTGAGCCATCTCTCCAGCCCCCTCAATGATACCTTTTCATTGGTTCAGATAAATTAAGAGAAGACACACTTGCTGTTCCCTGAGTCTGCTTTTCTCTTTGGGGTGTTCAGGCACCAATAATCGCTGGGTGCTGGATGGGAGGGAAGCAAGCTTAGCCAGGGGCGGGTGGTGTAGGAAGGATCTTGATCAGCTTTGAGTGCAGGAGAAACCGCTTTCTCCAGTGATAGTTTTCAGTAAAACACTTCTTCTTATTGGGGGTGACTTTCCCTTTAAGAGGTCAAATAGAATCTGTAAAGTGCCTGGGGTAAGGTCGATTGAAGGTCAAAGCCAGCTAAGGTTACCCAGAATGCTTTAGAGGGAGGTGAGGTGACAGTTAAGTTTTGAGGGAAGGAAGGAAATGGTTTGAAGAGGGCCTATTGAGGGGAGGGAAATTTCTGTTGCCAAGAATGTGATGGGTTGAATAGGATGTATTTTTTTGGAGGGGTTATTTTGAATCCTAGAAACTATAGGGGTGTATTAATAGATTTTTAAGTTGGGAGAGGATAGTGGAGGAACACCCCGTACCAGGATATAGTAGTATATCTTGAGTTCTCTCTCTAAGTAAAGTTTTAATGCTTTGGCCACAACCTCCTGCCAGAGAGGGGGCGGGACTGTTAGGCATTCCCTTAGGAAGAACTGTCCGTTCATATGGTCCAGCATTATTAATGGGGGTTACTGAAAAACAAAGAGTTCACAGTCCTGAGGGGGGAAAGGCATAGAAAAAAAAAAAGCTTTCTTTGATATCTTTTGACCACAAAGGGATGGCTGCGACCTGGGACAGCCCTCTTTGGGGAGAACCCTAGACTCACAGGGTTTCATTCACTTCCCTTAGGTCCTTGTAGCAGTATCCACCCTCCCCCCCCCCCCCCCCCACGAGCTCTTTCTATAGTGAACACAGGGATATTCCACGGACTGTGAGTTTGTTCAAGAAGAAGCTGCTCTTTTATTAGTTTTGTGAGACTTCCAGTTCCTTCCCTGACAGAGGCCTCTGTTCCACCCAACCAGGCTGGAGGCGTTCATTCCAGAAAAGACTTTCCCGTTGTAAGAATGCCAGGCCAGGCAGGGAGGAGTGACACATATCCCACCTGTCCAGGGGGGTGTTTGAGGTGGCAATTTGAAACTGGAGGGGAGATTCTGCCATATGTTGAGCTACATGTCGCCTCCTCCTCCTCCTCCTCCTCCTCCAAGAAGGAAACGTTGCCTCTCATCAGTAAAACCTTACCCTCCCGGACTTCAGCCTCCTCTACCAATACAAAAGGAGACGAGGAAGATCTGGACCCATCTTCATCAGTGTTAGCTGATCATTCTCTTCTTCTTCTTCTTCCTCTCCTCTCTCCTCCTCTCTCCTCTCTCTTCTTCTTTCTCTTCCCTTCTCCTCTTCTTCTTCTTCTTCTTCTTCTTCTTCTTCTCCTTCTTCTTCTTCTCCTCCTCCTCCTCCTCCTCCTTCTCCTCCTTCTTCTTCTTCTAAAGATTTATTTATTTATTATGTATACAGTGTTTTGCCTGCATGTACACCAGAAGAAGCCACCAGATCTCATTATAGATGGTTGTGAGCCACCATGTGGTTGCTGGGAATTGAACTCATGGAAAAGCAGGTGGTGCTCTTAACCTCTGAGCCATCTCTCCAGCCCGTTAGCTGATCTTCTAAACAATCTTCCAACTCAGCGGCAGCACCGTGGTGGCGCCTCAACTTATTATTCTCCTCTGCCTTCCTGGGGTCAAATTAAAGCCCTGTCATCTAAGGCACAGGATCCTCTTCATGTTTAACGGTCATCTGGGAACACCTTCTCTCTCTCTCTTTTTTTTTTTTTTTGTGGCCATGGTTGCTTTGCTTACAGTTGAGGTACTGTTTCCTGTCCCCTCCCCTCGTGCAGCTCGGGATTTGGTTCGGACCTCTGTACCTGACCCACCTTTGTTTCATCCAGCCACATGGAATTGTGAGGAGGTTAAAGTTGTGGTAAATGATTCTGAGTTGTTTGTTTTGTCTTGTTTTCTTTTGAGACAGGGTCTCTCTGTGTATGCTTGCCTGTCCTGGACTCGCTTTGTAGACCAGGCTGGCCTCGAACTCACAGTGATCCGCCTGCCTCTGTCTCCGGAGTGCTGGGATTAAAGGCATGCGCCACCACGCCCAGCTATGATTTTTGATTTGATGGAGGGAATACAGAGACTTTTGTCTACAGTAAGATCTCCTCGCCTGTAAATTATTCTGGCCGGGCTGACTATCTACCTATTTGCTTCTCTACGTTGGGAATCACACCTCAGGCACGTCGGGAATCACACCTCAGGCACGTCGGGAATCACACCTCAGGCACGTCGGGAATCACACCTCAGTCTGGCCGTGCTAGTTTAGATCATCACATTTTTCTTGCTGATTCTGTTTAATGAGATTTTAAAGCTAGAGAACTTAAAGATCAATATCTTTGCCTATGGACTTTGAGCTTTGTTTCTATTGTCGATGCATATGAACCGGAAATACGTCTTATTTCTTGATGCGAGCCTCCTTACCCTCTTAAGTGTTGTTTACCTGTCGAACAATTTGAATATAAATGGGAAAGTGTTAATCCTGGAAATGCTTTTCCTTCCTGGCTAACCCCTAAATTCCCTACAAATGGAATTTTCTATTTGGGTTATAATTTTTCTAATTTTATAGTAGGTTGGTCACTTTTAGTTCCTGCCTACAAATATACATTAAGTACCACTAGACAGCAGTTTATCTGGTCCAATACATTTCCAGATACACTTCACTATGTGGGTCATTTTCTTTCACGAAGATGGATAACCCCTATTTTTTATTTTGGATTTTTTTTTTTTTAAGATTTATTTATTGTGTATGCAATGTTTTGCCTGAATGTACACCTGCAGGCCAGAAGAGGGCACCAGATTTTATTATAGATGGTTGTGAGCCACCATGTGGTTACTGGGAATTGAACTCAGGGCCTTTGGAGGAGCAGACAGTGCTCTTAAACCTCTGAGCCATCTCTCCAGCCCTTTATTTTGGATTTTTGAGACAGGGTTTCTCTGTGTAGCCTTGGCTGTCCTGAACTTGCTTTGTAGACCAGCGTGGCCTCGAACTCACAGCGATCCACCTGCCTCTGCCTTCCAAGTGCTGGGATTAAAGGCGTGCGCCACCACACCTGGCTTAATAACCCCTATTTTTACTACTAAAATATCTTACAAGTATATTCCACAAAGACATCTTTACAAACTATTTGCTGCTACTAATTCTGCAATGTCTAATAGGCCCATTCAGGTGAACCCAACTATTTCAGGCCTTGAAGCTTGTGTTGTGGCCCCTTTTGCCATAGCTAAAGGATACCAGGGTCATTTGTGGTTACTGTTCAGGTCCCTTGAAAATATAACCTGCAAGAATTGTGTTATTACCAATTGCATTGATAGTTCTTGGGGCCCTGGTTCTTTTTTTTTTTTTTTTTTTTTTGGTTTTTTCGAGACAGGGTTTCTCTGTGTAGCCTTGGCTGTTCTAGACTTGCTTTGTAGTCCAGGCTGGCCTCAAACTTACAGCGATCTGCCTGCCTCTGCCTCCTGAGTGCTGGGATTAAAGGCGTGCACCACCACGCCCGGCTGGGGCCCTGGTTCTTTTGCAATTGTTCGTCAGCCACCTTCTGTTTTACTTCCTGTTAATATAACTCAACCATGGTATATTGATCCTGCAATGTATGCTTTAGATCAATTGTTTTCTGCTCTTTCAAGATTTAAACATTTTGTTTCTGCTCTTATTTTTGGCATTACTGCTTTAATAGCTATTATAGGTCCTGTGGCAGCTTCTGCTACTACACTAGTCCATAAGTACATACTGTACATCATATAAATTCCCATTTTAAAAAAGTGTCTTTGGCTAGGCGCTGGTGGCGCACGCCTTTAATTGCAGTACTTGGGTGGCAGAGGCAGGCAGATCGTTGTGAGTTCGAGGCCAGCCTGGTCTACAAAGTGAGTCCAGGCCAGCCAAGGCTACACAGAGAAACCCTGTCTCAAAAAACAAAATGTGTCTTTGGCTTTATTTACTCAAAAGTCTATGGATAAATGATTAGAAGATAGAATTAATGTTTTAGGAGAAGCAATATTTTATGTTCATGAGAACTACTGTGGCATGCCATTCTAAGTATAAATAGGTTTGAATTACTCCTTTGCCATATCATGGCTCTCAATGTACTTGAAATTAGACCCAGGCTCATATTAAAGGTATTTGGAATAATACACATGTAAAATTATATATACACACTTTACAAGACCAAATATCTGTTATTTCACATGTTCATTTGCAAAGAACATCAGCAGAAGAAGTTCTTTCTTGTCTTCAAAAATATATTACTAGGCATGTTTCTTTTGGTAGAACTTTGGATATATACACACATTTATATACGCATATATGCATATATATATATATATACACACATACACACGCTTTTACTCTAGGTGTTGTTTTTCTAATTTCTTTCTCTTTTCAGTCTTTGTCCACCATATAAAGATTGATCTTCATTCAGCTACCCTAGATCTTTGAGAGTTACAATTAAAAAATAAAAAAGGGGAGATGGTGGCTACCATGGTTTTGGTCCAGGGAGCCGCATCTGAGTGCTTTGTGGATGGTTCTTGTGGGATGCACCTGAGGAGAAGCCCCTGGCATGGAACAGTGTGACAGCATCCGCAGCCTCTGCTGTCCTTCCTGGGAGTGATTCCTTTTCTCTAGTATAACACTATGTATGCTCTTGGTAGCTTTTACTTCTACATTATTTGTAATGACTATAGTAATAACATAATAAAAGTCTAATAATCTTAAGATGGATGTATTAAAATACATGACATATCGAGATGATGATTCCCAAAGTAATTCAGAATCCAGAAAGTTTTTAAGAAAGACTCTTGGGGTTGGAGAGATGGCTCAGAGGTTAAGAGCACTGTCTATTCTTCCAAAAGTCCTGAGTTCAATTCCCAGCAACCACGTGGTGGCTCACAACCATCTAAAATGAGATCCGGTACCCTCTTCTGGGGTACAAGGGGTACATGCAGGCAGAATACTGTATAAATAATAAATAAATAAATAAATAAATAAATAAAATCTTTGGGGCTGGAGAAATGGCTCAGTGGTTAAGGGCACTACCTGCTCTTCCAGAGGTCCTGAGTTCAATTCTCAGCAACCACATGGTGGCTCACAACCATCTATAATGAGATCTGATGCTCTCTTCTGCAGATAAAGCACTCATATACAATAAATAAATCTTTAAAAAAAAGAAAGACTCTCTTTAGGCACATAATGATTCTCAGAAAAGCACATATGTATAGTGATTTAGAAAATAGTCCTAGCAAGAATGGATTTAGGAAGCCAATGAGTACACACGAACATGAAAATATTAGTTCAGGAACAAGGAGCACATTTGTGCCAAAACCTCAAGTCGTTAGAAAATAGAAAAAGTTGGTCAAGAGTCAAGCAGTGCTTGAGTCAACAGAATCAATTTTCTAATTTTGGCCATGATTGAGTAGGATAAAAAGACAGGGAAAAAACTTGTAGTATCTAAGACATAATAGCTACCCACAATAATTATATAGAAGTGCTTAATTATGAGGCTATAAGATTGAGTATCCACTGGAAGAAAATAAAGTGTATGGTAAATAAACTCATAAAAAAAAAAAAAACACTTCAGAGAGTTGTTATCTGATTGCCTTGGAACATGTTTGAGGAAATAAAACTGTATATTGTTATTTTGAAGTGAAATAGAGACTGAAAGGCTCAAACTATTCAGGATCATCTCCTTAGCAGCAAGTTGGTGGTCATATCCTTCACTGCACCAAAGCCACATGTCTTTGGAGTCTTTGAACTCAGAGCTGGACTCCCGCACTATGTGGTCCATAGAATGTTCCTGCAGCCTTCTGGCTGGCTCAAGAGTCTGCCCTGCCCCAAAATGTCAGCCTGACTGCAAATTTAAGAGCTCAAAACCACCCTAGCAGTTTTTACTTCTTGCTTCATAATTGTTTCTCCTCCTCGTCCTCCTCCTCCTCCCTCCCTCCTTCTCCTTTCCCCCTTCCTCCCTCCTCCTCCTCCTTCTGGAAAAAAGATAGGAGTTTTTTGCCAAGGCTGGTCGGGCTGTTAGGATTCAGGAAGAGGTTTAGGGACCTTCTACCAACATCAAAGAGTCCCCTGAGCAGATTTCAGTTGTTTTAACCCAATGCAATGGCATAAACCAAAACAAAGGAGGAAAAGATACACTGCCACCCTCAGTTTTGGGGAGGCTTATGGCCTTGGGGGGCTAATTAGGCTGGGATGGCATTCACCTTTCCCACTTGAACTGGAGGTCCTGCCATATCCATTTTAGGTGTCAGCTGTTGCCCTGGATCTGCCTTTTTCTTCGGGGTATTCAGACAGTGCTGTGTATGGGGCCCTGGACTGAAGGAAATACAGTTTAGCTGGAGGTGGGTGAGTTTACACAAGATCTAGGTTGGTGGTGAATGTGGGTGAAACAACCTTCTCTGGAGACAGTTTCCAGTAAAATAGCTCTGTTGGTTGGGTGTGAATGAGGGCTATACAAAGCATCAGAAGTACGCTGAGAGAAAATCCTTTACAGTCTTGAGGATGCAAGAGTATAGAAACAAACCATTAATTCTAACAATATAAGGGGCCATTCCTTAGGAATGGTAACAGCTGTTGGAAGGCCTGGTTGTAAAGGTGCCATTAATTACATGAGGACATTTACTTGATTTAGAACCTGCAGCAAATGCTATTTTCCTGACTGTAACCACCAAAATATAAGAATTCCATCGACTGGTGCTGGGCTTCATGGCACATGCCTTTAATCCCAGCACTCGGGAGGCAGAGGCAGGCGGAGCACTGTGAGTTCGAGGCCAGCCTGGTCTACAAAGTGAGTCCAGGACAGCCAAGGCCACACAGAGAAACCCTGTCTGATGGTCTGGTTCTTCTATATGCTCTTTTGGGCAGCTGCTATCTATTTTTCTGTAAAGGGCTAACTCATCCACGCCTATAGGAACCTTAGAAAGCCAGGTTATAAGGCCGACATGATAGTTTTCATCAGATCCTAGGAAAAATACCCCAAATCTTGCCTATTAGAGTTTTGAGTGGGGTTTACAAATTCAGTAATTTCCTGCAACTCTTTCCCCAGAGCATTTCCAGGAATCCATCCTTGGGAGAGCATCATCTGCTCAGCAGGGTTATTAGGCATAAGGAGGTACACGCCTAGACTTTGAACAGCATCTCTTTCCCATAAATTAACTTCTGGCCTCTGTAGCACACGAGGCTGGAAGGAACGTGGTTCACCTTCCTCAGTTTTCCAATTAAGAATTTCTGAAATCTCTTGAGGCCCATGGGACACTTCTCCCCAGAGCTCTTCTTGGGAGCCCCGAAGAAGCCAATGGGAACACCAAGAAACTTAAATCGTGGCACCTGTGCCCAGAAAACCTCAAATCCCTTACCGACTATCCATAGAGATATTGTGGGTCCCTCTTAAGTAATTCCATGCACTAAATATCTGAGGACACAAATCATTCTATGTCTTTTTTGAAAAAAGATTTATTTATTTATTATGTATACAGTGTTCTGCCTACCGCTGAGCCATCTCTCCAGCCCCCCACCCCCCGCTGAGCCATCTCTCCAGCCCCATGTTGTGGTTATTATCAATGTCTGTTGTTAATTTAGAAGTAGAGCCTTGCTGGGTGGTAGTGGCTCACACCTTTAATCCCAGCACTCGGGAGGCAGAGGCAGAGGCAGAGGCAGGTGGATCTCTTAGTTTGAGGCCAGCCTGGTCTACAAAGCGAGTCCAGCCACGCAAGGCTACACAGAGAAACCCTGTCTCAAAAAACAAACAAAAAGTACGGCCTACGTAATGTTTATTATTAGGCTTATAATTATTATGGTGATATTATCTATCTGCTTTCACAATAAAAAAGGACACAGGTGTCAAAAAGTACACAAACACCTGATAGATTTTAGAATAGCCTCATTTGACCCGGGGCAGGGCAGATATTGCCTCCTAGGCTACCTACCTACCTACCAGCCTCTATCTCACGCCATTTGCCTTTAATAATTTTTTTTTCTTAAGAGCAAAGACGTTTTAATGAATATATTTTACAAGTCCACCAGACAATCACGCGATGCTGCCTGCATTGGATGCAATCCTGGGCCACAAGTCTGCACACTCCTTTACAACTGGACCTGTGATAGCAGAACCTTTCTTTCTTTCTTTCTTTTTTTTTTTTTTTTTGGTTTTTCGCGACAGTGTTTCTCTGTGTAGCCTTGGCCATCCTGGACTCACTTTGTAGACCAGGCTGGCCTCGAACTCACAGGGATCCACCTGCCTCTGCCTCCCGAGTGCTGGGTTTAAAGGCATGCGCCACCACGCCCGGCTGATAGCAGAACCTTTCATCTCGCCTTTATTGATTACTATGACCCCTGCGTTATCTTCAAAATAAAGAAACTCCCATCTTTTCTTCGATATGACTTTCGTTGTCGAATTACCACTGCTGGATGGACCTTTTTCCTTAACTCTGGTTTGCCCTTCTTAACTGTGGCCATCACCATATCGCCCACGCCAGCTGCAGGAAGCCTGCTCAGCCGTCCTTTGATTCCCTTCACAGAGACGATATACAAAATTTTGGCTCCTCTGTTGTCAGCACCGTTGATCACAGCTCCTACCGGAAGACCCAGGGAAATCCGGAACTTGGCCCCGGAGGACCCGCCGCATCCTCGCTTTGACATCTTGAGTGCCTCTAATAATTTTTATCAGGGCTACCTCCCATCCATAGTCCCAACATACTTGCTAATGTTCTTCACCTGGCCACTTCTTTCCACGTGAAACTTCAGAGTTCCTCCTTGTGGCTCGTGTGGCTCTTTCCTATTCCGTGGTGATCCTCTATCGTCTTCCTCCTCGGGTCCCTTCTCCTAGCCAAGATCCTCTGTCCTGGAAGCCCTCAGATGTTTACTCCTTCTGCCTCACACAGGTGTAGGTGTTTTATTCAGCCAACCGGGAAGGCAAGGTCACATAGCAATACTTTTTTTGTAGTTTGCTAAAAGACAGCCAACAGACCTGAGGGAGCAACATACTTAACAATGAAATGCAAAGCACCAGACAACACTGTTACAATTGCTTCTTTTTGTCTAATTAAAAAGGCATTTTTAAGGGGCTGGAGAGATGGCTCAGCAGTTAAGAGCACTGATTGCTCTTCCAGAGGTCCTGAGTTCAATTCCCAGCAGCCACATGGTGGCTCACAACCATCTATAATGGGATCTGATGCCCTCTTCTGGCCTGCAGGGGTAAAAGCAGGCAGAGCACTGTATACATAATAAATAAATCTTTTTTAAAAAAGGCTTTTTAAAACTATGTGTACAGCAAGAAAAATTATGAAACAGTTATTAAAAAAAAACAATAGGTAAGTCTTACATACATTATGTCTAGTCAAAAGTTATTTGGCCACTTTGAGGAAAATATTATCTATCCTATCTTTTTAAAATTTTTATTTATTTATTATTGTGTGTACAGTGTTCTGCCTGCATTCACACCTGCAGGTCAGATCTTATTAGAGATGGTTGTGAGCCACCATGTGGTTGCTGGGAATTGAACTCAGGACCTCTGGAGGAACAGTCAGTGTCCTTAACCTCTGAGCCATCTCTCCAGGCCATATCTATCCTATCTTGATGAGTCTAAAGTTGTGTACCTAAAGTAATTTTTGTCGTATCTTGTATCTAACAGCCTAGAAACATCTATCTAGACCTTAATACACCTTCTTAATTCCTAAGTGACTAAACTTAATTGTAAAACTATATCTGATTTTCAACACCAATTGAGACTTGAGAATGAATAAAATTAATTATCTGAGTAAACAGGAAGTGCAGGTTAGCAGCTTCCAAAATAAAAATAGCAGAGAGAGTTTGCTATCAGGATAGCCCCATAAAATTCTCTATAATGTTGGAGCATCATCTTCAGCTTTCTGGCTCAGTATATTTGATAGACATATTTACGAAGCAGGAACGATTGAGTAATTGCTTACCCTGTCTTTGCATAGTTTGGCAGTTGACTCAGCCTGCATCTATGCTTGCCCATTTTAGGCAGAATTCCCTCTGTGGAAGAAATGAGGACATTTCCACATTTGAAGCCATCTCTGAAATGGAGGTTCTTCGATGCTATTTGCCTTCTTTGAGGTAGGCTGTGTGCTGCTAGGAGTTGTCGTGCCTTGTTGTCAAGGAATCCTTAAAATGAGTAAAACATCTTGAAATGCCATATTGTGCAGGTCTCTGAGGCTTTTTTTGAAGACCTTATCTATCCATTTTTTATATAATTTATCTGTCTATAAAATCATATCTATCTGTTAAACCTAGGATGTATATTTCCGTGATAAATTAGAGTAGTATCTGGCATGACAATGAATTTGGTTGGCTAACCTTTAACTCGCCTTACTTAATTATCCTAAACAGCCTACAGTAGCAGTTTTAAAAGTATTGGAAGTAAACCTTGTATTATAAATGGGTAGTGTATGGGCATGCTATCTCATAACAGAGCAGAAATATCTCTGTATGTATGTGTCACAAAGTAACCTTGAATTTGTATCAATATACCTAAATTTGTAACAATGTATAAAAGTAACCTTATTTAAATATAGCACTATCTATAAATTGAAGAGTAGATATAGTAATCTGTCTTTTGTTATTCCTATGAGGTATTTCTATATTCACCTTCTTTCTTTTCAACCTCCATCTTTGTACCTAAGAAAGAAAGAGAGAGGAAAGAAAAAGAAAAGAGTGAAATTCCTGAGTCTGACCTCATTAATAATTTTTAACTAACCAACCTCTTTAAAAAAAAAAAAAACCAAGTATCCATTATCCAGGAAAACAACCCAAATCTAGCCACTCCACCTTAATGAAAATGGGAGGTCATTCTCAAGGTTGTTTCTTGCTGATTTGGGGGCATGGAATTCCTTCATAGGGGCCCAAATAAAATTGGAAAAAATGGCTAAGCAAGCTAGCAATAACATTTGTGATCCACTCTCTAAATGTTGAGAAACTTCAGATGAATAGAAATCCTGTTTGGAGCGGTCTGAAATGCTGGACTAATTGAGACGAGCAGCCTTCTTTGAGGCTTTCCTAGGAGCAGGCTATGATGAGGGACAGAAACTGAAGAAGTTGAGGCTGAGACATGCAGGATGCCTAAGCCGATGTGTCAGCATCTCAAGTTCATGTGTTTGACATTATAAGTGTGTGAAATAATGAAGGTTGTAATAATGAACAGCGGCAGTTTTTATGCTTGAAATGGCAGCGACACTGTAGTGACATGGGCAGTGAGCAAATTCACCAGAGCCACAAAATAGCAGCCTCCGGGCCAGCAGGATGGCTCATCAGGCAAAGGCACTGGCCCCCAAGCCTGATGGCTTGAGTTTGGTGTCCTGGTCTCATGTGATCTGTCCCCTGATCACTCCATATGCACTGTGGTGTGTGCAGAAGTGCAAACAATCATGCCCGCATGTATGCACACTCACACCTTGCCCTCCAGACACTCGCAAAATCACTCCGACAAGTTTTGAGACACGCACTGAGAGTCATGTGTGCACCCACATACACAAATAAATTAGCGTAATTCTTAAAAAAGGAGGTAAACAGACAGAAATAGCAAAGGGGTTCTATAAGCTGTAGCACACCCACAGTGAGGACAGGTGGAAGAGACATGTTTTCAGTGGGACACCTCAGACCTCCTTTTACAGAAGGTCTATGTAGGCTTAGATTAAAAAAAAAAAAAAACAAACAGCCGGGCGTGGTGGCGCACGCCTTTAATCCCAGCACTCGGGAGGCAGAGGCAGGCGGATCGCTGTGAGTTCGAGGCCAGCCTGGTCTACAAAGTGAGTCCAGGATGGCCAAGGCTACACAGAGAAACCCTGTCTCGGAAAGAAAAAAGAAAAAACAAAAAGAACAAAAAAACATACTTTATGTTCTTAAACCCTTCAACCTCGTGTATAACCCACCAACCAGAGGAAGAGGAAAAAGAGTGCTAACAGGAAAAAGAAGTTGTGGACATGTTTAGACCTAGTTCCTTGGGCCAGTACGCTCTGCACTGTCACAAGACCAGCAGTCCAGTCCAATAGCAAACGCCGAACAGCAACACGAATCTGCACTGGTGGCATGATCCCACCAGAAAAAGCAAGACTGTGACAAATCGGCCCAAGTCAGCAGAATCAGCCAGAATCAGCCAGAGTACCACAAGAAGTTCTCTGGAACGCTTCTGTCTCTGAAGAAAAGACCAGCCAAGACCAGTGAAGAGTTGCATACATAGCAACGCGAAACCATCATCTAACTGTCCGTGGGGTTCTATTTATATTCTTACTAAACTTCACGTGCCCTCTCACAAGACAGCTTCCAGAAAAACATCACATGACACAACTGAGTTTTTAAAGAAACCAGGAACTCCCACTTCCGGTCTCTATGCAAGCCTGCAAGGTATGTATGTTTCAGTGTCACCATACCCTGACTGTTCAGGTTTGATCTGACAAGACACCTTGTGTGTGGCTCCTGTCCAAATTGCTAGGGCCATAGGTTTCTCTTGCTGTTCATGTATGTGTTTGTTTGTTGACAGACTGTCTCTACATGTAACTTTGGCTGTCTTGGAAACTCCCTCTATAGACTAAGGAGATCTTGAATTTGCAGATATACTCCCACCTCTACCTCTGGAGTGCTGGGATTAGAGGTGTGGGCTACTGCACCCAGCTGTAAAAGGAAGTCTTATGGGGTGACTTACCTCCATTGTCTTCTTCAATTTTGTCAAATTATTTTTTCATGTACATTGATCTTTTTTGTCTTGTACATGTCTGTGTACCATGTTCACACTTAATGGCCAAGGAGGCCTGATGGGAGTTAAATACCCTGGATCTGGAGTTACACAACAGTTGTTGGCCGCTCTGTGGGTGCTGGGCATGGAGCCTGGGTACTCTCAGAAAGCACCCTGTGCCTATAACCGATGAGCTATTTCTCCACCCCAAGTTCTCCATTCTTGACAGTGTTTTCTGTCCAAGGCATCCTAGCTCACTAGGATGCTGTCATTAAAGAGTGGAGTGATACCAGAGTGAGATTTAACCCTCCAGCCATTATGAGCTCCCTACTTGGTTTTGCAATGCAAAGTGGTCAGCTCTAAATCACACACATGCAAACAACAAAAAAAGCAGGTTGCGTCCAGTTTTGCATACTTATATCTACATAGATAACAAAAATACAGAAAAAGAGACAATGGATTGGAAAGTTTGGAAGCATAGGAGGAGTTGGAGGGAGCAAAGGAAAGTGGGAAAGTGATGTAGTCAGACTTTAATCAAAATGCATAAAAATGAAATTTAAATAATGATAAAAGCATGGTCATCTGTATAGTGATGTCACTGGCCCGAGACACACAGCAGCCGGGCTGTTGAGAGTGAACTGTCTGTGGTACTCCATGGGACCTGCTGTAGCATCCTCTGAGCCAGTCTGCTCAGTGGCAAATCAGCCTTGTTCTGAGGTCAGAACAGCTCAGCAGGTGTTCACCTCCCAATGGCATCCATGTGCTGGGCAGTGACTTTTCTTTGAGGTTTTTCTGTAGCTGTGCTCTCTGTCTCTCTCTGTCTCTCTCTCTCTGTCTCTCTCTCTCTCTTTGTATTTGTGAAGATTTTGCTGTTGGTACATTTATTTTTACATTATAAATTTTGGTTAACAGCTAGCATTGGCTCCTAAGCAATATACGTTCACTGAGTCGTTTCCTTGTTTTCAGCTAAGAACTTTATAGAAGCTGAATATTCCCAAAGCATTTCTACCCATTATTTTTATATTTTATATATGTTGCTACATGTCGTTGAGCCAGGAATGCCCCCAGATAACGCTGCTCTTCCATTGTGGCCATGTCCAGAAGTGAACCTGTTCACTGAGCAGACGTAGGAATGGGAAAACGTCTACATGGATGTGTCTAGGCTCCCTCTGTGAAACCCCCATGCTTCCTCTGCTGAGGAAAAGCACAGCTTTAGAAACAAATTCCATGCTTTCCTCACCCGCCGCAGGCTGGACGTCTTTCTCAGCTCTTGTGTTTGCGTTGTCTTCACATTCAGGGTGACGGGAACCAATGACGTTGGCTAACAGTAGTGTTTATAAACGGCACCCCTATGTCAACAGTTCCTGTCTGACTGTACTTTCAGTGTTACTCACGTTCCAACAGATTGAGGAAAGCAGACATCTGTGAACACAAGGCCAGCCTGATCGTCATAGTGAGTTACAGGACAGCTAGGGCATAGGGAGAGTGTGTCTCAAGAAAGCAAAACAAACACCACTACCACCACCACCATCACCACCACCACTAATACCACCGTCACTACCACCATCACCACCACCACTAATACCACCATCACCACTACCACCATCACCACCACCATCACCATCACCACCACCACTAATACCACCATCACCACTACCACCATCACCACCACCATCACCATCACCACCACCACTAATACCACCATCACCACTACCACCATCACCACCACCATCACCATCACCACCACCACTAATACCACCATCACCACTACCACCATCACCACCACCATCACCATCACCACCATCACCACCACCACCACCACCATCACCACCATCACCATCACCACCATCACCACCACCACCATCACCACCACCACTAATACCACCATCACCACTACCACCATCACCACCACCATCACCATCACCACCACCACCACCACCACCACAACAAAAAACCTTAACTAAGTTGGGCAGTGGTGGCTCAAGCCTTTAATCCCAGCACTGTATAGACAGACACAGGTGACCCTGACAGTTGAAGATCAGCGTGCTCTCCAGACTGAGTTGCAGGAGAGCCAGGGCTACAGAGAGAAACCATATCTCAAAAATGAAAAAAAAAAAAAAAAACCCTATAAACAAATCAATATCATTTTCAAAAAATGTTGAGCCAAGGTTTCTCTGTGGAACTGCCTCATAGGTGGTGAAGTGCAACTTGAGTTTCCTCCAGACGCAGTACGTGCCTTTAGCAGCTGAATCGTCACCCCAGAGAAAAATCTAAGTATTAAATCTTTGTAATCTTGAAACAACAGGTTCACCTTTCAAACATTTTTTTTTTTTTTTTTTGGTTTTTTGAGACAAGGTTTCTCTGTGTAGCCTTGGCCATCCTGGACTCACTTTGTAGACCAGGCTGGCCTCGAACTCACAGCGATCCGCCTGCCTCTGCCTCCCGAGTGCTGGGATTAAAGGCGTGCGCCACCACGCCCCGGCTCACCTTTCAAACATTTAAATGTTAATTCTTTTACAATAGTCAAGCCTTCAAAAATTATGAGGATCATTTACATGGGAAAAATAAATTCACTAACAATCTTCGAGAATTTTGTTGAAAAAGAGTAGTCTCCCTAAAACAACAAATTGCTGTTTGTTATATCCATTACTTATATATGCATTTTTAAAAAATTGTCTGAGACCAGGTCTCGCCGTGCAGCCCAGCTGGCACAAATTCACAGGCACATCTGCCTCTGCATTCCAGTGGTTCGAACTGAAGGCAAAAGCTACCATACCCTACTATATTTATTTATTTATTTATTTTTCTTCTCTCTTTTTTTTTTTTTATACCTACTATATTTATAATGCCTATGTGACGTCTACTTGAATATCACAAGCAGACATCCACATATGAAAGAAAATGCCTTCTGGATCTCAAGTAAATGTACCACCTTCAGAGCATGCTTTTTTAAAATAAATGTTGTCTGGAGCTTTCCCCATAGGTTTTATTTCAATTCGTTCATTGAGAGTCATTCATTCATTCGTTAGTCTAGTTAATGTTTGTTTAAGCCTGCCTGCATGGATGTGTATATCCTTGCCCAGTTCTCTCAGAGGCCAGAAGACATGGTCAGGTCTCCTGGATTTAGAGATAGAGGCATATGAACCAACCAGCCTGTGTGCTGGGAGTGGAAGTCAGGTCCTCTGCACAGCTAAGCTGTTTGTGCGGCCACTGCAGGTTTCTGAAGCTGATGGGATGTCAGTGTTCTCAGTTAAGCAGGGCGGTTGATGGAAGAGAGACCCTGAGAGATGAATTTAGTCTTTTCCGCAGCAGAGGGACCAGTTCTCATGAACTGAACACTAGCAGCCGCACAGAAGCACATTTTATTGATTGTTACACAAAAGGCCATTTATCAAGGCAATTATCACACATCAAAATCTCTTATCAGACCCAGGAGTTGTCTTACGGACACATTACCTAAGCAAACACAGTCATTATAAGAATTCCAAGTTTGCTAGCAATGTCTTATGACTGAGGTCATGCTAAGGATCTGAAATTTCCAATAAAGAACAGCCTCATAAATTTTAGATAACAGTCATTGATTATTTACAAGATATTATTTCAAGGCTACTAGGCCATCACTCCAGAGTAAATGCCAGGTGCAGCGGATTTTCTAAAATTCTGCCACAGTGAGCCAAAACCAATGAAAGATGATTTTATTTCTTTAGAAATGATGTAACCTTGGCAGCCAAGAGCGTCCCACTCAGTGCACCCTCAAAAAGAGCGAGGGTCATCATAGAATTCTTGGTTTTTGTTATCATGGTACCTTTCTCTCCAAAGTAAGATAGTATAAATAGACATAAGCTTATGCTTTAAAATTTCCTGATTCTTGCTGTGCTGGAATGTGAGGATACTTTGACCCTATCAGGATCTTCTTGGAAGGAAAAAGCCATCTTCAGCCACCCATAACCTTCTGCTTTCCAGTCTTTTTAGTGATTCTTTACAACTTGTTGCAATAGTCCCACTTGTACCTTGGGCCCATCCTGGGCTATAAACAACTGTCCAACCATTCTATAATCATCGTTAGTATATGACTCTACCTACTTATTTTCCAAGCTCAGGCAGAAACGAGTAGCCCTGGGAATGTACATTACCTGAGCTATAAATAATACAGTATGACGGGCTGAACATGCCAGTCAAGTAGTGTGGCTTTCAAGAAACCTCAGTGGAAGGTCTGCAAGCAAGAAACAGGTTAAAACCTCTCCACAAAATCAGCGGAGCACAGCAGTCAAGCAGCTGGGTGGGGATTCTTCATGTCACTGCCACAGCTGCTGGCTGCTGCTTCAGCGTCATCACAGACTCCAGGCACGGATGTCAAAAAAGTGGTGTGTTGACTTGTTGTCAAAGCCACAATGACAAGTTCCCATTGGTACTCCAGGACGATGGGGCTCAGGACATCTCCTGGGGGGGGGGGGGGCTCTGGTTACCCATCCAAAGGCCACCATGTGCTCAGTCTGAGATTTCCTGTGTTTTTCGTGCCAACACTGCTGAATCAGATTTCTGCTGACTCTGTCCCAATTTCCCCATACAAACTGTGTATCAGATCTGTCCTTCTTAATAAATTTGCTTAGCATGAGTCATTGCCCTATTATGTTAGACCTACTGACACCTTGTGTAGGCTCAGTTTTCTTAACCAATATATTTTATTGTCAACTTACTAACCGAGTGTACGTCCCTTATAGCCTGACTAACCGAAACACTAGGAAAAGAGGATTAAAGAATAACAAAACCGTAAGGATGTCAGTTCCAAGGAACGATTCTCCTGGGGTAATCAGCAGGATTTTTTTTTTTTTTTTCGAGACAGGGTTTCTCTATGTAGCCTTGGCCATCCTGGACTCACTTTGTAGACCAGGCTGGCCTCGAACTCACAGCGATCCGCCTGCCTCTGCCTCCCGAGTGCTGGGATTAAAGGCGTGCGCCACCACGCCCGGCTGAGCAGGATTTTTTTTTTTTTTTTTTTTTTGCTGGAACCTGGAGTAACCAGAACCCGGAACCCTCAGCAGGCGCCAGAGCCTTGAAGCCTTCCCTCGCGCGGTTCTCTCTCGGAGCGTCTCAAAGTGGAGCGATGAACGGCCTAAGTCTCCAAAGGCACTGCCCCTCCAATTTTGGGCTCATTTATATATCTCCTCCCAGAGTCTGTTCACGGATCTTCTCAGCTGGCAACAATCAAGCTCCCACACAAGGTGGTTTGTCCTTTAGTGGATTAACCTCACCTGTTCTCACAAGACCATTTTGAACCGACACTTGGGATCATAAAAAACAAAAATCAAAACAACAAAAAACATGTTTCTCTCTCCTTCATCTCCCCATTTCTATTTAATAAAATAAGCTATATACAACAAAATAAGAATTATCCATTAAGTCAACATTTGCAAGGACCAGTCCATTTGTTGTTAACAATTTTTAAGAAATTATTCCACTATCCTATACTACTGATTCTTATTCTAATGTCTAAAGTTTTTTTTTTTTTAACTAAACTTATATTAATACTGTGGCTATCTAGTCTTCAACCCCATCAGAGACCCCAGAAGGAAAAACTATCTAATATGAAGGAAGTGCAGGCAAGCAACTTCCAAAAGTATTGACAGGACAGAGAGCCGACTGTCTGGACAGTCACAAGTTCCTCTCCATTGTTGGGACATCCAGTCTTCAGCCAGCCGGCCCAAGGCATCTGACAGACTGCTTCCTGACTGTCACAAGTTTCTGTCCATCCTAGGTGCATCCCACCTTCAGCCAGCTCAAAGCATTTCACAGACTTCTCTGAAGCAGGAATCTCTGCAAGGCTGGGCAGCCAGTTTCTCAGTGTCAGGCTTGATCATAGTGCACGGTCATTCTCTCATCAGCGGTAGAGATGAGCACAGTTCCTCAGACCAGTGGCTATCTGCCACTATCGTTCCTTTTTTTTTTTTTTTTAAAAGATTTATTTATTATTGTGTATACAGTGTTTTCTGCTTGTAGGCCAGTAGAGGGAATCAGGTTACATTAAAAATGGCTGTGAGCCACCATGTGGTTGCTGGGAATTGAACTCAGGACCTTTGGAAGAGCAGGCGGTGCTCTTAACCACTGAGCCATCTCTCCAACCCCACACTATCATTTCTTGATGCCCACATAATTACACTGGAGGTGCTGGCAGGAACGGATGTGTCTCTGTCATCAAAGCCCTTATTATTAAATGCCATTTTCTGTGGATCTCTGAAGTGTTTGAAGACCAACTATCTATCCCATCATCTATCTATTCCTTTGAAAATACATACAAGAAACTAAATAAAGCTTATTCTATAATTAAGTAATTTAGTATCTAGTAAGATTTATAAGTGATCAACTACCAATTTCTATCTCTGACCATCCTGAACAAGTTATAAGTTATTTTTCACCTTTTCAAATAAGTTGTACATGTATGGTACATTAAATAAATGTCAAACAAAATGATCTTAAGTTTCTACCAACATACAACATATAATTTACGTTTCCGTTAACATACCATATACAATACGTAAAGCAAAAGTTGAAAAGGGAAAAAAAACCTTAAATTTCCATCAATCTGCAACCTCCCTTGGAACTTCCCCTTTGGGGACCTGTTGGCTCTGTTTCTTAACAATTAAACTTTATTATACAACCCAACTAGCTTACACAAGAGGGAAAAAAGGTTAAAGGGAAACAAGAGTGAGCCTTCCGGTATCCGTTCCACAGGACGGGTCCCTAGGTGTCTCTGGTTTGCACGCTGGTCCGGCCCATTCGCTGATCCTCTTCCCAATCCACGTGTGCTCAAGCCCGGTCTGAACCTGTTGCTCCTCTCTGTCCTCTCCACATGCCTCTCTGTCACGTGCAAGGGGTGGTCTCCCCCTCCCATTGAGGGTCGATTAGAAACACAATAGTCCAGGTGGAGTCCCCAGGTCCGCTTCCTGAATTCCAGGCCCAGGATGGCTCCACCCAGTCTATCTCAAGGTTAATCTCAGGGAGTATCCGTGGTGAGTCCACGGGCAAAACCTGCCAAGACTGCTTTCACAAAGCTTACAATCCTTCCCACAGGGACCCTAGTTGTTGATGGTTTGTGTCAGAGACCAGGCTGGTGTAGACTTTCCGTGCCCTGCCTCTACCTTGCAAATGCTGGCTTGATAGGCCAGTGCCACCAGAGAAGGCTGGGGAGGGCGTTACTGTTGGGCTAAGAATGTGCAGCTGAAAGAGGCGTGAAGACTCAAAGGTGTGCACTGTTGAAATTGCTGGTGTCTGGTGAATATCAATCAGGGGACTTAAGTAAGACCTTCATGTGCTGAGTGTCAGAGTAAGTTTGCTAGAGACCCTATGAATGGAAAAAGAAGGAAGGAAGGACGTGATTGCTCCTGGCTTTCAGCATGTGATGCATTAAAAAAAAGAAAGAAAGATAGTTAGATAGAAGAAAGAAAGAAAAGGACATGGTTGTCCCTAAGTATGGTGGAGGAGAAAGTTTATTGTGATTAAAAGGGAGCACAGCCAGAGGCAGGGACATCGGGGAGAGCCCAGGGTGGACATGACCTTGAGCCATGTGAGGGGAGGAGACAGGGAAGAGGGGAGAGGCAGACCAAGGGGTCAGGAGCGGAAAGGGTAGATGACAAATTTTTAAAAAGGCCAAGCTCCCCGACCCCAGATAACCTAAATGGCTGGAATACACAAGGAAGGGCAGCTGGGGGAAGGGCAGGCCAGCCCGGTAGCTGGAGAAGTTCAGGGTAGGGGCACACAGTATGCCAGCCACACTCTATATGCAGCCTGCAACTGAGGCATGCAGGGAGAGCCTGACAGATAGCGTCTGCTTTGATAAGTTAAATAGATACCTCAGGTTTTTTTTTTTTTTGTCCCTGGGTTTGAGACCTAACACACCTGTGGCCAGGAGGAAGAAGCGGAAGTGCCTAATGAGTACAGCGAAAGTGCAGGGAAGACTTTGTAGTCCAGGCACAAGTTTTACTGCAACGCCAAAACTCTGCAGGTCTGGGACAGTTCTGGGCCTGGGGTGGAAGACAGGGCCGTGAAGACAGCACTCTGTTTCTAAAGAAGCTGCTCTTGTAACCCAGCTCTCACTAGCCAATAAGGTCCTCCATTTGGACTGGCCATCAAAATGGAGTGGGAACTTCCTGTCTGCCATGCTGCAGCCTCCACTGTGCCTGAGGGAGGCTCTTCCGGTCTTGTGTGCTGCTCTGTGACCCGCTTCAAGGAGCTGTGAGGCAAGCAGGGCGAGTTTGGAATGTGAGCCATGGTGAGGAGGGGAGGGGCATGCGCCCCCACGTGAGGAGGAGCCACGGGAACCCGTGGGGTGTGGGCACCTTTAGACCTCCAAATGACTTAGTTCTCGCTGCATCAGCACACTGTGCAGGAAGGATCTAGTGCTTGGAAACTGTTCATTTCTGCAGAATTGACGACTTTCATTCATTGTTAGGAAAGGCAGACTCGCTGCCTCGCAGAGCCCTGGCTTCTCTAGCGTCTTCTAGGAGTTCTGCACTGGGCACTGGACACTCAGGTGCAGGATCCGTCTGCAGTTAATTCTGTGCAGGTGGAAAGTCTGTGTCACTAACACATTTGCATGTGGATGCCGCGGGGGTCCAGTGTGTTAGGAAGGCAGACTTCCTGGGTTTCCTGGCCTCATGAGTTGAAATTGACCCTATATTTCTTGTGATTTTGTTTGTAAGTTTTCTCTAATGTTCTGTTGATCCTTTTATTTTTTTCCTCAAATCGTACAGTCTTCATTGCAAGTGTATATGAAGTTTTGAAGTCAGATAGTGTGACTGTGTGTGCTGTTTATTCAGTCTTGTGCTGGTCATTTTTTTCACTCATGATGGCCTTTTGTCATCAGTTTTCTGTTGTTCATAACATAAACCATTAGAATTTTTTTTTTTTCAAGACAGGGATTCTCTGTGTAGCCTTGGCTGTCATGGACTCACTTTATAGAGCAGGCTGGCCTCGAACTCACAGCGATCCACTTGCCTCTGCCTCCCAAGTGTTGGGATTAAAGGCGTGTGTCACCATGCCCAACAAATCATTAGATTTTTTTTTTTGGACTTTTGTTGAATATATAGCTTAAATTCTGCACTGAAATAATATTTGAGACTTCCTGTCTATAACCATTGAATTTCTCTTCATTGATTGAGTTCCTTGATTCTTTTTAAAAAACATTTTTATTTTATTACACATGTACAAAACAAACTACATACAGCAGGGAGAACCATGTGACAATCATGAGAATAATGAGTTCTGTACATGTTACATTCATAGTGACTTGGCCATCTGCATTCGTCTCGTTTGAAGTGAGTGTCTTTCCTGTCTTGTTGGGTTTAAATTTCCAAATGAGATTCAATATCTATCCTATCTCAACCCTAATAGCTTAACTTCTTTATCTTGATCCAAAATGATCTTGTCCCCTAAAACCAACTAAACTTGGTTGTAAAACTATACTATCTTGTCTTCAATGCCCCTCAGAGACTTGAGAAGGAATAAAACTTAAATTCCTGAGTGAACCAGCAGTGTGGGTTAGCAGCTTCCAAAATGTATAAATTGACTTAAGACAGTTTACTGCCTGACCAGTCACCTAATACAATTTATAACATTGGAGCCTCATCTTCAGCTTTCTGGCCTAATATCTCTGCCAGACTTGTTTGCAGGGCAGGAACTATTGAGGACTTACTTATCCCAATTTGGCAGAGTGTGGCCGTCGACTCTGCCTGCATCTAAGTTGCCCATTTTTAGGCAGATTCTGTTTGTGGCAGGAATGAGGACAATTTGCCCAGTGGGTATTTTGTCACCTTTGCAGCCATCTCCATAAGGGGTTTCTTTGATCCTCATCATCTTCTTTGAGGTCGGCTGGATGTTGTCAGGAGTTAACTTGTTGTCAAAGAAATTTAGGATTGTAAGAACAACTTTAAATGCCATATTCTGTGTGTCTCTGAGGCTTTTGAAGACCTTATTCAAGTATTTTACCTCATATATTGATAGAGTCATATCTATCTGTTAGACTTAGGATATATATTCTTGTGTTAAACCCTGCCAAGTAATTGACATGCCCATGTTTTGTATCAATATACTAAATTCTTTAGCAATGACTTAGACATAACCTTCATTATAAGTAACAATTAAGGCCTTGAGTTAAGGAGTAGGTTCAATCATCTAGTTTTTGTTCTATCTTCCCTCTATGTTCCTAAATCTCCCTTTCTTTCTTTTCGGTTCCCATCTCCTTGCCTATGTATGCAAGATAAAGACAAAGAGAGACGTTCCTACGTTTCCCTTAATTTTTTCTCTGTATAAGACCAATAATGACTTATGACTACCTCCCGATGAGAATAAACATTTGTAGATCAAGTGAGAAAACAGCAACCTATACAAGCCCCGCCCCCTTTTGAGGGAATGGGGCATCATTCTCTTAAGGTTTCTTCAGGTTCAATTGGGGCAAATACTACCTTGGAGTGGGCCCCCCAAAATTGGAGAGAATGGTTAAACAATCTAGTGATTGCATTTGTGGTTCAGTTTCTAAATGTTAAGAGATTCCAGGCTTAGTAGGAGATTGAAATGGTGGTCCAAATTGGATCAGAAGTTTTCTACAATGTTGTTCAGGAAGCTGTCCAACTCTGATGAGTAAAAGCAACAGCATCATCCGGGGCTGGAACTAGGAGGATGCAGGATGTCAGTGTCCATCGTGCTGGGAGGAATGATTCCTGCCAGGTCTGATCCAGCTGGTTATTTTGTTCTAAAAACATAATGTCTCACAAGTATTATACAGTTCTATCATAATTGTACAAGGTATGCGGGATGCACAGAACAATTAAAGCTAGTTCTCTGGTCATTGTATGGGTCCACGTAAGGCATGTGCAAATCTTCCTTCTTGCCTTACTAGTAGTGGCCTCTAATCGTAAGTCACAGAGAATCTGTGGTCAACCTGAGGCCTCTCTAAGCCTTAACATTTGTATCTCTGCCAGTCTCAGAACTATTCCCATGTGGTGGGATTAGGAATATAAATTACCTGCTTGTTCTGTAGTTTGAGTTCTTTACATCTGAACTGTGGCCCCCTCTCTCATCCTCTCCCAATCCCACCCCTCCCTCATCTACCCCCGATCCCATCCCCTTTCTTATCCCCTTTCCCTCCCTCCCCAGTCCTTAGATAGGGGAGCTCTCCTCCCCTAACCTCTGACCTTAGTTTATCTAGTATCCCCTGTACTACGTATGACCTCTTCCTCTGTGGCCTGACAGGGCCACCCTATACTCTCGGGACTCTGTCCAGTGTCCAGCTTTAAGTCTCTGTAACTGTCCCTATACCCTCATGGGTGGAGTCTCTCCTAGGATGTCTATGTTGGTTTAAAATCCACATATGAGAGAGTATATACCATGCGTGTCTATTTGGGTCTGGGTTATCTCGCTTAGGATGATCATTTCTAATTCCATCCATTTGCCAGCAAAATTCAAGATTTCCTTGTTCTTAATAGCTGAATAGTATTCCATTGTGTAGATGTACCACAGGTTTTCCCCCTTTTTCTTGGCTTTAATTAAAATGATGCTCATTTCAAAAAAGGTAACATCAATATTAAGAGAAAATTTTTTTTTTCTGGCAAATTTATACCACAGTTTTTTTTTTTTTAAATCCATTCTTCAGTTGAGGGACATCTCGGTTGTTTCCAGGTTCTGGCTATTATGAATAAAGAATGTCTTCATTGCATGGTGGGGCATCTTTTGGGTATTTGCCTAGGAGTGGTATAGCTGGGTCTTGGGGTAGAGCTATTCCCAATTTTCTGAGAAAGCACCATATTCCTTTCCAGAGTGGTCGAACAAGTTTGCACTCCCACCGGCAGTGGAGAAGTGTTCCCCTTTCACCGCATCCTGGCCAGCATGTGTTGTCACTCGAGTTATTGGTCTTCGCTAATCGGATAGGTGTCAGATGGAATCTCAAGGTCATTTTGATTTGCATTTCCCTGATGAGTAGGGATGTTGAGCATTTCTTTAAGTGTTTCTCAGCCATTCGATATTCCTCTTTTGAGAATTCTCTGTTTAGTTCTGTACCCCATTTTTTAATTGGGTTATTTGGTTTGGTGGTGTTTAATTTCTTGAGTTCTTTATATATTTTAGACATCAGCCCTTTGTCAGATGTAGGGTTGGTAAAGATTTTTTCCCAATCTGTGGGCTGTCGCTTTGTTGTGCTGACAATGTCTTCTGTCTTGCAGAAGCTTCTCCACCTCATAAGGTCCCAATTATTAATTGTTGATCTTAGAGCCTGAGCTGTTGGTGTTCTGTTCAGGAATTTGTCTCCTGTGCCAATGAGTTCTAGGGTCTTACCCACTTTTTCTTCTAACAGATTTAGTGTGTCTGGTTTTATGTTGAGATCTTTAATCCACTTGGACTTTAGTTTCATAGCTGATAAATATGGATCTATTTGTATTTTTTCACATGTAGACATCTAGTTGGACCAGCACCATTTGTTGAAGGTGCTTTCTTTTTTCCACTGTATCGTTTTGGCTTCTTTGTCAAAAATCAAATGGCCATATGTGTGTGGATGTGTATCTGGGACCTCAGTTTGATTCCATTGGTCAACTGGCCTATTTCTATGGCAGTACCATGCTGTTTTTATTACTATTGCTCTATAGTACAGCTTGAGATCAGGGATGGAGATTCCTCCAGTAGATCTTTTATTGTACAGGATTGATTTAGCTATCTTGGGTTTTTTGTTTTTCTTTTTAAAAAATTTTTATTTATTTATTGTATATGAGTGCTCTGTTTGCATGTACACCTGTTATGCCAGAAGAGGGCATTAGATCACATTACAGATGGTTGTGAGTCACCATATGGTTGCCGGGAATTGAACTCAGGACCTCTGGAAGAGCAGACAGTGCTCCTAACCGCTGAGCAATCTCTCCAGCCTGGGTTTTTTGTTTTTCCATATGAAGTTGAGGATTGATTTCCAGGTCTATAAAATATTGTACTGGTATTTTGGTAGGGCTTGCATTAAGTCTATAGATTGCTTTTGGTAGGATGTCCATTTTTATTATGTTGATTCTCCCAATCCATGAGCATGGGAGATCTTTCCATTTTCTGATATCTTCTTCAATTTCTTTCTGTAGAGACTTGAAGTTTTTTTCCATAAAGGTCTTTCACTTGCTTGGTTAGATTTACACCCAGATATTGTTTGAGGCTATTGTGAAGGGAGTGGTTTCCCTAATTTCTTTCTCCGCCCTTTTGTCAAACTTATAGTTTTGTCTTAATACATACGCCCCATTTCTATGTATTTCTGGCCATTTTATTCATGCTGACATATAAGAGATATGGGGGTCTGTATTTTTTATCACCAGTTTTCCTCCTGTACATGAGTGTTTTCCTTCCATGCATGTGTCCGTGGGTATTTGGTGCCCAGAGAAGTTGAAGAGGCCATCAGATGCCCTGCTACAGGATCTATGAATAATCTTGTGTCACCATGTTAGTGCTGAGAACTAAACCCAGGTCTTGTTCAAGAACAATAAGTATTCTTAACTTCTGAGCGAGACATCTTTCCAGTCATAAAGTTGAAAGATTTTCAGAATTTTACATGTGTATGTGTACACATGCACAAGCTGAAAACTGAGTGTTTAGAGAATCGAGGTTTGCTTAAAAATTCATATTTGGTGGTTGGTAGATGACTCAGTAGGAATGCTGGTTAGATTTGGTTAACTTGACACAAGCTAGAGTAGACTGCCCTGTGGACACATAAACGTTGTTTTAAACAAAACTTCACTTTTGATTCCCCTTTTAGTCTAATAAAGGCCTCTTTTCTTACAATAAAACTACATTTAATGAAAACAATTATGAAAATTATTATATAAGATTTACATTTGTATCTTTGGTGTCTCTGTGTAAAGTATTCTACTATTTACCAACTTCTGTCATCAGAACAATTAAGGAATT
Organism: Acomys russatus; assembly: GCF_903995435.1. Classification (NCBI taxonomy): domain Eukaryota; kingdom Metazoa; phylum Chordata; class Mammalia; order Rodentia; family Muridae; genus Acomys; species Acomys russatus. The sequence goes on along the minus strand of NC_067167.1, from coordinate 3,483,046 downwards.
TAACATTAAACAATTTAAGTTTAATTGTGAGACTATAACTATTTAGTCTTCAATCCCGTCAGAGAGTTAAGAAGGAACAAATATTATCTAGATATGTAGGAAGCAATCAGCTTCCAAAATTATAAAAATGACAGAGATATTTGGCTGTCCGGGCATTCTTCTCACATATCCGTAATGGTGGGGCATCATCTTCAGCCTCCTGGCCCAGAATATTTGACAGACTTTTCTGTGAATCGGGAGTTATAAAGGACTTGCCTACCTTGTTCTTGCAAAGCGTGGCAGTCAAATGTCCTGCATTCAGTTTGTCCTGTTTGGATTGCATTCTGTCTGTAATCGACACATGGGAATTTTCTCACCCAGTGTCTGGCTTGCCACATATGAAGCCTTTGGTGCTCTTCGATGTAGAGTGAGGATGCTGCCAGGAGCTGATCTGTCTCATTGTCAAAAATGCCTTAAGCTAATAAAATATTTAAATGTTATATTCTATTAATCTGTGATGTTTTTGAAGTCCATTCGCCTATTTTTCTTATCTGAATTGGTTGTTTCTAGGTAGTTTCTAATCTGTCAATCTAAGAAACATATTTTTGCAATTAACTAAACTAGTATCTAACATGACTATGAGTTTGATTGTCTGACTAATATACATTTATTAATTATCCTAAACAGTTCATAAAAGCAGTTTTCAAAATGCCTGGAACCTATCATTGCAGTTTTAAGAGTTAGATAGGTCCAATACTTTAGCATGTAACAAAATGTAATGCATAGATCTATACCAATGTAAGATTTTTTGGCTTCTTAATGTTTTTTGGTCTAAAAGTAGATTCAATAATCTATCCTTTTACTTACCATTTCTATAACCAACCCCTTTAAACAATAAGAAACATCTATCACCCATAGAATGAATAACTAGCCCACACATAGGGATGGTGCATACTTTTCTTTCTGGAGGTCCCTCAAAATTGGGATATTGAGAGGGAGGGAGGAATGGGAGGATACAAGGGATGGGATAACAATTGAGATGTAATATGAATAAATTAATAAAATGTATTTTAAAAATTGGGATATTGTTCAGTCTTAAGAAAACTAGATGAGGGCTGGAGAGATGGCTCAGAGGTTAAGAGTGCTGCCTGTTCTTCCAAAGGTCCTGAGTTCAATTCCCAGCAACCACATGATGGCTCACAACCATCTACAATGAAATCTGCTGCCCTCTTCTGACCTGCAGGTGTTACATGCAGATAGAACACTGTATACTAAATAAATAAATCTTAAAAAAAAAAAAGAAAGAAAGAAAACTAGATGAACCGTTTGCTGTCCAGTCTATGAATGCTGAGACAGTTTAGAGCTTAACTGAAGTCCCAACTGCAACAGTCTGTGGTGCTGGATGGTCCAGACAGCTGTTTTGAAATGGTCTCAGATGAAGATTTTTTTAAAAAAGAAAACATCATCATTGAGGTCATTTGTGAGCTAGGATCACCTGGGATACTTGTCTTTCTTAATGTCTGGGTTCTCTTGCTCTGAAAAATACATACACTTTCAAAGGTATCCTACATTCTCTATTGGGAAGAGTTCTGTTTAGTCTTCATGATTTCTCTCTTCTCGTGTGTGTCCAGGGTTTTCAGGGAGTCTTCCTCTGTCATGTCTGATATTTGCTAGTCTTGGTCGAGCCTATAATTTCTCTTTTCCTGAGTGAACATATATAAAATGTCTCCTCCAGCATAACACGTTTCCCTCCATTCTGAGGTTAGGATGCCCTTGAAATAGACAGGATGATTTAAGTCAGCAGGTTGTTCCCCTATAATCCAGCCATTGCTTTTTTGTTCATTAGCATTGAAGAAACTTAAAGTCAATAAAGCATTATGTAATATGTTTCTGGGTGTCTTTGATACCCTCTTTGTTTGATAAACATCTCTTTTAAAGCACAGTTGGATCTTTCAATGGCTGCTTGTCCTGTGGGATTATGTAGTATGCCATTAACATGTTTTTGTTATAATGTGTAAAAATCATTTCATTTTATTAGAGACATATAACGGAGCATTGTCAGTCTTAGTTTGTGTGGGCATATCCATAATTGCCATAACTTCTAATAAATGTTTAATAACAGTATCAGCCTTTTCAGAACTTAATTGCCTATTGAAATCCTGAATATATATATGTCTACAGTGTGACGCACACGTTTCAGTTTACCAAACTCTGTAAAGTAAAACATATGCATTTGCCAAATTTCATTTCTTTGACTACATTTAGGGTTACTTCCTGCAGGAAATGGAGTTTGGCTATATAAATCACAAGTAGGACATTTTCTCTCACAATTTCCTAGACTTGTTGCCAAGTGATAGAATATTCCTTCTTTAAACCTTTGCTGTTAACATGGTGTTTTTTTTTAAATAAATGAAACTCTGAAGCTTCTAACACAATATAGTTGATCAATTTCATGATTACCTTGCGTTGGATGGCCTTGTAGACCCACATGAGATCTCTTATGTGTTATAGGTAATGGATGATTTCTATTTCTGATCAGTGAGTGATCAGTAAGTGAACAGATAGTGAAGTGTAGTCAGAATCATCCTGAATTAGATCAGCAGTTTCTATGTGCAGAAACCTCTTTCAGCATATTGAGTCATTTACTGTATTAAGAGAGTCTTGAACATCTGATAAGACCATAAGATTGCATATAATTCTGATTTTTGAGCTGTGTCATAAGGAATTTCAACTACCTTTCTTATATTTTCTGATTTGTAACCCTGATGCCATCCATCTCTGGTCTCTTCCAACTGCTGCACGCCATGTGCCAATACTGCACACCACGCCAGGCTCTTCTCTGTGCTCTTATTTATATCCTCAGAGCACAGTTTGGAGAAGACGGATGGAGAGAAACCCTTAGGGACACAGCAGCTTGGAGGGGACGGCTGGCTGTGTCTGCTGTTGACAGAGACGTGTATAGCCCCCAAAGAACCCGATTGACCCAAACAACTGGGAGAAGTAAACTGGCCTGCTTTTTCTGAAGACTAGCTCTGGGAACAGTGAAAGGACAGAAGAGAAAGTCTTGGTGGATCCACAGTAGGGAGAATTGAGCAGGCAGTGAACAGCTGGGTAAGGGAAAGGAACCATCGGAGAACAGCTGGATATAATAGGAACCAGCTGTTGAGGAGTGGTTGAGGAATGGAGGAAAAAAGAAATACTGGAGAGCCAGGCATATATGGTACGAAACTAAAGGTCTTAAAGCCCAGGAGAACTTTATTTACTGTCTCTCTCACATGCTTACTGTCTGTCTGTCTGTCTCTGTCTCTCTTACTTTTCTGTGTCTGGACCTGCTTGCTGTTGCCCTTACTTTTCTGTGTCTGTCACTTGCTTGCCATTCTCTTTAAGCCAACCTCCATATTTTATTTAAAGTGAAATTAAATTTTTTCTTTACAGATTATATAATGAATTTTCTCATCTTTTACAACCAATAGAACATTTAAAAATCAGCTAAGCAAGAGGAACAGTTTAACAAGGAAATGCACATAGTTTTGTATAACCTCCAACAAAGCATATAGCAAAAATCAATCAATTTCCAAGCAATGGTCAGCATAAACTGATTATTTTTCTTTCCTTTTTTAAAAAAGATTTATTTGTTGATTATGTATACAGTGTTTTGCCTGCATGTACACTTGCATGCCAAAAGAGGGCACCAGATCTCATTATAGATGGTTATGAGCCACCATGTGGTTGCTGGGAATTGAACTCAGGACCTCTGGAAGAGTAGCAGCCAGTGCTCTTAACCACTAAGCCATCTCTCCAGCCCCTGATTATTATTTTTTAAACAATACTTGGGAAAGTTTAATCATAAATTTCCCTGGGCTAATACCATTGTGTTTATATGATTGTCATAGCAAGTAGCTTGAGCTAATTGTTCTCTAATAAAGAAAAGCCTTGACTTACTCCCAGTCTCAAACCAACAGGTGTGCTACCTAAGGCTAGACTGTTCAAGGATCCTTTATTGTAAAATAATTGTAAAGCATGACATTCCAAGCCCACCTTCTATTGCTCTCAAAGTGGATTCAAAGTGGAAGAAAAATTTCTCCACCTATCAGTATCTGTTTGGGTACTGTTATGGCAATGTCCTAACTTTCTTTCATGTAGTTTCTGCTTGGATGCTCACAGTCAGAGCAAAAAACTCTATCATTGTCTCAAACCTTTGGCCAGATGCCTTCCTTTGACATTTCTGTGGGAGAAGTTTTCCCTCTGTGAGTTTCATTAGGGCTGAGAAATAAGGAGGAAAAGACAGTTTTAGGAGAAAAAGCAGATTTTTTTTTTTAAAAGACAAGATTACACCTGGACCATACATAGTATTTAAGGGCAGTGGTGATCAGCCAGAGATCTTTGGAAGTTTGTCAAGCAAAGCCTTAACAGCTGTTCTGGATGTCTAGAGATTATGCTGGACAGTTGGAGGTCTCAGGAACGTTGGCAAGCAAAACTCCTACAACTTGTCTTCATGTCTGTTACAGTGACCCCCTCTCCCCACTAACCTTCTTTCTCCTACATCGGGTTGAGAGGTTGGATTGGAAGTTGTGGCCTAAACACCCCAAATAAAGTAGAGATTAAAAGAAAGAGTGCTACAGGTGGCACCCAATGTGGCTGTTAAGATAAAAAGGGGCTAACAAGTGGCACACAGACGTGGTTTAGAAATAATGGAGAACTTGGCTTCTAATGCCGAACAGGAGGTGGCAGGTTACGAAAGAAGGAATGTAAAATTTCAAGATGTCGGTAAAAGGTTTGTAGCAGCGGCAGTTGCTGGTTTCTCTCCCAAGTTTCTCCCAGCGGGAATTTTCTGTTTTTGCTTTGTCTTCTTTCTTTCTTCTGTTAAAAAAAAAAAAAGGATTGTAAGAGTCAGCTCTGTCAGAAACTGCTCAACAGTTAAGAGTGGTTATCATGGTGGAGAAACAAAGCCATGAAAATAGAACACCAAAATATCACAAGGGGGATAAATGTTCCTAAAGATTGATTGCTTGGTGTAGGGCATTAGGCTGACTTATGAGAGCAAACCTGAAGTTGTAGTAATTGAACAATGTCATGTTGCAGCCTTATGTGCTTGTGACAATCACCTCATTTACTAAGGTAACTCAAGGTCCTGGAGCAGCCTTCACTGACTTCTTACAGAGATGGGGTTCAGCTCCAAATAGAGCCGTAGGAGACCCTGAGACCAGACAGGCATTGATACAGATCATGTCACAGGAGAATGCAAATACTGAATGTAAGACAGCGACTAGACCATTAAAAGCACGAGGAGCCCCATTAGATGAGTGGATGAGAGAGAGAGAGAGAGAGAGAGAGAGAGAGAGAGAGAGAGAGAGAGAGAGAGAGAGAGAGAGAGCACCAATATTGGTTCTCAGGAGCATCATGCGAATGTTATAGGACAATCCATAGTTAGAGGTCTCAGGAATCAAAACTCCTGGTGCTTAATTGTGGTGAATTTGGTCATCTCCAAAGAAATTGTAAGGATAAAAGCCTCAGAGATCAAAATGACAGGTGCGCTAACGTGGAGAAAGATGGTAATTTCACTTGTAGCTGTGAACAAGAAGATTCTGGCCAAAATGTTCGAACACCCAGATTCCCCAAAATTTGTAGGCATTGCAAGAAGGGAAAGCATTGGAGTAATAAATGTGTAGCTAAGTGGATTTAGACGGCAACCTCTTGCCACCATTAAACAAAGAGAGAGGCCTGTCAGGCTGACAAGCAGGCAGGAAGATCAAAACTAAATATTGATGATCTCACCCGTGCTACCAAAGACAGCAGGCCTTGGGGTCTGGCCACAGATACGTCTTTTACACTATCTTCAAAAGTTAAATGTTACAAATTAACCATGGGTTGTTGTTTTAGTTGAAAATCTCAGAGTGTTCTACTTAAGCAAGACTCGGGAGCCAGATGCTATGATGAAAAACCTGCTAGCTCAGATACGTAGAGAAAGAACCCAGCTGGCCTTCCTAATCAGATCACTTACCAATGGAGAATGCCCCAAAGGCTCACTAGTTCAGTTGACAGCCCAGGAGGACAAAGCCAAAAAAACTCAAGGCTTGCTAGCTCAAGGCCCCAAAGGCCAAAGGCCAAGGAGCTAGAGAGCTATGAACTGAACAGCTGTAGTGCCAAAGACCAATGGCACCTTCTACATGCTATCTTAAATACCCCTCAATTCAAAGTCCCTCCTACTCCTTAATCCCTGTCAGCTGTTTTTGCTCTGCCTCCTTTTTTTTTTTAAAAGATTTATGTATTATTATGTATACAGTGCTCTGTCTGCCTGTACACCTGCATTCCAGAAGAGGGTATCAGATCACATTATAGATGGCTGTAAGCCACCATGTGGTTGCTGGGAATTGAACTCAGGACCTTCGGAAGAGCAGTCAGTGCTCTTAACCTCTGAGCCATCTCTCCAGCCCCCACTCTCTGCCTCCTTTTTTAAAAAAATATTTATTTATGTATTAAGTATACAGTGTTTCGCCTGCACACCAGAAGAGGGCACCAGACCTCACAATACATGGTTGTGAACCATCATGTGGTTGCTGGGAATTGAACTCAGGACCTTGGGAAGAGCAGGCAGTTCTTTCACCCTCTGAGCCATCTCTCCAGCCCTTTGCTCTGACCCTTGACCTAGGGTTAACTTTATTAAATCCTATGTACAGATAGCTCTAGATTAAAGGTGTGTGTAAGGCTGGCTGAACCACACCTTAATCACCTGTTTACAATAAACAGAAAGTTCTTGGGTTAAAGATGTGCCAGTACTCAACCACAAACAGGGATTTAAGGTTCAATCTCATGGATCACAATGGGTGGGGGGTCAAAGACAGGTTTTGTACAGTTTACAATCTCAGGGATCACATTGGGATCAAATATCCTGCAACAGTGGGTATTCATGATCTTTTTCCTTCGGGGACAGGATGAGTGACCTTGGGAAGAAGTGGATTGACTTCTTAAGGATTTACTGTGCATCCAGGCCTCATAGATAATAGTGGCAAGGACGAATTAAAAGAAGGAGATTAGGCCGGGCGGTGGTGGCGCATGCCTTTAATCCCAGCACTCGGGAGGCAGAGGCAGGCGGATCACTGTGAGTTTGAGGCCAGCCTGGTCTACAAAGTGAGTCCAGGACAGCCAAGGCTAACACAGAGAGACCCTGTCTTGAAAAACCAAAAAAAAAAAAAAAAAAAAAAAAAGAAGGAGATTAACGCAGGGGATAGAATTGCTCAGCCGTTACTGTTTCCACACATCAAAGGCAAAGCCGCTTAAATAGAGAGAACAGGGGCAGCTGGGAGTACTGGAAAACACGTGCTCTGGCAAGCAGTGGCTAATGATCAGAGACTCAAACTAACGTTACAAATGAATGGTTTTAAAACAGAAGGTTTCATAGATGTGGGGGCTGACTCAGTATCCTCTCCCAAAAGTCTTGGTATCCAAAATGGCCACTTCAGAAGGTTTATGCACAGTTTATAAGAATTGGTAAATTATCTCAAATAAGACAAGGTGTGTGGTGGATTAAATGTGGGGGACCGGAAGGGCAAACAGTGAGGTTGAGACCTTATGTAGCTGACATATCAGTACATTTATGGAGAAGGTATCTTTTTCCAACAATGGGGTACTCAGCTTAATATTTCTGCAACCCCAGAGGCAGCAAATGATGAAATTAAGGATGAAATGGTAGATGCTCCTGGAGAGGGTATTGATATGTGTAACCAAGAAAAATCACAAGCTGTGCCCCCTGTCCACAACCCCGACATCACAGTAGTTGAGTTCCCGGCTTTATAAAAGGGGCCATTTGCTGACATGCCAATAGCCTTGGCCCCAAATGGTTATCAAACAGACCTGTGTGGCAAGAGCTGTGGCTCATAGCAAAAGAAAAATTGCAGGCACTTCACAACTGGTACAAGAGCAGCGGGAGGCTCACCATATAGAGGAGTCTACCAGCCCATGGAGTTCCACTGTGTTTGTTGTAAAAAAAGAAATAAGGAAAATGGAGGGTGTTAAGGGATTTAAGAACAGTGAACAGAGTAATTCAACCAATGGGTCCTTTGCAGTCAGGAGTTCCTTTACTTTCTTTGTTACCTTGGTCATGACCCATAACAGTCATTGATTTAAAAGAGTGTTTTTTCACAATACTTTGCATGAGCAGGATAGGGAAAGGTTTGCTTTCTCCCTTCCTACTGTAAGCAACAGTGGTCCAATAAAGAGGTACTGTTAAAACGTTTTACCACAGGAAATGTTAATAGTCCAACATTATGCCAATATTTTGTGCAACAACTGCTAGAAATAATTCATAGGCAATTTTCTCAATGTAGTATGTATCAGTACTTGGATGAGATTTTGTTGGCTGATTTTGATACAGATATGTCATGACCCCTCCAGTGGAGTCTGTGTGACAAAAGCTGTTGCACAGCCCGAGGCGATGACCCCTGCCCTGGGAGAGCCTCCTGGAGTGGGTCTGATGTTCCTGCCAGGAGTAATTGATTGCAGCCTTCTTTTATATCATTGTATTGACATATTCTGTCTCTATTCTTTCTCTTAATTTTACTCCCATACCAGGACCATTCAAACATGATGATGTTTCTATGAAATGCCCTGACATGGGACTGCAGCCAGGGACCATTCATGCCCGGAGTTCACCGCCAATGTCTGCTGGTCTTCTCCACTTATTAAAAGAAACATGGCTAACAATTATTCATTAGTTAATAGTTTATATTATGACTTACAAAGAAATAAAGCATTTCAGAAAGCTCCAGATAGTGGCGCTCAGATATTAGAAAGGAGAGCTAAGAAAAAACTCTCTGGATTCCAATACTCCCCAGCACACAGGTGCCGGGCAAAAGTTAAATGAGAGAGCATTGACCCTTGATAAAGAGGGCACATGCATACTGAGACCAAGCCAATAACTTAAGGATGATGATTTCTTTACTTTGCATTCTGTACCCTGTATTGTTTCATTTCAAGTCAATAACTCAAAAATGACAGCACAATTACTTTTCACTCTGTACTTGGTACTGTGTGTGCCTGATTGCTTCATTGACCCCCTTGAATCTACCCCGTGGAAAAATGTAACCACAACACACTCCCTGTTTCAATATGTGTATAAAAATCTAGACTGCTTGCCTGCAAAATACACTCAGATTCAAACTACCTCTGGGTTTGTCTCTGTTTGTCACCTCACCGAATCCTTGTGCACCGATGCTTTGAGAACTCGGTTCCCAAGGACTTATACCCGACTGAGGTGGTCCACTGCAGAGATACTTTACAGAAAAAAAATTTAAGGAAACACAAAGAATTCTGCCATGCCGGGGGTTACAGGTTGCTCAAGAAAAAATACAAAGAGTAGATAGATTATTTATTAGAGCTATAAAAATAACTCAGCTAAAAAATCGACCACAAAAGGAACAGATCTGTAAAGACCAGTTACAGACTCTTAATGATTTTCAAAAATTGGTATGAGATATTAACTGGCTGAGGCCTACAATTGAATTAGCTACCTATGAGTTAATTAACTCGTCTCAAACATTATAAGGAAATTCAGAAGTAAACAGTCCAAAGTGTCTCGCATCTGAAGCAGAAAATGGGTCAATTCTGGCAGAAGAAAGACTGCAGGACACATATGTGGGTTGAATCGATCCTAAACTTGATTGTAGTTTGGTCATTTTACTTTCAACTCATTCTATTGGATTTATTTTGCAAAGGATTTTGCAAAGGAGTGGATTTTCTTAGCACAAAAAGTAAAAAATTAAAGACATACACGGAAAAAATTCTGAATTAATTAATCAGTTGTCAGAAACAGATCTGGTTGAAATTGTAGTGCCTCTTAGTAATACAGAGATTATGTCATTGTGGGCAATCAATGAATATTGGCAAAGGACTTGTAATAACTACTTGGGAGAAATTAATAACAAATATCCTAAAAATAAATGTATACAGTGTCTAAAAAGAACTAATTGGATTCTTCCATGTATTGTAAAGAGAACACCAATTCCTGAGGCATCAACATTCTATAGTGATGCAAACAAGATGGGAATGGCAAGTTTTAAGTCAGACAGAATAACCAAGGAGATCCAAAGCCCTTATTCTTCAGTTTAAAAATCAGAATTGTGTGCAATCTTTGTAGTGCTACCAGATTTTCCTGAATTTCTTAATATAATTACTCTCAATATGCAGAAAGTTGTTTTGCATATAGAAACTACTGAATTTATTCACGATAGCTCAGAATTAACTTTATTTATGCAACTGCAACAGTTATTAGAAGTAGAAACTCTCCATTATGTATTACTCCTACTCCATTTTGTACAGGTTTGCCAGGTCCATCGTTAAAAGGAAATGAGGGAAATTGACCAGTTACTGATGAGAAATGTGTTAGAAGCCTCAACTTTTCATGAAAAAGCCATGTTAACAATACGGTTTTAAGGAAAAAAAAAATTCTATCACTTGGCAACAAGGCAAAGAAAGAATAAAAAACAAAAGGCCTATGTGTTCTTTGTATAACCAAAGTCCATTACCTGCTGGAAGTAACCCTAGGGCACCAAATGAAATGAACCTCGCAGATGAATGAGTTTCATTTTGCAGAATTTGGAAAACAATGGTATGCCCACCATACCATAGATACATACTCAGGGGTTCAATGGGCAACCGCTTTAAGTTCTGAAAAGGCTCATGTAATTACACATTTATTACAAATAATGGCATTTATGGGGGGATACCTGCACAAATTAAGGCAGTTAATGCTTCTGCATCTGTATCCAGTAAGATGAAGCATTTATTTGCATATTATAAAATAAAGCACGTTACTGGCATACCACACAACCCTACAGGACAAGCTGTTGTAGAAAGAGCTAATCATACCTTAAAAGAGATGATTATTAAACAAAAAGGGAGAGTAAAGCTTCCCAGGGACAGCCTCAATAGTGCTTTGTTAACTCTAAATTTTCCTTTTCTAAGACAAATTTATTTATTTACTATGTACAAAATGTTCTGCCTGGATGTGTGCCTGCTTGCCAGAAGAGGGGACCAAATTTCATTACAGATGGTTGTGAGCCATCATGTGGTTCCTGCGAACTGAACTCAGGACCTCTGGAAGAGCATTCGGTGCTCTTAACCTCTGAGCTGAGCCATCTCTCCAGCTCCACTAAATTGTCTTACTGTTAGTGGAGAAGGAACAGAAGCTTCTGAGAGACACTAATTTATAGAAAAAAATGTAGAAATAATCAACCTATTTAGCATGAGGATGTGTTGACAGCAGGATGGGAAACTGCAATGATTTTGAGATGGGGCGTGGTTATGCTTCTGTATGTATAGGGAATGAAGAAATATGGTTACCAGCAGAACTTACAAAGATTAAAATTGATGAGGGAAGTCCTCCTACTAGTTGAGATATGAGTATCTTTTCATGACAAATGAATCTTACTCTTCATCTGGTCCTCACGGTGCCGATGATGTACCTATAATATTACCTTTAAAAGTTTTTTTTTTTCAATTGCTGGGAGTGGTCGTGCACACCTTTAATCCCAGAACCTGGGAAGCAGAGGCAGGTGAATCTCTGTGAGTTCCAGGCCAGCCTGGTCTACAAAGAGAGTTCCAGGACAGCCAGGGCTACACAGAGAAACCCTGTCTCAAAACCACCACCACCAACAAAAACAAAAGGCAAAAGTTTGTTTATCTTAGGGGCAAAAGACCGGATAACAGTGAAGATAAAACAAGTATCCCAGATGGTTCAGCCTCACGGACTGCCCCAGTAACTGTTCCTTAAAGAATCTACATCTAGGTCAAATTCAGAAGTTCTAGTCCAAAGGATCGATCCCACAGAGACTAGACAGAAAACACCAAGACTGAACAATAACAACAAAAATATAGTTAGCTTTTCTAGAGCCTGGCCAATATTCTAATTTTTAAAATGGTACCCAAAAGATGTTTTTACCCCTAAACCAAAAGAAATAATTTTAGGAACATGGATTCCCCCATTCCCAAAAGTTAGGGTGGACATTTTTGATCATTTGCTGGGTTATGGATTGGTCATGGTCAGGGAGGAAACAAAGTAAAGGTTAAAATCATGGATTTTTTTCTGTCTCCCCTCTATCTTTCTCTCCTATCTGGTATTAGGGGAAAGGAAGGAAAGGGGGAATGATAAAAGAAAGTGGAAGGAATATAAGAACATAGGATAAAAGGTAGATTATTGAACCTACTAGTCTCAAATATTATGTATTGTATGGATTACTGTATATTGATTGAGATTTAAGATTTCTTTGTTCAACTTTTTCTTAATGTATTGTACATATGCAACTTATTTGAAAATGTGATATAAAATTCTAGTCTTGTGAAAGCTAAGTATTGCAAAATTTTCAAGATGATTGGAGAGGCAAATTAGTAATTAGTCACCTATAAATAATTTTACTTGTAGTCCTGTTAGAGGCTAGTTTAGTTAATTATAGGAATAAGCTTTATTTAGTTTCTTGTATATGTTTTCAAGGTTAAGCAGATAGTATATGGCTAGAAACAAACATAGGTAGATAGATATATTATGTAATATGTAATGGTAGACAAATAGGTGGTCTTCAAACACTCCAGAGATCGACAGAAAATGACATTTAAAATATTTTAATAATAAAAGGCTTTTCTGACAGAGAGACACATCTGCTCCTGGCAGCACCTCTAATATTCAGGAAGATGATAGGCACTAAAGAAACAAATGTGGCAAGACAGGCACTGGATGAAAAAAAAAAAACCTGTCTTTTAACTGCTGATAGCATGCTGGCTGAGCAAACTGTGAACAAGCAGGACACTGGACACTGTCCAACTTTGCAGAGACTAGGTGGTCAGTTCTTCAAAATTCCTGCTTCGCAGAAAAGTCTGACAGATATTCTGGGCTGGTAGGCTGAAGATTGGATGCTCCAATGACACAGAATAATGTCAGGTGACTGTCCAGGCTGTTAACTGTCTCTGTCATGTCTCTACTTTTGGAGGCTATTTGCTCTATGCTTCCTTTATTCTCAGCTAATATCATTTTCTTCTTAAGTCTCTGATGGGGCTGAAGACTAGATAGTCATAATCTTCTACAATTATGTTTAGTTCTTAGGAACTAAGACAGTGTTTTAGGTCCAGATGTTTTAAAGCCTACATAGATGTTTTTGGGTTGAGAGATATTAGAAAATCATTTAGGTACATAACTTAGGTCTCACCAAGCTAAGACAGATAGTGTAGTACTTTTTTCAAACACGCCAAATATGAATGGACTGGACATTGAAAATATAATTCTTACCTGATAATTCTAAGAGTTGATCTTATTGGATATAGTTTATTAATGTTAAAGAAAAAGCCATTTTTTAAAAACAATAGGGATATATAATGGAGGTTTTGGTTTGTTTGTAAACTCAGTTGTGTTATATAAATATGGTTTTGTTCTAATCCCAAGTGTGGGATTTTAGTTTGAGCTTTAGCTTGTCCACACCTGTTAATTGTCTTATGAGGGTGTGGCTTTTGCCAGCTGTTAAAGTCCTTCCTTATGCAGCGCTGAGACAGGAGGTGCATGGTCTAGTACTCTTGAGGTGCTGGCAATCTCGGTGAACCTATTTAAAATTGCTGATGCCAGGTGAATGCCAACCGGGAGATTTAAATTGTTCCTGGATCAACTGGGCGTCCTTTGAGCTGTGAGGCAGGTGGATCACAGCACTTCACAGCTCAGTGATCTGCGTTGCTAGAGTCCTTGTGCCTAGACAGGGGAGCAGTGCCAACCGAGTGCAGGAGCAGCACAGGGACACTTTGCAGTCCAAGAGCTGTTACGAAATATAATGCGGCAAGGATGGGTGCATGGGCGGCAGAGCCGAAGTGTGCCTCTGAGAAATTACATCATGCAACACATCTGGGAGAGGGGAGGAGGGGCGGGGTCCTGTGGAAGGGACAGAGGCAGACAGGTGGACATGTAGGCAGGAGGACAAACAGAGAGCAGAGCCGTGACGGGAGAGATGGTGCAGACGGGGAAAGAGGGAATGCACAGGAACAGAGCGGTGCCTAGGGCAAAGAGAGCTGGCGTGGATGGCGGGTAGTTCAATGTCCATCTCTGTAGGTATGGGACAGCGCCGAGAACCATTGTTTTGTGCCTCTTCACAGCCCTCTGTCCCAAGTGATTGTCACTCAGTCCGCACTAGCCAATCAGGGTCTCCAGATAAAACCGGCACTAAGAATGGGGCGGGCACTTCCGGTCGGCCATATTGAAAGCTCGGCTCAGGGAGCTCATCGCAGTCGTTTCTTGTGTTGTGCAGTGACCTGTTGCGGTGAACTGTGTGGAGAGCTTGGCGAGCTCGGAATCCGCGCCATGGTGAGTAGGGGTCGCATTTCTCATGCAGGGAGGACTAGGGAGCCGGGGTATGGTTGGTCCCGGGGTGCCCGAACCAGTGGCGGGACGCCATGTGGTCCTTGCACTTCCTGGGCAGGGGAGGTAGCTGGAGCGCTGAATGTGTCAGTGCGCCTGCGCAGAGCATGGAGCGCGCTAAACCCTTGGGTGAAAACATCTCGTTGCTGCTATAATCTTGCAAGGAATGAGGCAACTGCCTTCCTTGTCATGGAAAAGGCAGGTTTGCTGACTCGTACGGCTCTGGTTTCTCTAGCGTCTTCTAGGAGTTCTGCACTGGGCACTTGACACTCAGGTGCAGGATCCGCCTGCAGTTAATTCTGTGTGGGTTGGAAAGTCTGTTATTAACGCATTTGCAAGTAGATGCCAAGGTGGTCCAGTTATGTGTGTTAGTGAGGCCAGATTTACTGGGTTTTCTGGCCACGGTCGTCAACATTTACTCTATTTTAATTGTGTTTTTCATTCTTTCTGAGTTTGATCTCATGTTCTGTTGATCTATTTCCCCCCATACAGTAGTACAGCCTATTGCAGTTCCATTCGAAATTCTGAAGTCAGAGGATGTCATTTTTTTAAATATTTATTCAATATTGTCTGTTTATTTCATCCATAATTACGTTTTCTCATCAGTTTTCTGTTATTGGTAGCATAAGTTGTTACACTTTTTTATTGGACAGTTGTTGAATCCATAGCTAAAGTTCTGTGTTACTGTAATATAATATTGACATAATGGCCAAGATGTCAGCAACCCACATGGTTGCTTTCTACTCAAGGTTGGCTCAGCTCTCTGCTTAGGCCGGCCCATCTTCCATCGGGCACAAGTCCCAGAGAGATCCACAAGTTTCAGAGGGTAAATGTGCAGTGTTATATCCTTTTCTTTAACAAGGCACTTTTGTGAGGTTGGCATGACTACAGGAGGAGATGGTGCCCACAGCAGTGCCTAGGGAGGTAGACCCTCACGGCTAAGGAACAGCAGAAAGGTTTCCATGGTCTCAACCAGAGACAGTCGAGGCCACCCATGTATCTTACCACACAGATTGTTTTGTGGAAGCCACGTGTTGTCATCCACGTGCTTCCCCTTCTCCTCAGTCTCCAGGCACAAGATGTTGCTTGACCAATTTTATCCCAGTTGTGTATGGTCTGGGCTGTGCTCACACAGATTTCTGATGCTCCATGTTGGCTGGAATTTAAGAGTTTCAGATTTCAACTTGTTAAAATAGTTGAATCAAATTTAAAATGTCAGCAGCCCTGGGTGGCACTAATACCCAGTTACAAATGCAGCTTCTGGGTGGCATCATCCACGGCGTTTACACGTAAGGACACTGACACTGCCTTGATTGCATCCGCTGACCTGATCCAGGATTTCTCAGGTTCTCTGAGGGTGGGGAGGGAGACGAGGGGTGACACTGTGCACTGAGGACAGACACAGACTGGAGCCTGAGTTTGGAGGCCTTCAATTGCCTAATCTCTTCTTAGACAGGGCAGGAAAGGTTCTTTTAAGGAAGCCTGTAACCCAGCCAGAGGAGTTGGTGCCCTCTGTTTGGAGGAAATATTTTTGTCCTTGGAGGAAATATTTTCATCCTTCCTTGTCTGTCTGTCTGTCTCTGTCTCTTCTTCCTTTCTCAGTTTTCATTAGTATCTTTCACTCCTTTTCTTTAGAGCTCTTTTCTAGGTTATCTTCCTAGCATAAAATATGTCTTAGCCCAATAGCCTCATGCTCCTGTTTTTTAATGCTTGCCCCCCCCCAGTTAGTAGAACTAAGTGTATAAAATTAAGAGTTATGCCCTTGTGGGAGTAGGTTTCTCTTGCTTGTTACGTGTGTCACTCTAGGTGGGCTTTGAGGCTTCAGGAGAACAGTGCAAATCAAGTGTTTCTTTCTGCTTGCCTGCCCGTGTATGAGGAGGTGACACTCAGCATCATGGCTGCGTGTTATGATGCTGCCTTTCAAAATGATAATCTAGTAACCTTCTGTCACTATAATCAGTCCCCAAAGTATTTCAGTGTAAGCTCTGCTGTGGTCATAGGGCTTCTTAGAAGACATAGAACAGTCAGTAAGACAGGCTGGTTGTGTAATACTTTGACATATTATCTCTGTATTCTGAGCATGTCCTGTGAAATCAAGTAAGGGTTAATGAAAGAATAACAGGAAAAGAGCAACAACAGGGGCAGACATTAATGAAACCTCTGTAGTCTGGAAAAAAAAGAGGTGTAGATAATTTTAGATGGCAGTCATGTGCTGAAACGGAGGCAACAATTATCTTGGAGTTTAGGGTCAGTAAAGAGAAGGCACCCCCTCTTCTTAGGACATGTATAAAAGGTTGTGTTAGAATACTTCAGCACCTAGCAAAGTGCTTAGCTATTGAAAGAAAAGGCAAGGTGATGCCTAACACGTAGAACCTGCTGCTACTTTGTTTGAGTGGGACTGGGTACATCCAAAGCTCAAACTCCTTATGTTTTTTTATCATCTGTGTTCCACTTTTAAAAAAGAAGATACAAAGTTTAAGAGTCATGGGTTTTTCCTCTATGTGTTCAGAATTGTTTCAGCCATATACCTGGCAGAGTCTGATCCCCAGTGAGGAGACTGAGAGTTGATTGCATGAATCCATTATTGATTATGAGAGCACAAGATGCTGAGATACACAAACTTTGGCACACCTGCCATGAATATCTATCTGCATGTTCCCCGGCCTGCAGGGGTTGGACTAAAGCTCAAGAGGAGATTTACCTGTATGATAAAATGCAAGACACAAAGAAGAAGAACAAGTCGTAAACGCTGATCAAGCTCTCAAACTTTATTAGCCAGGCAGCAGCTTTTATAAGTCAGAAGGCAGGGAAGCATATTGCTATAGCAACCCAGCTGCAGGCTTTTCTCAAAACACAGGGAATTCCAGGCAGGGTCATAACGTCCTACCACACAGGGTATCTGGCTCCATCTTTGTCTAGTCTAACTGCTAAACCATAACAGGGTTGCTCCATCTCTATCTGTCTTTAGTCCAACTGCTGACCCACAACAGGGTCAGCTGTTTCTGGTGAAAGGCAAGCTCTGGGAAAAACAGAGACTTAAAGGTCCAGGCTCTGACAAGATGGCTGAACATTGGCCATATGGCCTATTGTCCCCAACATGCATGTATGGACTGCAAAAAGGGAAAAAGTGAATGAGAGCTGCAGAAAGAAATAGTCACGTAAGCCCTTTGTAGCTGAATCCCCATGTGTGTGACACAGAGCTGCATGATTTGGTGTTTCCCCAGCCAGCTTTCAGGGTTGCCTTCTTTGCAAAGGAAATGTGCATTCTCTGCCATTGTGTGTTTCGCAGATAGAAGAAATTGCCTTGAGTGTTAGAAGAAACTTTGGCATTTCAAACAGTGTTGGGATGGTGACATAATATGGAGATCTTTGAAGTTAGGAGAATGCTTTTTGTGTTATTGGTTGACGATGAGCCTATCATGACCTGTGTGAAAATGTGATGGATTGGATGAAGAAATTTCCAGGACATATATTGTATTTACATTTACCTCTGGTTTGTGGTTTTCACTGGGGTGCTTATGTTACCTTGAGGACGAGGAGAACACTTTCTGGAAGAAGTTCATCTCTGGGTATGGGCTTTGGGTGTTTCTATCTTCAGTATATTTGTCTTCTCTGTGTAGTTGAATCTCTGCATCCCCCATATCATACCTCCACACCATCACGACTACAGTCTCCATTCCTAAATAATGCACAGTAAAACAGAAGCAATTGCTTTTCCTTGGAAGCCATTTTACTAGCCTGATATGTTTACATTTTGGTCTTATAGAATTAGGGTTTTCTACGTGTCTAGCATTTGTTGTTGTGCTGAGTTTTACCCACATCTTGACTTTTGGCCTTTGCAAGAGGGTATAGTTTTTTTTAGATGAGGGCAGCATGCATGCATGTCATTAATACTGATCTTAATAATGACTGGATGATAGATGTGTTATATTCTTCCCACCCTTCTCAATGTTTTTAGTTTTCTTAATTTTTAAAATATGTGCATGACCATTTTGCCTGTGTTTATGGAGGTGAACCATGTGAAAGCCTGGTGTTCACTGAGGTTAGAAGAAAGCATTGGATTCTCTTGGCCTGGAGTCAGGAATGGTTGGGAGCCTTGAAGTGAGGGCTGTGGATTGTTCCATGTCCTCTGCAAAGACAGCGTGTGGTCTTCATTGTGGTATCATCTTTATATAGCCTATTGGCTTTTGTCGGTGTTGATGTTTTATTTTCTTAGGATCATAGTTTACATTGTTAATCTTTTTGAGAACTCATTGATGCGACAGTCAGTAACTTAATAAAAATTCATGTTTTTTATAAGAAGATCATATTATTTTAGAGTTTATACAGGATCTCTCCAATTTTCTGATAGACAAGAATATTTCTGGGGAGAATGTTTAAGTCCTTGGAATTTGGAGTGAGCCCCGGCGTGCTCTATATCTTGTTTTGTTTCTTTGAAATGGGGTCTCATTATGTAGCTTTGGCTTTCCTGACAATGACTACATAGACCAGCTTGGCCAAGAATTCATAGAGATTCACCTGTCTCTGCCTCCTGAGGTCCCAGAGTAAGGGTGAGTGCCACCACTCCCATGGATTTCCTCCTTTTTCGAAGTTAGTAATTATGACACAGTATTGCTGATGTGTCCTCAATAATGCTGCTCTGTTTTCATGTTTCTTTCTATGTGTTAGTAGCATTTCTTCTGCAATGTCAGATCCTAGTCAGTATACACAGAAATGAGAGGCACACTCTTTTCTGTTTCCTTCTAAAATGAGTTAGTGATTGCATCTGAAATTATGGGACATGGAATTAATATGTTGGGTGGGTGGTTGTCTTCTACCTGGCACCTGTGTAGAGATCACAATAGCATACGTAAGTATCGCAGCACAGTAGTATGGAGGACTCACACAAGCCATCACCCCTGTAGCCCCTGTTGGAGCCAGTTCTCATATGAATGAAGAACAGCTACTTCCTGTGGTCCCAGATCCTCCAAGTGCCTACTATACCCTTATGTAGATTTTTTTGAACATGGACAGAAAGCAGCCATCTTGTTCACTATATGTCAAAAGAATGTTCTTAGGCCACTTCCTTATATTCTTCTCTGAGAACCTTTGAGCCAGGCCACCATAACCATCATTGTCTTCCACACTTGTCTATTACGCCCCATTATGCTCCACTTATAGCATTCAGCCACTTTTCTAATTTGAATCCCTAAAGTCCACATTCTGCCAACAAGCAGCATGGGCAGTCCTGTCAGAGAAATACCCAGCTTTGTGGTACCAACTTGCATCTTAGTCAGTATTCTATCCCAGTGAAGGGAGACTATAACCATGGCAACTCTTATAAAGTAAAACATTGAACTGGGGTTTGCTTACAGCTTCACAGGTTTAGTCCACTGTCCTCATGGCGTGGAGGATGTCAGCATGCAGGAAGCTGTGGTGCTTGAGGGTGATGCTGTGGGAATAAACAAACAGAGCTCCTTCCCATGATAAGAAGGGGACAGGGCCCTTCATATCCTGTCTAGAGGGTCCTACCATCTCACCAACCCGGTGTGGGGATTAATTGTGGTACACGCCAATAAAAATAATGGGGGAATATTTTGTGTTTTTGTTGATTAAGAATGTTTAGGGCTGGGCATGGTGGCACATGCCTCCAATCCCAGCACTCAGGGATGCAGAGGCAGGGGATCTCTATGATATGAGGCCAGCATGGGCTACAAAGAGAGTCCAGGACAGCTTTGGCTACACAGAGAAACCCTGTCTCCAAAAACAAAAAACAAAAAAAGAGGAATGTTTAGTGTTGTTCAGGTCATTGCCAACTGAACATTATAGGGCAAGGGGTTCCCTCTTGCCTTTTTAGGTAGGTTCAAA
Source organism: Acomys russatus (assembly GCF_903995435.1). Taxonomy (NCBI): domain Eukaryota; kingdom Metazoa; phylum Chordata; class Mammalia; order Rodentia; family Muridae; genus Acomys; species Acomys russatus. The sequence goes on along the minus strand of NC_067167.1, from coordinate 3,462,837 downwards.
GAATTTGGTGAGCTCTTTTATTATACCCTGTCTTTTGGGAGTATGTAAGTGATCTCTGCATAGTGTGTAATTTTTCATGTTTTAAAATAAATGCTGGGAAGGTGGGTCCATTATCAGTCTTGATTTGTTGTGGCAGGCCAGTATAGACAAATGAAGAGAGCATATAGGATATAAGTATATTAGCGCTTTCTCTCAGAGGTTCATATAAAGTGGGAGTGAGGTTAGGGATATTTCCATCCTAAGAAAGTGATGGAGTAGTGAATTTTATCTTGTTGGGACTATTTTAACCCTATTTTTGTAGGAGTGGGTAGTAGTAAATCTTTGAAGTCATAGGGTGAGGTTTTTTGAAGTCCCCAGGCCAAGATATCCATATAATGATAAATTCATATTTATTTATCTAAATATGGGCAAACACTTTTTAAAAACCCTAAAAAAGGAAACAACTGTTGTTGACTTATGTTTCTTCCTTGGCCTGGAACATATTTTTGTTTTTGTTTTTGTTTTGGTTTTTTCTAGACAGGCCTCTCTGTGTATCCTTGGCTGTCCTGGACTCACTTTGTAGATCAGGCTGGCCTCGACCTCACAGCAATCCACCTGCCTTTGCCTCCTGCTGGAGTATACTTTTAATCATATGTACAAGCAGCAAGCGACTATTACCTTGGCCAATTTTCACTCTCAAGGACTATTGTCTGTAGGCTCTGTTTCTTAACAATTAAACTTTATTATACAACCCAAGTAGCTTACACAAGGGGGAAAAAAGGTTAAAGGGAAAAAAGAGTGAACCTTCCGGTATCCGTTCCACGGGACGGGTCCTTAGGTGTCTCTGGCCTGCGTGCTGGTCCAGCCTGTTCGCTGATCCATGTGGGCTCAAGCCCATTCTGAACCTGCTGCTCTCTCCTCTCTGCCTGCCTGAGTCATGTGGGAAGGGCAGTCTCCTTCTCCCATTGAGGGTCGATTAGAAAAACAATAGTCCAGGTGGACTCCCCAGGTCTGCTTCCTGAATTCCAGGCCCAGAATGGCTCCACTCAGTCTATCACAAGGTATCCATGGGGTGCTCAAGGGTAAAGCCCGCCAAGACTGCTTTCACCCGTGACAAAGCTTACAGTCTTTCCCACAATCGTCACACTCTTATTTTTTTATTATACGTGAGCTCACTTTTCTCCTGGTGTGTCCTTCCCTGAGTCCCCAGTATCTAGTAGTCCCTCTGTTTGGGCGCCGCTTGCCAGAGCCCGCTCTGGACTATATCAAACAGATCCTAGGTCAGGGAGTGAGGCTTGAGAAATAAACCAACAGAAATAAGAAACCGAGGCAAGACAGTTGGAAACACACGACACCTTAACTTTATTCACCAATTCAATTCATACACATCTCAGGCATGGCAAAACGAAGCAGAACGTCTCTCTCAGGAGATAATGCTGACATTTTCACAGGGAAAACAGTGAAATCTCAATGGACTCTCAGCCTTGAGGCCACAGTGTACTTTTTCTCAAAGTCTGAAGACCTTGAGTGTATACTTGGCAGAACATCTTGTTTAATCATGGTCTCAGCAAACCATGTGATTCTTATGCTGGAGCAGAGAGCAGGAAAGCGATGCCTATGGACAGAGAGCCTTTGCCAACGGCTCCTGACAGATTCCACTGAAACCGGAGTGTGATCCTGCACACACATTTAATAAGACTAGCAACCATTCTAAGGGCTTTTAACTGGTCATTGCGTTACTGGATTCTTTCAGAGAGATTTAGAGAGGTGACTTTTGCTAATGGCTAAAGGGCTGTCTGGGTCTGACCAGATGACTCAGGGCCTCCAGTCAGTCCTGGAGAGTAGCCCTGGCCGAATTGCCTTGTGTGTCAGTTCCTCCTGATGCCTCAAAGAAGAAAGACCCAGAAGACCCCTAGGTCGGATGGTGCTGCACAATGCCAGTGTGCCCTGGCGGAGAGTCCTCACACTCCGACAAGTGTTCAGAAGGGACCTTGTTTGAGGAGCAGGTGTGGGTCCTCAGGCACCAGTGGTCTTAGGATGTAGAGGAGCTGGGGATCCGGTTCTTGGGTGGCAGTGAGTATGAAGGACCCAGGAGGTTGTTGTGGAAGGCAGGCAACTCATTTATGTAAATGGAGGTACTAGCGTCGATGATTGAGTCAGAGGATGGGAGGAAAGGGATCAAAGAGGAAAATCACCTACTGTTCATATGCAGACCTAGTGAAGACAGGCAAATGCTTCTGATACACCCTTTCAAATACTGGAGGAGGCTGGGGCATTCCAAGCCTATCATTTCTTTAGCATCCCAGACTTAGGTGTCCCCTGAGAGGATGGCAAAGGAAATGACGTGTTAGAACAAGGAGCTTGGCTGGCTAAGAGAAAGCGCTGAGGGGCTGCTGGCAAGCTGGGCATCAGGTGAATGGTGGGAGCAAAGGACTGAGTGAGCGGCCCCGGTTTCCAGGAGGAAGGAGACTGGCTGTGCTGATACTGTAGTGACTACCCAGGGTGCTTTGCAGAGATAGGAGTAGTTGAGACAAGGGGCCCTGGGCTTCTCCATGGCCAGGCCTAGGAGGTGGACTGAAAAGTGATATGAGAGGAATGTCCTTGCACCATGAGAGACACAGTGGCGGGCAATCAACATCCCATTGTCTCTTGATGGCACTGTGGGCATGGCCTTGGTGGCATGAAGGGGTTAGGACAGGTACAGGCCCTAGTGAGCTCCTGACCACATCGTAAGAGGAGCCTGGTAGTCTTGAAGTATGCCATTGGTCTTGTGCACTTGATTTGTATGCGCTCTAGCCTGTTCCCAAACTCCTCGGGAAGTAGATTGTTTGTAAGACTCATATAGATCATGAAAGGTGAGACTACAGGATTGATTAAAATATTGAAATTCTTTAATGAAAGTATAGGATTAGAGGTATAGGATGTCATTCTTTTTTTCTATTTGAGAGAGTTCACTTGATGAAAAGGAGGAACGTACTCTGTTGAGGCCATCCACCAAATCTCGGCACCAATGTCATGATCTTAGCTGCAGAATCCATAAAGACACTCTACATGATAGACGTCACATTGGAGGGAAAGAGAGCAGTTGGGAGGAGGACTAGGGAATGTAGCACATACACAGGGTAGGACATGGGACTCATGGTGACAGTGGGGTTGTATGGCCTCTTGGTAGCTAATGATGATGTGTCCATCTGTCACAGGGACATTGGGACTGGCCATGCACGTGCATGACTGCTAACAGCAATTAAATTGGAAATGCTGAAGTCAGAGGGAGGCAGTGTGCTAGAGCACGGTGTGGTGCTTTGTGTTTGTTAATCTCTTGTGTCCAGAAGTCTTAATGTTTACAAGCAGACTGTCACATACCCCTAGTATTGCTGTATTTTCTTGGTTTCCTGTTTGGCCAAAAGAAGACCTACACCTGGGCAGGGAAGAGGAAGGGACAGAGCAAAGTTTTTTTGGTTTGGGGAAGAGGAAGATCTTGGGTAGAGAGAGAGGTATTGGAGGAGGAAGGAGTAGACTCGCCATGGCATAGGAAGCAACCACGCGGGCAGGAAGAGGAAGGCTGAAGTTCCACATGGAAAGAAGCGGCCCAGATGAACATAATGAGCAACTATTGGGGGGATTATGGATGGGAAATAGTCCAGATAGAAATGATTTAAGCAGCAGGCCAGTGGTGGCGCACTCCTTTAATCCCAGCATGTGGGAGGCAGAGGCTGGTGGATTGTTGTGAGTTCGAGGCCAGCCTGGTCTACAAAGTGAGTCCAGGACAGCCAAGGCTGCACAGAGAAACCCTGTCTTGAACAACTTAAAAAAAAAAAAAGGAAGAAAGAAAGAAATGATTAAAGCAGCTGGCATGGGATGGGGGCTGGGAAATAATAGAAGGTAGTTTAAGGGGTTAATATCTATTCAGCCCAAGGTTAAATAAGGCTTTTTCTAAAATGCAGCAAGTGTCTGTTTCTTTTAGTGATTATGGCAGCATGATAGATTATCTTGTCATAATAATTATAGGTTAATTTGATAATAAACTTTATTAGATAGTTTATATTTTCTACAATAACATTGTACTTAATATTTATCCAGTCTTGTCTGTTGATCATGTATTCATTCAGGATTTTCTGTTCTAATCAGTTTTCTCCTGTGGGTACCATAAATTGTTACGCTTTCTATTGGCATTTGTTGAATCCATCATTCAAAGTCTGTATTGCTATAATATTGACATAGTAACCAAGGTGGCAGCAAACCAATGGTTGCTTTCTACTTAATGTTAGCTCAGATCCCTGCTAAGGTGAGTTCATCTTCCAGCAGGCAAAGTCCCAGTGGGATCCACAGTTTTCAAAGGTTCCAGTGTTACAGCCTCTTATTGAAAAAGTCTTTTGGGAGGTTAGCATGAATATAGGAGGAGATGGGCCCTCCTGCATGGCCAGGGAGGGAGACTCCCCCCGCCCCACATATCCAAGCTAAAGAACAGAGGAACAGGTTCCCAGGGCAGAAGCAGAGACATTGAGTCCATCCATATGTCTTACCACACAGATTGTATTGTGGATGCCAAGAGTTATCATCCACTTGTTTTGGCTTCTCCTCGGTCTCCAGGCACAGGATGTAGCTATGTCCCTCTGGATCCCAGTTGCGTGTGGTCTGGGCTGTGATCAGACAGGTTGTTGATGCTGCATGTTGCCTCAAATTTACGACTTTCCGATTTCAACTTGTTAAAATAGGTAAACCAAGTTGAAAATCTTAGTAGCCTTGTGTGTCCCTGCAACACAGTCAGAAATCCATCTTTCAGATGGCATCAGCTACAATAGTAACACTTAAGCACACTGAGAAGGTGGTTCATGGCTTCCATCCTACCTGATCCAAGGTTTTCCAGGTCCCCTGAGGGAACTGGGTAGGGACTGAAATAAGTGATAATACCATGCTAAATGAAGACCAATGGACTGATCTCTACACAATACATCCAGGCGGTGTCACAGTTGTTACCCTTGACTCATGCAAATCCATTGAGGAAAAGAGCAATTACAGGGGCAGTAATTAATGAAGCCTCTCTGGTTTGGCAAAATAGCTATGGGAAATTCAAATGGCAGCCATGTGCTGAAACAGAGGCAGCAATTACCAGAAAGTGTAGGATCATTACTGAGAAGGCACCCTTTCTTGTTTTGACATACAGAAAATGTGTTGCAAGGGTACTGCAGCACCCAGCAAAGTGTTTAATAACTGTGGGAGGAAAAGGAAAAGTGATTCCTAGTGCAAAAGTCACAACTCTATACAGAACCCACTGCTACTTGGTTACAGCGAGGCAGCGTCCATTCCAACAACTTCTTATGGTGGTACCAACCATGCTTTAGTTACCCTAGAAAGAAGAAAGATGCAAAAATTCAGGGTGTGGGTTTCTTCCTTTGTGTGTTCAACCCCATTTCACTCATGGGTTTGGCAGAGTCTGATCCTCAGTGAGGAGATTTGGTGAATTAATTACCATCATCCATGGTGATGTAGCCTGGGTTGCATTCTGAGAGCACTGGATGTTGAGGTACCCAAGCTTTGAGACTCCTGCCATGAATAGCTGCATGTAGGGGTGGAACTAGGCAAAGATCAAGGAGATAAAAGCCATCTCAGCCCCTTGAAAGTGAATTCCTAGGTGTCTGACACAGAGCTGCAGGATTTGGGGTATGTGTGTCAGGGTTTCAGATGTCCTTGGTTCAGTCTTTCCTTATTTGCAAAGAAAACGTATATTCTGTGCCATTGTGTGCTTGGAAGACATCATTTGGTTTTGGATTTTACAAGACGTCAAAATCAAGAGGTTGCCTTGTGTCTAAAAAAGAAAGTTTGGACATTTCAAGAGTGTTGGGACTGTCCCACAGTATGGACATCTTTGAAGTTAGAATAAATGCATTGTGCATTATGGGTTGAGTGCTAGCCGATCTTGACCTGTGTGAATATGTGATGGGTTAGCTGATAAATCTCCCAGGCAGGATGATGTATTTGAGCATTTTGTCTCTGGTTTGTGGTCTTCCTTGTGATGCTTATGGAACTTTTAGGAGGAGCATCCTTTGTGTAGAAGGTGCCGTGGGCGGGGCCCTGAGTGTCTATGTCCTCCTCACACGTGTCATCTTTGTGAGCAGCCCACTTCCTGCTCTAGCAGGCACACCATCACCGCCACTGCAGGGTCACTTCCTAAATAATGTCCCTTCAAATAGAAGCACTTGCTTCTCCTTGAGAAGCCATGTTTCTAGCCTGATACTGTTATGTTTATATCTTGTCTTGTGAAATTAAGTTTTTCCTGTATGTCTCACATTTGTTTTTGCACTCAGCCTTACAAGCTGCCTTTTGAACTTTCACAAAGAGACCAACAGTAAACAGCACTGAAATTGGCCAGCTTAACTTCTCCCAGTTGAAGTGACGATGCCTCATTCATCCACCTTCTGCCTTGAATGTATGTGTGTGTGAGTGGTTTGTTTTTTCCTCTCTCTTTTATCTCTTACTTCCGTGTAGATTTGCAAATAAGTTAACTCTTGGCTTAAGCATCAGCCTTATAGGGTAACAGGCCTAAGTTTACATTAGCTTACTGGAGACCTCTGCGAAGAGGCCTGTCCACAGATCAAAGAGCCTCCTTTCACGACGCCCTGCAGTTTCTGTCTAGAATACCTTGGAACCTGATAATGCTCCAGCACATGTGTCCAATGATAACATAAAACATGTCACTGGTGTACCACACACTTCTACAGGTCAAGCAATTTAAAAAAGATCTGACTGCAGTTTAATGTTAATACTCATAACACAAATGGGATATTGAATGTTTCCCAGAGATAGGTTGTTAAATGTCTATGAGACATAGAAGAGGTGCTAAAAAAAAAAAAACCCTGAAATTTAGAAAGGACAACTGGATTAATTCAGCTTATGTACCGTATGGATATGACCACCTCAGAATAAAGTCTGAAAATGTATTTAATTAGGGCAGAAGTTCTACCGTTCTTTGAACAGAAGTGAAATGCTTCGTATTCCTTCAAGTTCATATAAATTATATTTGAACAGGAAATACCCCTGGAAATCTTGGCTGTGAACTTGAAGAAGAGACCAGAAGATCAATGAGACAAGCAAGTCTGTTGACATCACAGCTCTGGAGACCATCTGAGATGACCCTTCTGGCTAGTTACCACATGGCGTGGATTTCTGTTACAGTCTAGTTATGCAGTCCAAACGGACTTGTCCAGGACGGATGCTTTTCACCTGGTCAGACACAGAGCAGAGAATGGTCCTTAGCTAATGTGTGCACTGCGCATACTCAACACAAGTGTTACTGCAGAAATGTGCCGGCAATCAATCTGCCATCTAAGTTTGTGTGTTTTCATGTAGAAGAACCAGACACGGCACCTGTTTGCCCCTTCCTGGGGGCTGGGAATGCCTCATTTGCAATAAGAGGATTTCCGGGCTTTTTGCTAGACATAATGTTATAAGGAAAGAGGAAGTTCAACCTATAACCAGTTTAACAGGCTACACATGCTGCTTCAAGGGTGGCAGAGGTGGGCAGCCTAAGACTCCGGGACATGCAGGCTCAGGGCAGGGAGGGAGCAGTCCTACTCTTGCTTGTCTATGAGGCTTGAGGTTCCAGCTGTTGCTCCTGGTTCCAGCAGCCGCTTTGGTGGAATTGCTGGTCTGCTGAAACCCTGCTGACTACGCCAGGGATGGACGTCCTTAAGGTTTCATTGTAGTGTCCTTTAATCTCCTTTTCAGACTGTTGGGTTAGTCCGGTTTGTGAGGGAGGAAGGCTCGTTAATCAGTTCATAATAAAATATAATTGATAAGAAAATTGAGCCTACAGGTCTAAAGACAAGATTTTCAGGTTTTAGACATACCATCTGTCTCTGCCTCATGAACTCTGGGATTAAAGGTAAGCATCACCATGCCCATCTTTCCCTATAGTTCTGAAGATAGTAATTTTGGTACAATTTACCCATGTATTCTCAATAATAATGCTCTCCAATTGCATGTGTATTTGTACATGTTAGTAGTAGTTTCTCCCTAAGTGCCCTATCTTAGTCAGTGTTGAGAGAAATGAGAGTCGTGATGTTTCTTTTGTTTCCTCCTAAAATGAATGGGTGATTGCTTATGAAATTCTGTGACATGCCCTTGCACAAAACTCAAATCCAAGTGGATTAAAGACCTCAACAGAAAACCAGAGACACTAAGTCACTTAGAAGAAAAAGTGGGGAGGAGCCTGGAACATATTGGCACAGGAGACAACTTCCTGACAGAACACCAACAGCCCAGGCCTTAATGTCAACAATTAATAAATGGGACCTCATGAGGCTGAGAAGCTTCTGTAAGGCAGGAGACACTGTCAAGAGAACAAACGACAGCCTACAGACTGGGAAAGATCTTCATCAACCCTACATCTGACAAGGTCTAATATCCAAAATATATAAAGAACTCAAGAAATTAAACACCACCAAACCAAATAACACAATCGAGAAATGGGGCTCAGAACTAAACAGAGAATTCTCAACAGAGGAGTATCAAATGGCTGAGAAACACTTAAAGAAATGCTCAACCTCCTTAGTCATCAGGGAAATGCAAATCAAACAACTCTGAGATTCCATCTTAAACCCATCAGAATGGCTAAGATCAAAAAATTCAAGTGAGACCACATGCTGGCGAGGATGTGGAGAGAGAGGAACACTCCTTCATTGCTGGTGGGAATGCAAACTAGCACAGCCACTTTGGCAATCTATCTGGTGCAATTTCAGAAAAATGGAAATAAGGCTTCCTCCACTCCTTGGAATATACCCGGAAGATGCTCCATCACACAACAAGAAAATTTGCTCAACTATGTTTATAGTAGCCTTATTTATAATAGCCAGAACATGGAAACAGCCTACGTGTCCCTCAGTAGAAGAGTGGATAAAGAAACTGTGGTACATATACACTATGGAATACTACTCAGCTATTAAAAACAAGGAATTCCTGAAATTTGTGGATAAATGGATTGAGCTAGAAATGATCATAATGTGTGAGTTAGCCCAGAAGCAGAAAGACTTAAATGGTATATACTCACTTAAATCTGTGCACTAGCGCAAGGGGCCTGTCCCACGAAAGCCTTCACTTACCAGGAAACTGGGACAGAGGGGAGGACATCCTATTGGTACTCTGGATGAAAGAAGCATGGCAGAATAACAAAGTAGAAGGATCCAGAGGGTCCTAGAAACCTACAAGTAGAACATTATGATAGGAAGATTTGGGCTCAGGGGTCCCACTCAAACTAAGGCACCAGCCAAGGACAATACAGGCGGTAAACTTTAAACCCCTACCCAGATCTAGCCAATGGTCAGAACATTCTCCACAGTTGAGTGGAGAGTGGGCTATGACTTTCTCACGTACTCTGGTGCCTCACATTTGACCATGTCCCCTGGAGGGGGAGACCTGGTGGCACTCAGAGGAAGGACAGCAGGTTACCAAGAAGAGACTTGATACCCTATGAGCATCTACAGGGGAGGTAATCCCCCTCAGGAACAGTCATAGGGGAGGGGGAATAAGGGGAAAATGGGAGGGAGGGAAGAATGGAAAGATACAAGGGATGGGATAACCATTGAGAAGTAACAAGAATAAATTAATAAAAAAAATTCTGTGACATGCAACTAATATGTTGAACATAGAATTATAAATACATTTCAATGAAGTGCATAGTTTCAATGTTGTCAGGCTTATCATTTCTATTTCATATATTTATACTTTATATATTTACATATATATATATATATGCCATATACATACAGATACGTATTTGGTATACTTTAGGATGCAGTGACCTATGAGGACGTGCATGTGAACTTCTCTTGGGAAGAGTGGGCTTTGCTGGATCCTTCTCAGAAGAATCTCTACAAAGATGTGATGCTGGAAACCTACTGGAACCTCACTTGCACAGGTAATGAGGTGAATATTCCTTCACTTTTTAACTTAATTGGACAAGGCTTTCTAAGAGATTGCTGCTTTATGTGAGTTTGATTGTGAAAGGCGAAGAATATGGTGAATAAATCAGGCATTATTCTGAGGTTCGTAGAGGATTAGCGTTTAAAATTTGCATAATATCCAGTAATACACATTTTCTGGTACTGTATTTTAGGCTACAAATGGGAAGACCACAATATTGAAGAATATTGTCAAAATTCTAGAAGACATAGAAGGTAATTTTCATGTGCACCCTGATATATATGTGCCTCTGAAGAAATTTAATGGACTAATTTTTTGTTATGTTTTAAAAATATTTTTATTAATTTATTCATATACATATAAATTGTTATTCCATCCCTTGTATCCTCCCATTCCTCCCTCCCTCCCATTTTCCCCCTTACTCCCCTCCCTATGACTGTGACTGAGGGGGACCTCCCACCCCTGTATACGCTCATAGGGTATCAGGTCTCTTCTTGGTTGCCTGCTGTCCTTCCTCTGAGTGCCGCCAGGCCTCCCCATTGAGGGGATGTGGTCCAATATGGGGCACCAGAGTTCGTGTGAAAGTCAGACCCCACTATGGACCCTGAATTTTAATGATATTAACAGCATACTTTTGTGAGTATTAATAAAGTCGTACAACGCCACACACCTCGACAACAGGTAGCAGCCGCTCAGTGTTTGCATAGCACTTCTTTAAGAAACAAGAATGGGAAACAATTTTAATCATGGGAACCATGTTGTAGAAGTGTCTATCCACTTAGTTTTACAAACATTCCATAATCACAAAAGGCATGCACATTAAATAGCCCATTATTTTTTGTCCAAGACCTGTTATGAGGAAACTGTCCGTAATAAAACAAGTTTTGCTCATATAATTGTGCTGACTTACTGTAGTTTAGTGAGAGAGGAAGTTTATCAAGAAGGCTGTTGTAGGTGAGAAACGTGAATCTGCATACCACAAGTCTATGAGAACAAAAAGTTAAAATGTGTGAATGGGATGTAAATGTCTTTTGCTTGTTATTCTCCCTTTCATAGCTGTATCACCTCTCCCTCTGGATACGAAGCATGTGACTCTAAGGGATGTGGAGAGAAGCAGTGTGCATCTCTCTCCTTCAGAACGTGTAGAAGACATGTAGTCGTCCCCACTATGAGACGAGAAGATGAATGGAATAGAAGTTTACAAGTACTTGGTTTTCCAGGTTCAGTGAGAATTGAACAAAATGCTCACATTGGAGAAAAGCTCTATGAATACAAGGAATGTGGGAAATCTTATGTCTGTCCTGGTTCACCAAGGACATGTCATGTGACTCACACTATTGGGAAGTATTATCAATGTAATCAATGTGGTAAAGACTTTCTGTTTCCTAATACTCTTCAAAGGCATGAGAGAACTCATAGTGGAGAGAAACCGTATAAATGTAATCAGTGTGCTAAAGCCTTTCAACTTAAAAGTCATCTTCAGAGACATGAAAGAATTCATAGTGGAGAGAAACCCTATAAATGTAATCAATGTGCTAAAGCCTTCACAAATAAGAGTCATCTTCAGAGGCATGAAAGAATTCATAGTGGAGAGAAACCCTATAATGTAATCAGTGTGCTAAAGCCTTCACATGTAAGAGTCATCTTCAGAGGCATGAAAGAATTCATAGTGGAGAGAAACCCTATAAATGTATTCAATGTGGTAAAGCCTTTCATGGAAGAGTGATCTGCAAAGACACGAAAGAATTCATACTGGAGAGAAACCCTATAAATGTAATCAATGTGCTAAAGCCTTTCCAGATAGGCATTATCTTAAGAAGCATGAAAGAATTCATACTAAAGAGAAACCCTATAAATGTAATCAGTGTGATAAAGCCTTTTCACATAAGAGTTATCTTAAGATGCATGAAAGAATTCATGCTGAAGAGAAACCCTATAAATGTAATCAATGCACTAAAGCCTTTCCACATAAAAGTTATCTTAAGATGCATGAAAGAATTCATACTGAAGAGAAACGGTATAAATGTATTCAATGTGCTAAAGCCTTTGCACAGAAGAATCATCTTCAGGTACATGAAAGAACTCATACTGGAGAGAAACCCTATTCATGTAGTCAGTGCGCTAAAGCCTTTGCACAGAAGATTCATCTTCAGGTACATGAAAAAACTCATGTACCTATAAATGTAATCAATGTGCTAAAGCCTTTACCCACATAAGTTGTGTTGATATGCATGAAAGACTTCATACCGGAGAGAAACCCTATTAATGTATTGAATGTGCTAAAGCCTTTGGACTTAAAAGCCATCTTCAGATACATGAAAGAATTCATAGTGGAGAGAAACCCTACAAATGTAATCTATGTGCTAAAGCCTTCATATGTAAGAGTCATCTTCATAGGCATGAAAGAAGTCATACTGGAGAGAAACCCTATAGTTGTATTCAATATGGTAATTTTCATGTAAGAGTAATCTTCAAAGACATGAAAGAATTCATAGTGGAGAAGAACCGTATAACCAATAAAAAGCCTCTGCACATTGCTGTCATCTTCAAAAGCATAAAGGAACTCATACTGGAAAGAAACACTATGAAAGTAGTCAATGTAAATGCAATTACATGTCTCAGTACTCTTGAAGCACATGAAAGAATACATACTGGAGAGGAACCCTATGAAAGTAGTCAATGTGTAAAGACATTACATGTGGCTGTACTCTAAAAACCATAGAAGAAGTCATAGTGACAAAAATAGTCTCCCAGGAACCTACAAAATGAGGTGTAGCCTTGCACACCAATCTTCCACATGGAGCACACTCACTGGTCCTTGAATGATATAAGTAGAACCATTCCATCATAAAAAATGTTGCCTCCTTTTCAAATTGTAGATGTAGTGACATTAAGAAGTCAGCAAACAGGACATTTTGTACACTAAAATCGACCTGTGTCAATGCCAAGCCTCTGAAGATGCTGTTGGTCAGTGTTCCAGTGCTTGAACGTCCTCCACTGACCCTTCACTACCCTAGGTGGAAATTCACTACACCACGTTGGCTTGTGTCCTTGACATGTTTAATATTTGAATTCCTTGCTCTTAAGGACTCCTCACCCCAGGTTAGGGCTGTGATAATGTAACAGTTCTCATAAAAGCTGGTGTTTATAAGGATAGCACTAATGGCAATTCCCTGGGCAAATGAGCCACACAAAAACATTGAGTCTTCCATAGAAAACATTACTTAAGTGGTATCAGTAAGCATGAAACACAGGATCTGGGAGAAACCATTAAAGAAGAGAAACCTAGGTAAATTGTAGGAGCTGACAAACTACAACTGAATCAGGTTTGTCTGTTACTCTTTCTGTGCATGTCCAGTCTCAAGATAACAGAAAAGACGTTGATTATACAATTAATGACACTTACTGTAGTATCCTGAAGGGAAAGCAAACAGTATTAGGAATCCTGGTGTTTTCTCCTTTACAGGATTGTAATAAAGATAGGGATCATATTGAAACAAATGTTTATGAGAAAGACAAAGAAAAAACATATAGGCTCAGTGAACTGCTTGGCTTCCTGAGCAGATTTGTCATATCAGGACTTTTCTGGTATTGTAGAAAAAATAGAGTTCCTTGCCTAAACAACATTTGTATGCTGTTAATATGGCAGCACAGTGCTTGAAAAGTGAGAGGAAAGGATGGTGGTCTTATATAAAAGAAAATAGAGGAGGAGGCAAAGATGGAGAATGAGAGTTGGGCTTCCATAGAAAGATGCCTGAGTCACTATGAAAACTTAATAAAAGAGAGGGTAAGGTTGATATAAGGTAGCCCAAAATAACTTCTGACCCATTTCCTAGCGAAACTCAGATGGAGCCCTCCTTTCTAGCGTTTCTGTCACTACCAGTCTTTATGACACCTATTTTAACTGAAAAGACAGCGAGTTAAAAGAAAACTGGTTTATCATAATGTTAGTTTGTAGTTCTCAGGAGATTTGCCATTTGTTCCCTTAGTTATTGTATGCGTGCACAGTCACGGGAGATTTAGGAAATATGTACTGTGAGCCTGTTATGTAGTCATGGTTTAATGTTTTGACTTTGTGTAAAATAAAGTCTTAAGATAACAGAGGATTTCAGAGCTGGATCTAGCCATACTGAGATGTGCTTCCTCTCTCTCCCTCTAAAGACATGAGCAGGTGTCCCACATCTTACTCCTTCGCTGCTACTCTTGTACCCACCCACTTCAGGCCCTGTCCTCACCCGGAGCTGGACTCCCAATATATGCAAATGCAACTGACATTGATGTTGTCATTTATTAATTTTTGATTATATTATTATATTTTGTCGACTAAATACTTTTTCTTAACTTTTTATCAGAAATACAAATGCTAGAGGATTGTCTCAGGGAATAAGGTGTTTGCTGCTAAGTTGACATCCTGATTTCATTCTCTTTATACCCACGTTACTCTTGCAAGGTCTTGTCTCAATACTAAATGTGAGTTTTAAGCACACCCATGTGAACAGCACATAACATAAATATTGCGGAAAGCAAAATAAGGGCAAGTGAGTCCCCTGAGCCTTTTAGGGTACTTGCTGACAATCTCAACTGCCTCCTTTGATCTCTAGCACTCACATAGTGGATCTAGTGAATAGAGTTCTGTAAATTGTCCTTTAACTGGAGAATGCCCACAGTAAAAGAGTTTTAAAGAGATGAAATGCACAACAGGTAGAAATTAACCAAAATATTGAGATCATAGGATATGATTTCCCAGTTGTAATTAATATGTTTTAAATTTTCAAGGAGAATTTGTAGGAAAACTAAACATGTTTTTATCTTGTTTTGATTCCAAGTGTGTGATGAAGAACAGACTTGTGAAAGAGCAGTTGATGTTTCTCCACTTAGAATCCCAACCACTTCGTCAGCGTGTGGTTTAGTTGTTGCCAGCTGAAAAACATCCTAGTACAGACTCTGAGACGATATATATATATATATGAACCCAAAACAGGAGGCTTGGCTTTGTTTGGGTCTTGATATTGTTTGGTCAACGCTATACTTCGAGATGCTCCCTGACAGAACCACTCCAGGGAAGGCTTCAAGGCTTTGGCCTCCAGCTGAGGCTCCGTGTTGTTCCAGGTTCCAGCAGCAAGTTTGGTGGAATTGCTGGTCTGCTGAAATCCTGCTGACTATGCCAGGAGAATCATTCCCAGGAACTGATACCCAAAAGTGTTCATTCTTGTTCTCCTTAATCTTTCCCTCTTATTTAGGGTATTGGGTTGTTAGGCAGATATATTCATTTAATTAGTTCATAATTGTCCATAAAGTTAAGAAAGCTCAAAAGGTCATAAAGTATAACTGTTAAGGGAACTGAGCCTATAATAATTACTCTTCAAAACAATGAGGTTCCCTGTTAAAATAATATGTTATCTTTTCATTCTTTTTTTTTTTTTTTTTTTTTTTTAGTTTTTCAAGACAGTGTCTCTCTGTATAGCCTTGGCTGTCCCGGACTTGCTTTGTAGACCAGGCTGGCCTCGAACTCACAGCAATCCACCTGCCTCTGCCTCCCGAGTGCTGGGATTAAAGGCATGCGCCACCACGCCCAGCTTATCTTTTCGTTCTTTGGTTCAAATATAGGTCATTTTAAAAACACATTCCAGTTGGGTTTGGTGGCACCTGCCTTTAATCCCAGCACTCTGGAAGGGGTGATAACCTTGTAAAAATAACTGATTAAAGGTTTAATTACAGAACGTTTGCACTTGGTATTGGACGATTTTAGAGAAGAAGTTAATAAAGCAGAATGCAAACAGTAAAATCAGAAAAATGAGCAGAAGTGGTGGGGGTGTGTCAAGGAGGTAGAATCCATTTCCCCACAGAATTTTCTAAGGTCCAGGGCTTAGAAGCCTCAAGGTTTTCCCTTTGCTTTCCTCCTCTCTTGACGCTGTCAATTCTATGCAATAAAATGGAGTTAAGGGAAGCCTCATCAAGGGTGTAACACTGGAGTAGAGACATAGGAAGTCCAAGGAGTGGAGCCCTGTAAAGTTCCTGGGGCAGGATGGAGCCTGAGATGTTGGGGGAGCAACAGGAGGCCTGTAAGGCTGGAGCAGAGCCTGGGGACCAGGCAGATGTAAGTCATCGCGAAAGGCACCTGAGTTCTCATAGGTCCTCAACCTCCATGGAATACCCACACCCCAAACTCTATCTGTTGCTTTAGAGACCATCTCCCGCCAGATCCAGGCTTCCACCCACCTTGTGTGGATCAGGACACTGGGATCTCTCCATTCCTTGCCTGGTCGTGAATCCTCTCCATTCTCTGACCTGGAAGTGTTAATGAAGGTTGTGGCTCTGATGGAATCAGGAGTCTGCAGAGGCATCCAGGGGCAGTGTACACTCATGGGTCCCGAGAAGCACCACATCATACTCTGGACTGGCTCAGAGTTACATGGGCTGGAGGAGACAGAAGAGCATGAGCTTCATGTGCCATGTAAGTCTGTGCTATGCATGGACGCATGCGCTCCTATGCCTGCTACAAGACCCAAGGGCCTCACCTAAGCTCGTTTTATAGATGAGAATACTTGAGTTTATCACCCCCCCGAAAGATATATTTGTCTTTTAGGAGGACCCCAAAAGAGCAAAGTCACTGGACGTCTTTAGTTCCAGCCAATAGGGAAATTATAGGAACCCACCAGCCAGAATGTAGGGAGCCATGGTGTGATGTCATCAGCTGAACAGCAGCTGTAAGATCACAGACTGGTCCTTACTGCATGATGAGTGCTGTTCATCCTGAACATCTGGGAATTGCTGAAGGAAGACCCTAGATTCCAATCGCATGCAAAAGAAGAATGTTTATTCTTCATAATCAGCTGGTACAAAGGTTTGGTCAATCTTACAAAATGACCATTGCGCCTCTGTGTGGGGAAGAGTCCTGGATTCATAGCTAAGGAATGAAAACTTTGAACATCCAACTCAATGCACCCTAAAAAAGAGTAAGAATCCTTGTAGAATTATTGGCTCTTGTTTCCATGGCTATTTATAGTTCAAAAGTAAGATACAGCCGGGTGTGGTGGCGCACGCTTTTAATCCCAGCACTCGGGAGGCAGAGGCAGGCGGATCGCTGTGAGTTCGAGGCCAGCCTGGTCTACAAAGTGAGTCCAGGATGGCCAAGGCTACATAGAGAAACCCTGTCTCGAAAAACCAAAAAAAAAAAAAAAAGTAAGATACTGTAAATAAACAGAAGCTAGTGGTTTGAAATTGCTAGATGCTGGGTGCGCTGGAACATGAAGGTACCTCACTAACCACAGCAGGGTCATCTCGGAGAGAAAGTCATCTTCATCCCCCCACCACCTTCTGCCTTCCAATCTTTTTCCCATTTCTTTCCAAGCTGTGACAATAGAACCACTGCCCTTTGGGCCCATCAGGGGATATCAACAACTGCCTCCATTCTAAAATCACAGTTACCATGGGACTCCACCTGCTGTTCAGGTAGAAGTTACTCTTGGGAATCTAGATTACCTGAGCCAGAAATCATACAGTATGCCAGGTCAGTATACCAGTCAAGAGTTAGAGTGTGTTTCAGATAACCACAGTGCAAGGCCTACAGGCAGAACCCAAGATCAAATTCCTGCACAAAATCAGCGGAGCACAGCAGAAAGCAGCTGGTGGTGATTCTTCATGTCAGTGCCACAGCGGCTGGCTGCTGTTTCAGTGTCATCACAGATTCCAGGCAGGGAGGACAGTGAGTGGTGTGTTAACGTGGTGGTAAAGGCCACGATGCCATATTCCCCTGGGGACTCCACGATACAGACTGACAATAGCAGAACAAAAAGTGGAGTGATGGAGGCCGCATGCACTTTGCGATGTCCTAACTTGAGATGGGGTCTGGCTGATAACTCAGGCGTGCCTAACTTCAGAATGATTCTCCTCCTGGTGTCATCAGTTGAAGGTATGCTAGCGTCATGTGCCTGGACAAAAAGGCGGTGCCCACAGGCTGGAGGAGCAGTCTGGGGACAATCTGCAGTCCAGGAGCTTTAATGAAACACAACGCGGTGAGGATGGGTACATTTGGCAGCAGAGCTAGGGTGTGCCTCTGAGAGATTACACCATGCAACAAACATAGGTGGAGTAAACCAGATCTGGGGGAGGGGCGGAGTGAAGTCCTGGGGAAGGGCTAGAGGCAGACAAGCGGACATGTAGACAGGAGGACAGACGAGGAGCAGAGCCGTTAAGGGCGAGATGGTTGCATAAAGGACACAGGGCTATCACAGGAACAGCTAGAGAGGGCCTAAGACAGAACTGGTATGGATGGCAGGTCCTTTTATGAGACACCTGGCTCCCCGCACGTGGTGGCCAGCGCAGGTGATTACGTAAGCCATTCTTAGGTCGCTGAGAGTTTGCTAGTGGATCTGCTTGTACAGCGACAGACTAGGTTTTACTGCAATGGCAAGGTCTGCTGGTATGGGACAGGTTTGTGTCCCATCCCTTCTGTCCCAAAAAGATGTTTCTGTCACTCAGCCGGCACTAGCCAATCAGGGTCTCCATCCGGAAGTACGAGTAAGAATGGGGAGGGCACTTCCGGTAGGCTATACTGCAAGCTGGGCTGAGGGACCTTCCTGGGGTCCTGTGTGCTGAGCTGTAACCCGCTGAAGCAAACTGTGAGGAGAGCTTGGCGAGCTGGGAATCCGCGCCATGGTGAGCGGGCGGGGCGGGGGGGGCTGCATTTCCCACGCAGGGAGGAGCCTAGGGAGCCGGGGTGCGGTTGGTCCCGGGGTGCAGGGACCTGTGGCCTGACTTGGCGCTGCATGGGAAGCCAGACCGCTGAATGAGTCAGTACGCGTGCGCAGAGCATGGAGCGCGGGACCCTCAGGTGAAAACGTCCCTGTTGCTGCTGTCTCCATGCAGTGAAAGGAGCAACTGCTCTCCTTGTCAGAGGGGAAGGCAGATTTGCTGACTTGCAGAGCTCTAGTTATGTTAGTGTCTTATAGCAGTTGACATTCAGGTGTAGGATCCGTCTGCAACTAATTCTTTGCAGGAAATCGGTGTTATGAACGCATTTGTATGTAGATGCCAAGGTAGTCCATTCACGGGTGTTGGTAAGGCCAGACTTACTGGGTCTTCTGGCTTCATTCGTCAACATTTAGTCTATTTTAATTGTGTTTTCATTCTTTCTTAGTTTGATCTCATGTTCTGCTGATGTTTCTATGGTGTGGCGCCCGCGCCACCTCTGTACCGAGCCAAGGGCGAGGGACTGCAGATTTAACTCACACACACATACACACACAATAACACAGCGGGTCCTCCATGCTAAGAGAGCAGCAGCAGTGGCTGCGGCAGCAACAGCAGCTTTTATTCAGTGTTCAAAGAGCCTTCTTATAGGCAGCAAAACAGGAATGACACTCACAGGTGAAATTCCTCAAGAGGTGATTGCTCACAGGAGGAAAAGTCCTGAGGGAGGAGGGGAGGGCTGCGTTCTCAGAGCAGTAAACATGACTAGCTAACCAACATAAACACAGACATGGAAGCTGCTAGAAACGGGACGTGAAACAGCAAGACAGGCAGGCAGCTCAGTCGCGCCTGGTTCCTACACTGTGGGACTGGGTCCTTCCAAAGCTAGAACTCCTTATGTTTTTATCATCTATGTACTACTTTTTAAAAGAAGATGCAAGGTTTGAGAGTCATGGTTTCTTCCTCTATGTGTTCAGCGCTGCTCCAGCCATATATGTGGTAGAGTCTGGTCCCCCAGTGAGGACACTGAGAGTTGATTGCATGAGTCCATGATGGTGGAGGCTGGGTTTCATTTTGAGACAAGATGTTAAGTTACGTGAGCATCGACACACCTGCCATGAATGTCTGCATTTAGGGAGTGTAAGAAAGGAAACAGTGACTGAGAAGTGCAGAGAAAAATAGTCATGTACGCCCCTTGAAACTGAATTGCCACGTGTGTGACACAGAGCTGCACGATTTGGTGTTTCCCCAGCCAGCTTTCAGGGTTGTCATCTTTGCAAAGGAAATGTGTGCTCTCTTCCATTGCGTGTTGAGAAGATATAATTTGTCTTTTGATTTTACAAGATGTCACAGTCAAGAGACTGCCTTAGTGTTAGAAGAAACTTTGATCGCTTCAACAGTGTTGGGACTGTGACATAATAAGGAGATCTTTGAAGTTAGGATGGCACTTTTATCATTATTGGTTCACTGTGAGCCTATCGTGACCTGTGTGAAAATGTGATGCGTTTAATGAAAAGTTTCCCAGGGTCTATCATGCATTTGCACATTTGTTTTCGGTGTTTAGTCTTCATTGGGTGCTTATGGTACCCTGAGGAGGAGGAGGAGGACTCTTTCTGTGAAGGTTAGTCTCCGGGAATGGGCTGTGGGTGTTTGCACCCTCACCATGTTTGTGTTCTCTGTGTGGTTGGACCTGAAGAGGCACCGTCTCATGCAGCCACGCCGTCACCACCAATTCAGCCTCCATCCCTAAGTGATGTACAGCAGATTGGAAGCAGTTGCTTCTCCTTGGGAAGCCATGTTACTAGCCTGATACGTTTATGTTCATATTTTTGTCTTATAGAATTAGGGTTGTCTACATGTCTCGCATTTGTTGTTGTGCTGAGCTTTACCCACATCTTGACTCTTGGCCTTTGCAAGTGGGGTTTAATATTTAGACCAGGGCAGCATGCATGCATGTCATTAACACTGATCCTAATAATGATTGGATTCCAGATGTGTTCTATTCTTCCCACCCTTCTGAATGTTTTTAGTTTTCTTAATTTTTAAAGCATGTGCATGACCATTTTGCCTATGTTTATGGATGTGATCCATGAGAAAGCCTGGTGTTCACTGAGGTCAGAAGAAAGCATTGGATTCTCTTGGCCTGGAGTCAGGAATGGTTGAGAGCTTTGAAGTGAGGGCTGTGGATTGATCCGTGTCCCCTGCCAATGCTACTTGTGGTTTTCATGGTAGCATCCCCTTTATATGGCCTATTGGTTTTTGTTGGTGTTGATGATTTATTTTCTGAGGATAATTTTTTACATCACTAATATTTTTTGAGAACTCTTTGATGTATCAGTCAGTAACTAATTAAAAATTCATGTTTTTCACAAGAAGATCACATTACCTTAGAGTTTATACAGGGTCTCTCCAGTTTTATGATAGACAAATATATTCCTGGAGAGAATGTTTACATCTTTTGAAGAATTTAAAGTGAGCCCCTGTGTGGTCTATATCTTGTTTTGTTTCTTTGAAACGGGGTCTCATTATGTACCTTTGGCTGTCCCGAAAATGATTACATAGACCAGAAAATCATAAGAGAGTCACCTGTCTGCCTCCTGAGATCTGAGATTATAGGCAAGGGTCAGCACTCCCATGGATGTCACCATTTTTCATAGTTAGTAATTTTGACACAGTATTGCTGATGTGTCCTCAATTATACTTCTCTGTTTTCGTGTCTCTTTGTATGTGTTAGTAGCATTTCTTCTGCAATGGCAGATCCTAGTCAGTATGCACAGAAATAAATGGCGCACTTCTATTTCCTTCTAAAATGAGTTAGTGATTGCATCTTAAATTATGTGACGTGGAATTAATATGTTGAGTGAGTGGTTGTCATCTACTTGCCACCTGTGTAAGATCACAATAGCATACAACACACCGACCACCTTAGCCCCTGTGGGAGCCAGTTCCCGTATGTGTGAAGAACAGCTCACTCCTGAGGCCCCAGATCCTCAAAGGTTCCAGTGTTACAGCCTCTTATTGAAAAAGTCTTTTGGGAGGTCAGCATGAATATAGGAGGAGATGGGCCCTCCTGATTGGCCAGGGAGGGAGACTAACCCCGCCCCCAACACACATAGCTAAAAAACAGAGGAACAGTTTCCATGGTCTCAAGCAGAGACATTGAGTCCATCCATATGTCTTACCACACAGATTGTATTGTGGATGCCAAGAGTTATCATCCACTTGTTTTGGCTTCTCCTCGGTCTCCAGGCACAGGATGTAGCTATGTCCCTCTGGATCCCAGTTGCGTGTGGTCTGGGCTGTGATCAGACAGGTTGTTGATGCTGCATGTTGCCTCAACTTTACGACTTTCCGATTTCAACTTGTTAAAAAGGGTAAACCAAGTTGAAAATCTTAGTAGCCTTGTGTGTCCCTGCAACACAGTCAGAAATCCATCTTTCAGATGGCATCAGCTACAATAGTAACACTTAAGCACACTGAGAAGGTAGTTCATGGCTTCCATCCTACCTGATCCAAGGTTTTCCAGGTCCCCTGAGGGAACTGGGTAGCGACTGAAATAAGTGATAATACCATGCTAAATGAGGACCAATGGACTGATCTCTACACAATACATCCAGTCAGTGTCACAGTTGTTACCCTTGACTCATGCAAATCCATTGAGGAAAAGAGCAATTACAGGGGCAGTAATTAATGAAGCCTCTCTGGTTTGGCAAAATAGCTGTGGGAAATTCAAATGGCAGCCATGTCCTGAAACAGAGGCAGCAATTACCAGAAAGTGTAGGATCATTACTGAGAAGGCACCCTTTCTTGTTTTGACATACAGAAAATGTGTTGCAAGGGTACTGCAGCACCCAGCAAAGTGTTTAATAACTGTGGGAGGAAAAGGAAAAGTGATTCCTAGTGCAAAAGTCACAACTCTATACAGAACCCACTGCTACTTGGTTACAGCGAGGCAGCGTCCATTCCAACAACTTCTTATGGTGGTACCAACCATGCTTTAGTTACCCAGGAAAGAAGAAAGATGCAAAAATTCAGGGTGTGGGTTTCTTCCTTTGTGTGTTCAACCCCATTTCACTCATGGGTTTGGCAGAGTCTGATCCTCAGTGAGGAGATTTGGTGAATTAATTACCATCATCCATGGTGATGTAGCCTGGGTTGCATTCTGAGAGCACTGGATGTTGAGGTACCCAAGCTTTGAGACTCCTGCCATGAATAGCTGCATGTAGGGGTGGAAACTAGGCAAAGATCAAGGAGATAAAAGCCATCTCAGCCCCTTGAAAGTGAATTCTAGGTGTCTGACACAGAGCTGCAGGATTTGGGGTATGTGTGTCAGGGTTTCAGATGTCCTTGGTTCAGTCTTTCCTTATTTGCAAAGAAAACGTATATTCTGTGCCATTGTGTGCTTGGAAGACATCATTTGGTTTTGGATTTTACAAGACGTCAAAATCAAGAGGTTGCCTTGTGTCTAAAAAAGAAAGTTTGGACATTTCAAGAGTGTTGGGACTGTCCCACCGTATGGACATCTTTGAAGTTAGAATAAATGCATTGTGCATTATGGGTTGAGTGCTAGCCGATCTTGACCTGTGTGAATATGTGATGGGTTAGCTGATAAATCTCCCAGGCAGGATGATGTATTTGAGCATTTTGTCTCTGGTTTGTGGTCTTCCTTGTGATGCTTATGGAACTTTTAGGAGGAGCATCCTTTGTGTAGAAGGTGCCGTGGGCGGGGCCCTGAGTGTCTATGTCCTCCTCACACGTGTCATCTTTGTGAGCAGCCCACTTCCTGCTCTAGCAGGCACACCATCACCGCCACTGCAGGGTCACTTCCTAAATAATGTCCCTTCAAATAGAAGCACTTGCTTCTCCTTGAGAAGCCATGTTTCTAGCCTGATACTGTTATGTTTATATCTTGTCTTGTGAAATTAAGTTTTTCCTGTATGTCTCACATTTGTTTTTGCACTCAGCCTTACAAGCTGCCTTTTGAACTTTCACAAAGAGACCAACAGTAAACAGCACTGAAATTGGCCAGCTTAACTTCTCCCAGTTGAAGTGACGATGCCTCATTCATCCACCTTCTGCCTTGAATGTATGTGTGTGTGAGTGGTTTGTTTTTTCCTCTCTCTTTTATCTCTTACTTCCGTGTAGATTTGCAAATAAGTTAACTCTTGGCTTAAGCATCAGCCTTATAGGGTAACAGGCCTAAGTTTACATTAGCTTACTGGAGACCTCTGCGAAGAGGCCTGTCCACAGATCAAAGAGCCTCCTTTCACGACGCCCTGCAGTTTCTGTCTAGAATACCTTGGAACCTGATAATGCTCCAGCACATGTGTCCAATGATAACATAAAACATGTCACTGGTGTACCACACACTTCTACAGGTCAAGCAATTTAAAAAAGATCTGACTGCAGTTTAATGTTAATACTCATAACACAAATGGGATATTGAATGTTTCCCAGAGATAGGTTGTTAAATGTCTATGAGACATAGAAGAGGTGCTAAAAAAAAAAAAACCCTGAAATTTAGAAAGGACAACTGGATTAATTCAGCTTATGTACCGTATGGATATGACCACCTCAGAATAAAGTCTGAAAATGTATTTAATTAGGGCAGAAGTTCTACCGTTCTTTGAACAGGAAGTGAAATGCTTCGTATTCCTTCAAAGTTCATATAAATTATATTTGAACAGGAAATACCCCTGGAAATCTTGGCTGTGAACTTGAAAGAAGAGACCCAGAAGATCAATGAGACAAGCAAAGTCTTGTTGACATCACCAGCTCTGGAGACCATCTGAGATGAACCTTCTGGCTAGTTACCACATGGCGTGGATTTCTGTTACAGTCTAGTTATGCAGTCCAAACGGACTTGTCCAGTGACGGATGCTTTTCACCTGGTCAGACACAGAGCAGAGAATGGTCCTTAGCTAATGTGTGCACTGCGCATACTCAACACAAGTGTTACTGCAGAAATGTGCCGGCAATCAATCTGCCATCTAAGTTTGTGTGTTTTCATGTAGAAGAACCAGACACGGCACCTGTTTGGCCCCTTCCTGGGGGCTGGGAATGCCTCATTTGCAATAAGAGGATTTCCGGGCTTTTTGCTAGACATAATGTTATAAGGAAAGAGGAAGTTCAACCTATAACCAGTTTAACAGGCTACACATGCTGCTTCAAGGGTGGCAGAGGTGGGCAGCCTAAGACTCCGGGACATGCAGGCTCAGGGCAGGGAGGGAGCAGTCCTACTCTTGCTTGTCTATGAGGCTTGAGGTTCCAGCTGTTGCTCCTGGTTCCAGCAGCCGCTTTGGTGGAATTGCTGGTCTGCTGAAACCCTGCTGACTACGCCAGGGATGGACGTCCTTAAGGTTTCATTGTAGTGTCCTTTAATCTCCTTTTCAGACTGTTGGGTTAGTCCGGTTGTGAGGGAGGAAGGCTCGTTTAATCAGTTCATAATAAAATATAATTGATAAGAAAATTGAGCCTACAGGTCTAAAGACAAGATTTTCAGGTTTTAGACATACCATCTGTCTCTGCCTCATGAACTCTGGGATTAAAGGTAAGCATCACCATGCCCATCTTTTCCCTATAGTTCTGAAGATAGTAATTTTGGTACAATTTTACCCATGTATTCTCAATAATAATGCTCTCCAATTGCATGTGTATTTGTACATGTTAGTAGTAGTTTCTCCCTAAGTGCCCTATCTTAGTCAGTGTTGAGAGAAATGAGAGTCGTGATGTTTCTTTTGTTTCCTCCTAAAATGAATGGGTGATTGCTTATGAAATTCTGTGACATGCCCTTGCACAAAACTCAAATCCAAGTGGATTAAAGACCTCAACAGAAAACCAGAGACACTAAGTCACTTAGAAGAAAAAGTGGGGAGGAGCCTGGAACATATTGGCACAGGAGACAACTTCCTGAACAGAACACCAACAGCCCAGGCCTTAATGTCAACAATTAATAAATGGGACCTCATGAGGCTGAGAAGCTTCTGTAAGGCAGGAGACACTGTCAAGAGAACAAAACGACAGCCTACAGACTGGGAAAGATCTTCATCAACCCTACATCTGACAAAGGTCTAATATCCAAAATATATAAAGAACTCAAGAAATTAAACACCACCAAACCAAATAACACAATCGAGAAATGGGGCTCAGAACTAAACAGAGAATTCTCAACAGAGGAGTATCAAATGGCTGAGAAACACTTAAAGAAATGCTCAACCTCCTTAGTCATCAGGGAAATGCAAATCAAAACAACTCTGAGATTCCATCTTAAACCCATCAGAATGGCTAAGATCAAAAATTCAAGTGAGACCACATGCTGGCGAGGATGTGGAGAGAGAGGAACACTCCTTCATTGCTGGTGGGAATGCAAACTAGCACAGCCACTTTGGCAATCTATCTGGTGCAATTTCAGAAAAATGGAAATAAGGCTTCCTCCACTCCTTGGAATATACCCGGAAGATGCTCCATCACACAACAAGAAAATTTGCTCAACTATGTTTATAGTAGCCTTATTTATAATAGCCAGAACATGGAAACAGCCTACGTGTCCCTCAGTAGAAGAGTGGATAAAGAAACTGTGGTACATATACACTATGGAATACTACTCAGCTATTAAAAACAAGGAATTCCTGAAATTTGTGGATAAATGGATTGAGCTAGAAATGATCATAATGTGTGAGTTAGCCCAGAAGCAGAAAGACTTAAATGGTATATACTCACTTAAATCTGTGCACTAGCGCAAGGGGCCTGTCCCACGAAAGCCTTCACTTACCAGGAAACTGGGACAGAGGGGAGGACATCCTATTGGTACTCTGGATGAAAGAAGCATGGCAGAATAACAAAGTAGAAGGATCCAGAGGGTCCTAGAAACCTACAAGTAGAACATTATGATAGGAAGATTTGGGCTCAGGGGTCCCACTCAAACTAAGGCACCAGCCAAGGACAATACAGGCGGTAAACTTTAAACCCCTACCCAGATCTAGCCAATGGTCAGAACATTCTCCACAGTTGAGTGGAGAGTGGGCTATGACTTTCTCACGTACTCTGGTGCCTCACATTTGACCATGTCCCCTGGAGGGGGAGACCTGGTGGCACTCAGAGGAAGGACAGCAGGTTACCAAGAAGAGACTTGATACCCTATGAGCATATACAGGGGGAGGTAATCCCCCTCAGGAACAGTCATAGGGGAGGGGGAATAAGGGGAAAATGGGAGGGAGGGAAGAATGGAAAGATACAAGGGATGGGATAACCATTGAGAAGTAACAAGAATAAATTAATAAAAAAAATTCTGTGACATGCAACTAATATGTTGAACATAGAATTATAAATACATTTCAATGAAGTGCATAGTTTCAATGTTGTCAGGCTTATCATTTCTATTTCATATATTTATACTTTATATATTTACATATATATATATATGCCATATACATACAGATACGTATTTGGTATACTTTAGGATGCAGTGACCTATGAGGACGTGCATGTGAACTTCTCTTGGGAAGAGTGGGCTTTGCTGGATCCTTCTCAGAAGAATCTCTACAAAGATGTGATGCTGGAAACCTACTGGAACCTCACTTGCACAGGTAATGAGGTGAATATTCCTTCACTTTTTAACTTAATTGGACAAGGCTTTCTAAGAGATTGCTGCTTTATGTGAGTTTGATTGTGAAAGGCGAAGAATATGGTGAATAAATCAGGCATTATTCTGAGGTTCGTAGAGGATTAGCGTTTAAAATTTGCATAATATCCAGTAATACACATTTTCTGGTACTGTATTTTAGGCTACAAATGGGAAGACCACAATATTGAAGAATATTGTCAAAATTCTAGAAGACATAGAAGGTAATTTTCATGTGCACCCTGATATATATGTGCCTCTGAAGAAATTTAATGGACTAATTTTTTGTTATGTTTTAAAAATATTTTTATTAATTTATTCATATTACATATAAATTGTTATTCCATCCCTTGTATCCTCCCATTCCTCCCTCCCTCCCATTTTCCCCTTACTCCCCTCCCCTATGACTGTGACTGAGGGGGACCTCCCACCCCTGTATACGCTCATAGGGTATCAGGTCTCTTCTTGGTTGCCTGCTGTCCTTCCTCTGAGTGCCGCCAGGCCTCCCCATTGAGGGGATGTGGTCCAATATGGGGCACCAGAGTTCGTGTGAAAGTCAGACCCCACTATGGACCCTGAATTTTAATGATATTAACAGCATACTTTTGTGAGTATTAATAAAGTCGTACAACGCCACACACCTCGACAACAGGTAGCAGCCGCTCAGTGTTTGCATAGCACTTCTTTAAGAAACAAGAATGGGAAACAATTTTAATCATGGGAACCATGTTGTAGAAGTGTCTATCCACTTAGTTTTACAACATTCCATAATCACAAAAGGCATGCACATTAAATAGCCCATTATTTTTTGTCCAAGACCTGTTATGAGGAAACTGTCCGTAATAAAACAAGTTTTGCTCATATAATTGTGCTGACTTACTGTAGTTTAGTGAGAGAGGAAGTTTATCAAGAAGGCTGTTGTAGGTGAGAAACGTGAATCTGCATACCACAAGTCTATGAGAAACAAAAAGTTAAAATGTGTGAATGGGATGTAAATGTCTTTTGCTTGTTATTCTCCCTTTCATAGCTGTATCACCTCTCCCTCTGGATACGAAGCATGTGACTCTAAGGGATGTGGAGAGAAGCAGTGTGCATCTCTCTCCTTCAGAACGTGTAGAAGACATGTAGTCGTCCCCACTATGAGACGAGAAGATGAATGGAATAGAAGTTTACAAGTACTTGGTTTTCCAGGTTCAGTGAGAATTGAACAAAATGCTCACATTGGAGAAAAGCTCTATGAATACAAGGAATGTGGGAAATCTTATGTCTGTCCTGGTTCACCAAGGACATGTCATGTGACTCACACTATTGGGAAGTATTATCAATGTAATCAATGTGGTAAAGACTTTCTGTTTCCTAATACTCTTCAAAGGCATGAGAGAACTCATAGTGGAGAGAAACCGTATAAATGTAATCAGTGTGCTAAAGCCTTTCAACTTAAAAGTCATCTTCAGAGACATGAAAGAATTCATAGTGGAGAGAAACCCTATAAATGTAATCAATGTGCTAAAGCCTTCACAAATAAGAGTCATCTTCAGAGGCATGAAAGAATTCATAGTGGAGAGAAACCCTATAAATGTAATCAGTGTGCTAAAGCCTTCACATGTAAGAGTCATCTTCAGAGGCATGAAAGAATTCATAGTGGAGAGAAACCCTATAAATGTATTCAATGTGGTAAAGCCTTTTCATGGAAGAGTGATCTGCAAAGACACGAAAGAATTCATACTGGAGAGAAGCCCTATAAATGTAATCAATGTGCTAAAGCCTTTCCAGATAGGCATTATCTTAAGAAGCATGAAAGAATTCATACTAAAGAGAAACCCTATAAATGTAATCAGTGTGATAAAGCCTTTTCACATAAGAGTTATCTTAAGATGCATGAAAGAATTCATGCTGAAGAGAAACCCTATAAATGTAATCAATGCACTAAAGCCTTTCCACATAAAAGTTATCTTAAGATGCATGAAAGAATTCATACTAAAGAGAAACGGTATAAATGTATTCAATGTGCTAAAGCCTTTGCACAGAAGAATCATCTTCAGGTACATGAAAGAACTCATACTGGAGAGAAACCCTATTCATGTAGTCAGTGCGCTAAAGCCTTTGCACAGAAGATTCATCTTCAGGTACATGAAAAAACTCATGTACCTATAAATGTAATCAATGTGCTAAAGCCTTTACCCACATAAGTTGTGTTGATATGCATGAAAGACTTCATACCGGAGAGAAACCCTATAAATGTATTGAATGTGCTAAAGCCTTTGGACTTAAAAGCCATCTTCAGATACATGAAAGAATTCATAGTGGAGAGAAACCCTACAAATGTAATCTATGTGCTAAAGCCTTCATATGTAAGAGTCATCTTCATAGGCATGAAAGAAGTCATACTGGAGAGAAACCCTATAGTTGTATTCAATATGGTAATTTTCATGTAAGAGTAATCTTCAAAGACATGAAAGAATTCATAGTGGAGAAGAACCGTATAACCAATAAAGCCTCTGCACATTGCTGTCATCTTCAAAAGCATAAAGGAACTCATACTGGAAAGAAACACTATGAAAGTAGTCAATGTAAATGCAATTACATGTCTCAGTACTCTTGAAGCACATGAAAGAATACATACTGGAGAGGAACCCTATGAAAGTAGTCAATGTGTAAAGACATTACATGTGGCTGTACTCTAAAAACCATAGAAGAATTCATAGTGACAAAAATAGTCTCCCAGGAACCTACAAAATGAGGTATAGCCTTGCACACCAATCTTCCACATGGAGCACACTCACTGGTCCTTGAATGATATAAGTAGAACCATTCCATCATAAAAAATGTTGCCTCCTTTTCAAATTGTAGATGTAGTGACATTAAGAAATCAGTAACACAGGACATTTTGTACACTAAAATCGGCCTGTGTCAATGCCAAGCCTCTGAAGATGCTGTTGGTCAGTGTTCCAGTGCTTGAACGTCCTCCACTGACCCTTCACTACCCTAGGTGGAAATTCACTACACCACGTTGGCTTGTGTCCTTGACATGTTTAATATTTGAATTCCTTGCTCTTAAGGACTCCTCACCCCAGGTTAGGGCTGTGATAATGTAACAGTTCTCATAAAAGCTGGTGTTTATAAGGATAGCACTAATGGCAATTCCCTGGGCAAATGAGCCACACAAAAACATTGAGTCTTCCATAGAATACATTACTTAAGTGGTATCAGTAAGCATGAAACACAGGATCTGGGAGAAACCATTAAAGAAGAGAAACCTAGGTAAATTGTAGGAGCTGACAAACTACAACTGAATCAGGTTTGTATGTTACTCTTTCTGTGCATGTCCAGTCTCAAGATTACAGAAAAGACGTTGATTATACAATTAATGACACTTACTGTAGTATCCTGAAGGGAAAGCAAACAGTATTAGGAATCCTGGTGTTTTCTCCTTTACAGGATTGTAATAAAGATAGGGATCATATTGAAACAAATGTTTATGAGAAAGACAAAGAAAAAACATATAGGCTCAGTGAACTGCTTGGCTTCCTGAGCAGATTTGTCATATCAGGACTTTTCTGGTATTGTAGAAAAAATAGAGTTCCTTGCCTAAACAACATTTGTATGCTGTTAATATGGCAGCACAGTGCTTGAAAAGTGAGAGGAAAGGATGGTGGTCTTATATAAAAGAAAATGGAGGAGGAGGCAAAGATGGAGAATGAGAGTTGGGCTTCCATAGAAAGATGCCTGAGTCACTATAAAAACTTAATACAAGAGAGGATAAGGGTTGATATAAGGTAGCCCAAAATAACTTCTGACCCATTTCCTAGCGAAAATCAGATGGAGCCCTCCTTTCTAGCGTTTCTGTCACTTCCAGTCTTTATGACACCTATTTTAACTGAAAAGACAGCGAGTTAAAAGAAAACTGGTTTATCATAATGTTAGTTTGTAGTTCTCAGGAGATTTGCCATTTGTTCACTTAGTTATTGTATGCGTGCACAGTCACGGGAGATTTAGGAAATATGTACTGTGAGCCTGTTATGTAGTCATGGTTTAATGTTTTGATTTTGTGTAAAATAAAGTCTTAAAATAACAGAGGATTTCAGAGCTGGATCTAGCCATACTGAGATGTGCTTCCTCTCTCCCTCTAAAGACATGAGCAGGTGTCCCACATCTTACTCCTTCGCTGTTACTCTTGTATCCACCCACTTCAGGCCCTGTCCCCACCCGGAGCTGGACTCCCAGTATATGCAAATGCAACTGACATTGGTGTTGTCATTTATTAATTTTTGATTATATTATTATATTTTGTCGACTAAATACTTTTTCTTAACTTTTTATCAGAAATACAAATGCTAGAGGATTGTCTCAGGGAATAAGGTGTTTGCTGCTAAGTTGACATCCTGATTTCATTCTCTTTATACCCACGTTACTCTTGCAAGGTCTTGTCTCAATACTAAATGTGAGTTTTAAGCACACCCATGTGAACAGCACATAACATAAATATTGCGGAAAGCAAAATAAGGGCAAGTGAGTCCCCTGAGCCTTTTAGGGTACTTGCTGACAATCTCAACTGCCTCCTTTGATCTCTAGCACTCACATAGTGGATCTAGTGAATAGAGTTCTGTAAATTGTCCTTTAACTGGAGAATGCCCACAGTAAAAGAGTTTTAAAGAGATGAAATGCACAACAGGTAGAAATTAACCAAAATATTGAGATCATAGGATATGATTTCCCAGTTGTAATGAATATGTTTTAAATTTTCAAGGAGAATTTGTAGGAAAACTAAACATGTTTTTATCTTGTTTTGATTCCAAGTGTGTGATGAAGAACAGACTTGTGAAAGAGCAGTTGATGTTTCTCCACTTAGAATCCCAACCACTTCGTCAGCGTGTGGTTTAGTTGTTGCCAGCTGAAAAACATCCTAGTACAGACTGTGAGACGATATATATATATATATGAACCCAAAACAGGAGGCTTGGCTTTGTTTGGGTCTTGATATTGTTTGGTCAACGCTATACTTCGAGATGCTCCCTGACAGAACCACTCCAGGGAAGGCTTCAAGGCTTTGGCCTCCAGCTGAGGCTCCGTGTTGTTCCAGGTTCCAGCAGCAAGTTTGGTGGAATTGCTGGTCTGCTGAAATCCTGCTGACTATGCCAGGAGAATCATTCCCAGGAACTGATACCCAAAAGTGTTCATTCTTGTCCTCCTTAATCTTTCCCTCTTGTTTAGGGTATTGGGTTGTTAGGCAGATATATTCATTTAATTAGTTCATAATTGTCCATAAAGTTAAGAAAGCTCAAAAGGTCATAAAGTATAACTGTTAAGGGAACTGAGCCTATAATAATTACTCTTCAAAACAATGAGGGTCCCTGTTAAAATAATATGTTATCTTTTCATTCTTTTTTTTTTTTTTTTTTTTTAGTTTTTCAAGACAGTGTCTCTCTGTATAGCCTTGGCTGTCCCGGACTTGCTTTGTAGACCAGGCTGGCCTCGAACTCACAGCAATCCACCTGCCTCTGCCTCCCGAGTGCTGGGATTAAAGGCGTGCACCACCACGCCCAGCTTATCTTTTCATTCTTTGGTTCAAATATAGGTCATTTTAAAAACACATTCCAGTTGGGTTTGGTGGCACCTGCCTTTAATCCCAGCACTCTGGAAGGGGTGATAACCTTGTAAAAATAACTGATTAAAGGTTTAATTACAGAACTTTTGCACTTGGTATTGGACGATTTTAGAGAAGAAGTTAATAAAGCAGAATGCAAACAGTAAAATCAGAAAAATGAGCAGAAGTGGTGGGGGTGTGTCAAGGAGGTAAAATCCATTTCCCCACAGAATTTTCTAAGGTCCAGGGCTTAGAAGCCTCAAGCTTTTCCCTTCACTTTCCTCCTCTCTTAACGCTGTCAATTCTATGCAATAAAATGGAGTTAAGGGAAGCCTCATCAAGGGTGTAACACTGGAGTAGAGACATAGGAAGTCCAAGGAGTGGAGCCCTGTAAAGTTCCTGGGGCAGGATGGAGCCTGAGATGTTGGGGGAGCAACAGGAGGCCTGTAAAGCTGGAGCAGAGCCTGGGGACCAGGCAGATGTAAGTCATCGCGAAAGGCACCTGAGTTCTCATAGGTCCTCAACCTCCATGGAATACCCACACCCCAAACTCTATCTGTTGCTTTAGAGACAATCTCCCGCCAGATCCAGGCTTCCACCCACCTTGTGTGGATCAGGACACTGGGATCTCTCCATTCCTTGCCTGGTCGTGAATCCTCTCCATTCTCTGACCTGGAAGTGTTAATGAAGGTTGTGGCTCTGATGGAATCAGGAGTCTGCAGAGGCATCCAGGGGCAGTGTACACTCATGGGTCCCGAGAAGCACCACATCATACTCTGGACTGGCTCAGGGTTACATGGGCTGGAGGAGACAGAAGAGCATGAGCTTCATGTGCCATGTAAGTCTGTGCTATGCATGGACGCATGCGCTCCTATGCCTGCTACAAGACCCAAGGGCCTCACCTAAGCTCGTTTTATAGATGAGAATACTTGAGTTTATCACCCCCCCGAAAGATATATTTGTCTTTTAGGAGGACCCCAAAAGAGCAAAGTCACTGGACGTCTTTAGTTCCAGCCAATAGGGAAATTATAGGAACCCACCAGCCAGAATGTAGGGAGCCATGGTGTGATGTCATCAGCTGTAAGATCACAGACTGGTCCTTACTGCATGATGAGTGCTGTTCATCCTGAACATCTGGGAATTGCTGAAGGAAGACCCTAGATTCCAATCGCATTCAAAAGAAGAGTGTTTATTCTTCATAATCAGCTGGTACAAAGGTTTGGTCAATCTTACAAAATGACCATTGCGCCTCTGTGTGGGGAAGAGTCCTGGATTCATAGCTAAGGAATGAAAACTTTGAACATCCAACTCAATGCACCCTAAAAAAGAGTAAGAATCCTTGTAGAATTATTGGCTCTTGTTTCCATGGCTATTTATAGTTCAAAAGTAAGATACTGTAAATAAACAGAAGCTAGTGGTTTGAAATTGCTAGATGCTGGGTGCGCTGGAACATGAAGGTACCTCACTAACCACAGCAGGGTCATCTTGGAGAGAAAGTCATCTTCATCCC
This sequence comes from Acomys russatus, assembly GCF_903995435.1. Taxonomy (NCBI): domain Eukaryota; kingdom Metazoa; phylum Chordata; class Mammalia; order Rodentia; family Muridae; genus Acomys; species Acomys russatus. The sequence goes on along the minus strand of NC_067167.1, from coordinate 3,428,535 downwards.
CCCACCACCTTCTGCCTTCCAATCTTTTTCCCATTTCTTTCCAAGCTGTGACAATAGAACCACTGCCCTTTGGGCCCATCAGGGGATATCAACAACTGCCTCCATTCTAAAATCACAGTTACCATGGGACTCCACCTGCTGTTCAGGTAGAAGCTACTCTTGGGAATCTAGATTACCTGAGCCAGAAATCATACAGTATGCCAGGTCAGTATACCAGTCAAGAGTTAAGAGTGTGTTTCAGATAACCACAGTGCAAGGCCTACAGGCAGAACCCAAGATCAAATTCCTGCACAAAATCAGCGGAGCACAGCAGAAAGCAGCTGGGTGGTGATTCTTCATGTCAGTGCCACAGCGGCTGGCTGCTGTTTCAGTGTCATCACAGATTCCAGGCAGGGAGGACAGTGAGTGGTGTGTTAACGTGGTGGTAAAGGCCACGATGCCATATTCCCCTGGGGACTCCACGATACAGACTGACAATAGCAGAGCAAAAAGTGGAGTGATGGAGGCCGCATGCACTTTGCGATGTCCTAACTTGAGATGGGGTCTGGCTGATAACTCAGGCGTGCCTAACTTCAGAATGATTCTCCTCCTGGTGTCATCAGTTGAAGGTATGCTAGCGTCATGTGCCTGGACAAAAAGGCGGTGCCCACAGGCTGGAGGAGCAGTCTGGGGACAATCTGCAGTCCAGGAGCTTTAATGAAACACAACGCGGTGAGGATGGGTACATTTGGCGGCAGAGCTAAGGTGTGCCTCTGAGAGATTACACCATGCAACAAACAGGTGGAGTAAACCAGATCTGGGGGAGGGGCGGAGGCAGACAAGCGGACATGTAGACAGGAGGACAGACAGGGAGCAGAGCCATTAAGGGCGAGATGGTTGCATAAAGGCCACAGGGCCATCACAGGAACAGCTAGAGAGGGCCTAAGACACAGAACTGGTGTGGATGGCAGGTCCTTTTATGAGACACCTGGCTCCCCGCACGTGGTGGCCAGCGCAGGTGATTACGTAAGCCATTCTTAGGTCCCTGAGAGTTTGCTAGTGGATCTGCTTGTACAGCGACAGACTAGGTTTTACTGCAATGGCAAGGTCTGCTGGTATGGGACAGGTTTGTGTCCCATCCCTTCTGTCCCAAAAAGATGTTTCTGTCACTCAGCCGGCACTAGCCAATCAGGGTCTCCAGCCGGAAGTACGAGTAAGAATGGGGAGGGCACTTCCGGTAGGCTATACTGCAAGCTGGCTGAGGGACCTGCCTGGGGTCCTGTGTGCTGAGCTGTAACCCGCTGAAGCAAACTGTGAGGAGAGCTTGGCGAGCTGGGAATCCGCGCCATGGTGAGCGGGGCGGGGGGGCTGCATTTCCCACGCAGGGAGGAGCCTAGGGAGCCGGGGTGCGGTTGGTCCCGGGGTGCAGGGACCTGTGGCCTGACTTGGCGCTGCATGGGAAGCCAGACCGCTGAATGAGTCAGTACGCGTGCGCAGAGCATGGAGCGCGGGACCCTCAGGTGAAAACATCCCTGTTGCTGCTGTCTCCATGCAGTGAAAGGAGCAACTGCTCTCCTTGTCAGAGGGGAAGGCAGATTTGCTGACTTGCAGAGCTCTAGTTATGTTAGTGTCTTATAGCAGTTGACATTCAGGTGTAGGATCCGTCTGCAACTAATTCTTTGCAGGAAATCGGTGTTATGAACGCATTTGTATGTAGATGCCAAGGTAGTCCATTCACGGGTGTTGGTAAGGCCAGACTTACTGGGTCTTCTGGCTTCATTCGTCAACATTTAGTCTATTTTAATTGTGTTTTCATTCTTTCTTAGTTTGATCTCATGTTCTGCTGATGTTTCTATGGTGTGGCGCCCGCGCCACCTCTATACCGAGTCAAGGGCGAGGGACTGCAGATTTAACTCACACACACATACACACACAATAACACAGCGGGTCCTCCATGCTAAGAGAGCTGCAGCAGTGGCGGCGGCAGCAACAGCAGCTTTTATTCAGTGTTCAAAGAGCCTTCTTATAGGCAGCAAAACAGGAATGACACTCACAGGTGAAATTCCTCAAGAGGTGATTGCTCACAGGAGGAAAAGTCCTGAGGGAGGAGGGGAGGGCTGCGTTCTCAGAGCAGTAAACATGACTAGCTAACCAACATAAACACAGACATGGAAGCTGCTAGAAACGGGACGTGAAACAGCAAGACAGGCAGGCAGCTCAGTCGCGCCTGGTTCCTACACTGTGGGACTGGGTCCTTCCAAAGCTAGAACTCCTTATGTTTTTATCATCTATGTACTACTTTTTAAAAGAAGATGCAAGGTTTAAGAGTCATGGTTTCTTCCTCTATGTGTTCAGCGCTGCTCCAGCCATATATGTGGTAGAGTCTGGTCCCCCAGTGAGGACACTGAGAGTTGATTGCATGAGTCCATGATGGTGGAGGCTGGGTTTCATTTTGAGACAAGATGTTAAGTTACGTGAGCATCGACACACCTGCCTTGAATGTCTGCATTTAGGGAGTGTAAGAAAGGAAACAGTGACTGAGAAGTGCAGAGAAAAATAGTCATGTACGCCCCTTGAAACTGAATTGCCACGTGTGTGACACAGAGCTGCACGATTTGGTGTTTCCCCAGCCAGCTTTCAGGGTTGTCATCTTTGCAAAGGAAATGTGTGCTCTCTTCCATTGCGTGTTGAGAAGATATAATTTGTCTTTTGATTTTACAAGATGTCACAGTCAAGAGACTGCCTTAGTGTTAGAAGAAACTTTGATCGCTTCAACAGTGTTGGGACTGTGACAAAATAAGGAGATCTTTGAAGTTAGGATGGCACTTTTATCATTATTGGTTCACTGTGAGCCTATCGTGACCTGTGTGAAAATGTGATGCGTTTAATGAAAAGTTTCCCAGGGTTTATCCTGCATTTGCACATTTGTTTTCGGTGTTTAGTCTTCATTGGGTGCTTATGGTACCCTGAGGAGGAGGAGGACTCTTTCTGTGAAGGTTAGTCTCCGGGAATGGGCTGTGGGTGTTTGCACCCTCACCATGTTTGTGTTCTCTGTGTGGTTGGACCTGAAGAGGCACCGTCTCATGCAGCCACGCCGTCACCACCAATTCAGCCTCCATCCCTAAGTGATGTACAGCAGATTGGAAGCAGTTGCTTCTCCTTGGGAAGCCATGTTACTAGCCTGATACGTTTATGTTCATATTTTTGTCTTATAGAATTAGGGTTGTCTACATGTCTCGCATTTGTTGTTGTGCTGAGCTTTACCCACATCTTGACTCTTGGCCTTTGCAAGTGGGGTTTAATTTTTAGACCAGGGCAGGATGCATGCATGTCATTAACACTGATCCTAATAATGATTGGATTCCAGATGTGTTCTATTCTTCCCACCCTTCTGAATGTTTTTAGTTTTCTTAATTTTTAAAACATGTGCATGACCATTTTGCCTATGTTTATGGATGTGATCCATGAGAAAGCCTGGTGTTCACTGAGGTCAGAAGAAAGCATTGGATTCTCTTGGCCTGGAGTCAGGAATGGTTGAGAGCTTTGAAGTGAGGGCTGTGGATTGATCCGTGTCCCCTGCCAATGCTACTTGCGGTTTTCATGGTAGCATCCCCTTTATATGGCCTATTGGTTTTTGTTGGTGGTGTTGATTTATTTTCTGAGGATAATTTTTTACATCACTAATATTTTTTGAGAACTCTTTGATGTGTCAGTCAGTACCTAATTAAAAATTCATGTTTTTCACAAGAAGATCACATTACCTTAGAGTTTATACAGGGTCTCTCCAGTTTTATGATAGACAAGCATATTCCTGGAGAGAATGTTTACATCTTTTGAAGAATTTAAAATGAGCCCCTGTGTGGTCTATATCTTGTTTTGTTTCTTTGAAACGGGGTCTCATTATGTACCTTTGGCTGTCCCGAAAATGATTACATAGACCAGAAAATCATAAGAGAGTCACCTGTCTGCCTCCTGAGATCTGAGATTATAGGCAAGGGTCAGCACTCCCATGGATGTCACCATTTTTCATAGAGTGTAATTTTGACACAGTATTGCTGATGTGTCCTCAATTATACTTCTCTGTTTTCGTGTCTCTTTGTATGTGTTAGTAGCATTTCTTCTGCAATGGCAGATCCTAGTCAGTATGCACAGAAATAAATGGCGCACTTCTATTTCCTTCTAAAATGAGTTAGTGATTGCATCTTAAATTATGTGACGTGGAATTAATATGTTGAGTGGGTGGTTGTCATCTACTTGCCACCTGTGTAAGATCACAATAGCATACAACACACTGACCACCTTAGCCCCTGTGGGAGCCAGTTCCCGTATGTGTGAAGAACAGCTCACTCCTGAGGCCCCAGATCCTCAAAGGTTCCAGTGTTACAGCCTCTTATTGAAAAAGTCTTTTGGGAGGTCAGCATGAATATAGGAGGAGATGGGCCCTCCTGATTGGCCAGGGAGGGAGACTAACCCCGCCCCCAACACACATAGCTAAAAAACAGAGGAACAGTTTCCATGGTCTCAAGCAGAGACATTGAGTCCATCCATATGTCTTACCACACAGATTGTATTGTGGATGCCAAGAGTTATCATCCACTTGTTTTGGCTTCTCCTCGGTCTCCAGGCACAGGATGTAGCTATGTCCCTCTGGATCCCAGTTGCATGTGGTCTGGGCTGTGATCAGACAGGTTGTTGATGCTGCATGTTGCCTCAACTTTACGACTTTCCGATTTCAACTTGTTAAAAAGGGTAAACCAAGTTGAAAATCTTAGTAGCCTTGTGTGTCCCTGCAACACAGTCAGAAATCCATCTTTCAGATGGCATCAGCTACAATAGTAACACTTAAGCACACTGAGAAGGTGGTTCATGGCTTCCATCCTACCTGATCCAAGGTTTTCCAGGTCCCCTGAGGGAACTGGGTAGCGACTGAAATAAGTGATAATACCATGCTAAATGAGGACCAATGGACTGATCTCTACACAATACATCCAGTCAGTGTCACAGTTGTTACCCTTGACTCATGCAAATCCATTGAGGAAAAGAGCAATTACAGGGGCAGTAATTAATGAAGCCTCTCTGGTTTGGCAAAATAGCTGTGGGAAATTCAAATGGCAGCCATGTCCTGAAACAGAGGCAGCAATTACCAGAAAGTGTAGGATCATTACTGAGAAGGCACCCTTTCTTGTTTTGACATACAGAAAATGTGTTGCAAGGGTACTGCAGCACCCAGCAAAGTGTTTAATAACTGTGGGAGGAAAAGGAAAAGTGATTCCTAGTGCAAAAGTCACAACTCTATACAGAACCCACTGCTACTTGGTTACAGCGAGGCAGCGTCCATTCCAAGCAACAACTTCTTATGGTGGTACCAACCATGCTTTAGTTACCCAGGAAAGAAGAAAGATGCAAAAATTCAGGGTGTGGGTTTCTTCCTTTGTGTGCTCAACCCCATTTCACTCATGGGTTTGGCAGAGTCTGATCCTCAGTGAGGAGATTTGGTGAATTAATTACCATCATCCATGGTGATGTAGCCTGGGTTGCATTCTGAGAGCACTGGATGTTGAGGTACCCAAGCTTTGAGACTCCTGCCATGAATAGCTGCATGTAGGGGTGGAACTAGGCAAAGATCAAGGAGATAAAAGCCATCTCAGCCCCTTGAAAGTGAATTCCTAGGTGTCTGACACAGAGCTGCAGGATTTGGGGTATGTGTGTCAGGGTTTCAGATGTCCTTGGTTCAGTCTTTCCTTATTTGCAAAGAAAACGTATATTCTGTGCCATTGTGTGCTTGGAAGACATCATTTGGTTTTGGATTTTACAAGACATCAAAATCAAGAGGTTGCCTTGTGTCTAAAAAGAAAGTTTGGACATTTCAAGAGTGTTGGGACTGTCCCACAGTATGGACATCTTTGAAGTTAGAATAAATGCATTGTGCATTATGGGTTGAGTGCTAGCCGATCTTGACCTGTGTGAATATGTGATGGGTTAGCTGATAAATCTCCCAGGCAGGATGATGTATTTGAGCATTTTGTCTCTGGTTTGTGGTCTTCCTTGTGATGCTTATGGAACTTTTAGGAGGAGCATCCTTTGTGTAGAAGGTGCCGTGGGCGGGGCCCTGAGTGTCTATGTCCTCCTCACACGTGTCATCTTTGTGAGCAGCCCACTTCCTGCTCTAGCAGGCACACCATCACCACCACTGCAGGGTCACGTCCTAAATAATGTCCCTTCAAATAGAAGCACTTGCTTGCTTCTCCTTGAGAAGCCATGTTTCTAGCCTGATACTGTTATGTTTATATCTTGTCTTGTGAAATTAAGTTTTTCCTGTATGTCTCACATTTGTTTTTACACTCAGCCTTACAAGCTGCCTTTTGAACTTTCACAAAGAGACCAACAGTAAATGGCATGAAGTTGGGCACCTAATCTTCATCCGGTTAAAGTGAAGATCCCTAATACCTTCTGTCTTGAATGGATGTGTGTGTGAGTGGTGTTTTCTCTCTCTCTCTCTGTGTCTCTCCTGTCTCACTCTCTCTCTTGTCTCTATCCCTCTCTCTCTCTCTCTCTCTCTCTCTCTCTCTCTCTCTCTCTCTCTCTCATCTCTTATTTCCCTATAGATCTGCAAATGAGTTAACTCTTGCCTTTACCATCAGCCTTCTAGGGATAACAGGCCTAAGTTTACATTAGCTTACTGGAGACCTCTGCGAAGAGGCCTGTCTACAGATCAAAGAGCCTCCTTTCATGACGCCCTGCAGTTTCTGTGTAGAATACCTTGAAACCTGATAATGCTCCAGAACATGCATCCAATAATAACATAAAACATGTTACTGGCGTTCCACACACTCCTACAGGTCAAGCAATTTAAAAAAAGATCTGACTGCTCCTTAATGTTAATACTCATAAAACCAGTGGGTGGTAGAAGGTCTCCCAGAGATAGATATTGAAACGTCAATGAGAAGGTAAGAGCTGCTAAAAAAAAAAACCCACTGAAACTTAGAAAGATCTGCTGGATTAATATCAGTTTACATACTTTGAGGATATGTCAAGTTCAGAATGAAGTCAGAAAATGTGTTGCATTGGGACAGAAGTTCTTCTCTTGTGTCAACAGGAAGTGAAATGCTTTGTATTCCTTCAAAGTTCATATAAATTATATTTGAACAGGAAATACCCCTCGAAATCTTGGCTGTGAACTTGAAAAAAGAGACCCAGAAGATCAATGAGACAAGCAAAGTCTTGTTGACATCACCAGCTCTGCAGACCATCTGAGATGAACCTTCTGGCTAGTTACCACATGGCGTGGATTTCTGTTACAGTCTAGTTATGCAGTCCAAACGGACTTGTCCAGTGACAGATGCTTTTCACCTGGTCAGACACAGAGCAGAGAATGGTCCTTAGCTAATGTGTGCACTGCGCGTACTCAGCACAAGTGTTACTGCGGAAATGTGTCAAAAATCTATCTGACCTCTAAGTTTGCGTGGTTTCAGGTAAAAGAAACAAACACAACACCTATTTGGCAACATGCCGGGTGCTTGGAATGCCTCATTTGCAAGAAGTGTATTTCCAGGGTTTTCCTGGACATAATCTGAACATATAAGGAAAGAGGAAGTTCAACCTATAACCAGTTTACCAGGCTACACTGGACTGCTTCAGGGTGGCAGAGGTGGGCAGCCTAAGGCTACTCACTGTGGGACATGCAGGCCCAGGGCAGGGAGGGAGCAGTCCGTCCTACTCTTGCAGGACTTAAGACTAGATCTTAATGTTGTGCACACGTCATCCGTCTCTGCCCCGTGAACCCCAGCATTAAAGGTGAGCATCACCATGCCCATCTTCTCCCTGTGGTGTTGAGGATAGTAATTTTGGTACAATTTTGCCAATGTATTCTCAATAGTAATGCTCTCCATTTGCATGTGTCTTTGTGTATGTTAGTAGTCATTTCTCCCTAAATTCCCTGTCCTAGTCAGTGTACATGGAAATGAGAGTTGGGATCTTTCTTTTGTTTCCTCCGAATATGAATGGGTGATTGCATATGAAATTCTGTGACATAAAACTAGTATAGTGAAGCTACAATAATAAATATATTTCAATGAAGTGTACAGTTACCATGCTGTATATATACCTTATATATGCATGCATGTATTTGGTCTCCTTTAGGCTGCAGTGACCTATGAGGACGTGCGTGTGAACTTCTCTCGGGAAGAGTGGGCTTTGCTGGATCCTTCTCAGAAGAGTCTCTACAAAGATGTGATGCTGGAAACCTACTGGAACCTCACTTGCATAGGTAATGAGGTGAATTTTCCTTCACTTCTTAACTTAACTGGACAAGGCTTTCTAAGAGATTGGTGCTTTATGTGAGTTTGATTGTGAAAGAGGAATAATGTGGTGAATAAATTAGGCATTGTTCTAAGGTTTACTGAAGATACTTATTTAAATTTTGCATAATATCCAGTAATACACATTTTCTGGTACTGTATTATAGGCTACAGGTGGGAAGACCACAATATTGAAGAATGTTCTCGAAATTCTAGAAGACAGAGAAGGTAATTTTCATGTGCACCCAGATATGTAATTTTACAGCACCATACACCTCAATGTCAGATAGCAGCTCCTCAGTGTTTGCATGATATTTCTGTAAGAAACAAGAATGGGGAAAAAAATTTCAGTCACGGGAACCATTTTGTAGAAGTGTCTATCCACCTAGTTTTATAACACTGAATAATCACGAAAGGTATGGACATTAATTAGGGTATTAGTGTATGTCCAAGCCCTGCTATAAGGAAAAGATCCACAAGGACCCTAGTGTTACTCACATAATTGTTGTGACTTGCTGCAGTTTAGTTAGAGGGGAAATTTATCAAGAGGACTGTTGCGGGTGAGAAACTTGAATCCACATACCAGAAGTCTATGAGAAACAAAACGTTAACCAGTGTGAATGGGATGTAAATATCTTTTGCTTGTGATTCTCCTTCTAATAGATGTATCACCTCTCCCTCTGGATACAAAGCATGTGACCCTAAGGGATATGGAGAGAAGCAGTGCACATCTCTCTTTCTCAGAACATGTAGAAGACATGTAGTCGTCCCCACTATGAGACGACAAGACGAATGGAATAGAAGTTTACAAGTACTTGGTGTTCCAGGCTCAGTGGGAATTCAACAAAATACTCACATTGGAGAAAAGCCCTGTGAGTCCAAGGAATGTGGAAAATCTTCTGTCTGTCCTGGTTCACTAAGGACATGTCATGTGACTGACATTTTAGGAAAATATTATGAATGTAATCGTTGTGGTAAAGCCTTTGCATTTCCTAGTGCTCTTCAACTGCATGAGAGAACTCATAATGGAGAGAAATCATATAAATGTAGTCAGTGTGCTAAAGCCTTTGTACGTAAAAGTCATCTTCAGAGACATGGAAGAATTCATAGTGGAGAGAAACCCTACAAATGTAATCAATGTGCTAAAAGCTTTCAAGATAAGAATCATCTTCAGATACATGAAAGACTTCATACTGGAGAGAAACCCTATAAATGTAGTCAATGTAATAAAGCCTTTACACTGAAGATTCATCTTCAGATACATGAAAGACTTCATACTGGAGAGAAACCCTATACATGTAATCAATGTGCGAAAGCCTTCACATGTAACCGTTATCTTCAGAAGCATGAAAGAATTCATACTGCAGACAAACCCTATAATTGTACTCAGTGTGGTAAAGCATTTTCATATAAGAGTAATCTTCAAAGACATGAAAGAATCCATACCAGAGAGAAACCCTATAAATGTAATCAGTGTGCTAAAGCCTTTGCATGTAAGAGTCATCTTCAGATACATGAAAGACGTCATAGTGGAGAGAAACCCTGGAAATGTAATCAATGTGCTAAAGCCTTCTCATGGAAGAATTATCTTCATAGGCATGAAAGAAGTCATACTGGAGAGAAACCCTATAGTTGTATTCGATGTGGTAAAGCCTTTTCATATAAGGGTTATCTTCAAAGACATGAAAGAATTCATAGTGGAGAAGAACCGTATAACCAATAAAGCCTTTGTACATTGCTGTCATCTTCAAAACCATTAACGAACTCATACTGGAAAGAAACACTATGAATGTAATCATTGTAAATGCAATTACATGTCTCAGTACTCTTGAAGCACATGAAAGAATACATACTGGAGAGGAACCCTATGAAAGTAGTCAATGTAGTAAAGACATTACATGTGGCTGTACTCTAAAAACCATAGAAGAAGTCATAGTGACAAAAATAGTCCCCCCAGGAACCTATTAAATGAGGTGTAGCCTTGCACACCAAACTGACCTTCCACACGGAGCACACTCACTGGTCCTTGAATGATATAAGTAGAACCATTCCATCATACAAAAATGTTGCCTCCTTTTCAAATTGTAGATGTAGTGACATTAAGAAATCAGTAACACAGGACATTTTGTACACTAAAATCGGCCTGTGTCAATGCCAAGCCTCTGAAGATGCTGTTGGTCCGTGTTCCAGTGCTTGAACGTCCTCCACTGACCCTTCACTACCCTAGGTGGAAATTCACTACACAACCTTGGCTTGTGTCCTTGACATGTTTAATATTTGAATTCCTTGCTCTTAAGGGCCCCTCACCCCAGGTTAGGGCTGGGGTAATTTAACAATTCTTATAAAAGCTGGTGTTTATAAGGATAGCACTGATGGCAATTCCCTGGACAAATGAGCCACACAAAAACATTGAGTCTTCCACAGAAAACATTACTTAAGTGCTATTAGTAAGCATGAAACACAGGATCTGGGAGAAACCATTAAAGAAGAAAAACCTAGGGAAATTCTAGGAGCTGACAAAGTATAACTGAATCAGTAGCTTGTTCTGTTACTCTTTCTGTGCATGTCCAGTCTCAAGATAACAGAAAAGACGTTGATTATACAATTAATGACACTTACTGTAGTATCCTGAAGGGAAAGCAAGCAATTTTAGGAATCCTGCTGTTCTCTCCATTACAGGATTGTAGTAAAGACAGGGATCATATTGAAACAAATGTTTATGAAAAAGACAAAGAAAAAACATACAGGCTCAGTGAATTGCTTGGTTTCCTGAGCAGATTTGTCAGATCAGGACTTTTCTGGTATTGTAGAAAAATAAAGAGTTTCCTTGCTTAAATAACACTTGTATGTTGTTAAAAGGGCTGCACAGTGCTTGAAAAGTCACAGAAAAGGATGGTGGTCCTATATAAAAGAAAATAGTTTGAGGAAGACCCCAGGACCCAGATCCTCCTGTCATAAAGTTTCTCTTGTAGGTTTCCAGGACCCTCTGGATCCTTCTATTTCCCCATTCTCCCATGCTTCTCTCACCTAACATCTCAATAGGATGTCCTCCCCTCTGACCCACTTTCCTGGTGAGTAAAGTTTTTCATGGGACGTACCCCTTGGACTAGTGTCTCTATATCAGTGAATATATACCATTTAACTCTTTTTGTTTCTGGGTGAAGCCATTATGATCATTTCCAGTTCAATCCACTTGTCCACAAATTTCGGGAGTTCCTTGTTTTTAATAGCTGAGTAGTATTCCATAGTGTAAATGTACCACAGTTTCTTTATCCATTCTTCTACTGAGGGACACTTAGGCTGTTTCCATGTTCTGGCTATTATGAATAAGGCAGCTATGAACATGGTTGAGCATATGTCCCTGTTGTGTGGTAGAGCATTTTTTGGATATATTCCAAGGAGTGCAATAGCTGGGTCTTGAGGAAGCCCTATTCCCATTTTTCTGAGAAAGCGCCAGATAGATTTCCAAAGTGGTTGTACTAGTTTGCATTCCCACCAGCAATGAAGGAGTGTTCCTACCTACATCCTTACCAGCATGTTGTGTCAGTTGAGTTTTGGATCTTAGACATTCTGATGGGTGTAAGATGGAATCCCAGTGTCATTTTGATTTGCATTTCTCTGATGACTAAGGAAAATATAGGCAGTAAACTTCGAACCCCTACCCAGACTAGCTGATGGACAGAACATTCTCCACCGTTGAGTGGAGAATGAGATCTGACTTTCACACGAACTCTGGTGCCCCATTTCTGACCACGCCCCCTGGATGGGGAGTCCTGGTGGCACTCAGAGGAAGGATAGCAAGTTACCAAGAAGAGACTCGATACCCTAAGTACATATACAGGGGGAGGAGGTCCCCCTTAGTCACAGACATAGGGGAGGGGAGTAGGGGGGAACTGGGCGGGAGGGAGGAATAGGAGGATACAAGGGATGGGCTAACAATTGAGATGTAATATGAAAAAATTAATAAAAAAAAAGAAAATAGAGGAGGAGGAGGAAAAGATGGAGACTGAGATTTGGGCTTCCATAGAAAGATCAGGGAGTCATTATAGAAACTTAATAAAATAATGAGGATAAGGTTTATATAAGGTAGCATAAAATAATTTGTGACCAATACCTAGCCAAACCAGATGGAGCCCTCCTTTCTAGCATTTCTGTAACTACCAGTCTTTATGACACCTATTTTAACTGAAAAGAAACTGAGTTAAAAGAAAACTGATTTTTCATAATGTCAGTTTGTAGTTCTCAGGAGACTTGCCATTTGTTCACTTTGTTTTCGTATGCTTACGCGACCAAAAAAGATTTAAGAAGTGTACTGTGAGCCTGTAATGTAGTCATGGTTTAATGTTTTGATTTTGTGTAAAATAAAGTCTTAAAATAACAGAGGATTTCAGAGCTGGATCTAGCCATACTGAGATGTGCCTCTCTCTCCCTCTAAAGACATGAGCAGGTGTCCCACATCTTACTCCTTCGCTGTTACTCTTGTATCCACCCACTTCAGGCCCTGTCCTCACCCGGAGCTGGACTCCCAATATATGCAAATGAAAATGACATTGATGTTGTCATTTATTAATTTTTGATTATATTCTGTGTAATAACTGCTTGCTCTTTATCTGAGAAGCACAAATTCCAGAGGATTGTTTCAGGGGATAAGATGTTTGCTGCTAAGTTGACATCCTGAGTTCATTCGCTTTGACACCCACACAAATTCCTTCCAGTTTTCCCTGAATACTAAACGTGAGTTTTATGCACGCGAACATGAACAGCACATAACATAAATACTGTGGAAAGCAAAACAAGGGCAAGTGAGTTCCCTGAGCCTTTTAGGGCACTTGCTGACAATCTCAACTGCGTCATTGGATCTCTAGCACTCACATAGTGAGTTCTGTAAATTGTCCTTTAACTGGAGAATGCCCACAGTAAAAGAGTTTTAAAGAGATGAAATGCACAACACAAAGAAATTAAAGTATTGGGATCATAGAGCGTGATTTCCCAGTTGTAAAAGGAGAATTTGTAGTGGGGATAAACATGTCTTTGTTTTGTTTTGATCCCAAATGAGTGACGGGGAGCACAGTGTGAGAGGGCAGCTGATGCTTATCCACTTAGAATTGGAACCACTTTATGAGGGGGCTTGGCTGTTGCCGTCTGAAAAACATCTTAGGACACACTCTGAGAGGATATATCTATACATGTGTGTAAACACACACACACACAAACACATATGCCCAAACAGGAAGCTAGGCCTTTTTTTTTTGGTGTTGGTAGTGTTTGCTTGTTCAACACTACACTTCGAGATGCTCCTACAGAGAACCACTCCAGGCTTCAAGGTTTTGGGCTCCAAATAAGGTTCCTAGTTCTGGTTGTTCTAGGTTCCAGCTGCAACTTTGGTGTAATTGTTGGTCTGCTGAAATCCTGCTGACTACACCAGGAGAATCATTCCCAGAAACTGATACCCAAAAGATTTCTTTCTTGTTCTCCCTAATTTTCTTTCCCTCTTGTTTAGGTTAGTTGCGTTGTAAGGGAGATACACTCATTTAATTAGTTTGTAATTGTTCATAAAGTTACTAAGTCTAAATTGTTCATAAAGTATAACTGTTAAGGAAACTGAGCCTACATGAATTACTCTTCAAAACGATGAGGGTTCCTGTTAAAATATTACATCATCCTTTTCATTCTCTGGTTCTAAGATAGATCATGTTTAAAACACATCCCAGCTGGGTGAGGTGGCACACGCCTTTAATCCCAGCACTCGGGAGGCAGAGGCAGGTGGATCTCTGTGATTTCAAGGCCAGCCTGGTCTACAATGTGAGTCCAGAACAGCCAAGTGTATGCAGAGATATCCTGTCTCAAAACAAAGACCGCATCTCAGCTGGGTGGAGTGGTACACAGTACTTGGTAGTCAAGTGGTTCTCTCGGAGTTTGAGGCCAGCCTGGTCCACATATTGAGATCCCAGTAGGCATAGCTATCTAGGGAGATCCTGTCTCAAGAAGCCTTGAAGAAGGCCTGTCTGGAAGGATGGCCCGGAGATGAAGAACACTGGCTGTTCTTCCAGAAGAGCCAGGCTGAGTTCCCTGCTTCCACATGGAAACTTCAGTCAACAATAGAACTGTCTGCAACTCCAGTTCCTGAGACATCAACATCCTCACAGAGACATCCATGCAGGAAAAACACCTATGTACATAAAATATAAAAGCACTTTTTAAAAGCATAGATCACATGGAACATTACCCAAGATAGCCTGGACTCATCTCTACATATGTAAATTTTCCATTGTCTTCATTCACATCAGGAGAATTGTGTAAACACTGACCATGAGAAGCAATGTGCAGAGACCATTGACAGCATGACAGAAATCCATGCAGTCCTTAGCTATGGCGGAACAGGAACATACATTTCTTCTCAGAGTCCATACTCGGATGTTTGTCTGTTGGCAAAGACCGTGGCCAGAAGCAGGTGGTCCCTCTTCTAGTGGACAAACATAACCTGTTCTCTCACAAGTCTGTTTCCAGTGGGAAAACACTGCACACCCTCACACAAGTCTGTTTCACATCACACAGATGAAATCAAAACAAAAACATGTTTACATCCAACTACACATCCCAGTGACTCCGACATCCTGAAGATGACTCTGGAACACACAGGTTAGAAACCCACACCTCGGTTCCCTGCCTATACTTCCAAGTGGGACACAAGGAGCAGAGAAGGGCTACTTGAGGAGATCCAGTCCCTGTCCCATGACAGAGCGCCCTCTACCCCCACCACATGCCCAAAGTTCCAGCAGGCTCTAGGAACAACCAGCCATGCCAGACAGAACCATATGGCCAAAGTGCAGCACATGGGCTAAAAGTGCAGACATACCTTAGGGGATCCACATGCAGCTGGCTAGAGATTATGTGGTTTCAATGACCTGTCTGTGGTGGCTTTGAGGTTGCCTGTTTTCTCATGGTCATCAGAGCCCCTGGGTTGTCTGCATTGGAACCTGATTACTAACATTCCTCCCTTTTGGTTTGTATAAGAAGACATGCGTTTTAGTTAGTATAAACCCTGTCTCGAAGACTAAAAATAAAAAATAAAAAAATAAAGAAAGAAATGAGGAAGCAGAAAGACGGTGATGGTGAGGAGAGGAAACATGGGCAAAGGTTTGTTCCTCAGGATGCTCCTGCTGAGCAGAGATGTCTCTCTCAGGATGTAGCTGATCCTCAGCCTTAAGGCATATTGGAATGTTGTTAGTGTCTGGCTCTGAGGAGAGGGCGTGATAGCCTTGTAAAGTTAACTGATTAAAGGTTTAATTAGAGATCTTTTGCACTCAGTGTTGGAGGATCTCAGAGAAGTTAATAAAGCAGAGTGCAAACAGTAAGCTCAGAAAAATGAGCAGAAGTGGGGGGTGGGTGGGTCAGGAAGGTAAAATCCATTTCCACATGGAATTCTCCAAGGTCTATAGCTTAGAATCCTCACGGTGTTCCCTTCACTTTTGGAGATCTGCTGGGGGTTGGTGAATTTTTCTTTTACTATACCCGACTGCTTGACCCACAGTCCTCTAATATGAGGCGCTTTTTGGTGTGATTAGCTGTTTCCCATGATAAAAAAGGTTTGGAAATGTGAAGGTATAAAAGGGGATATCCCTTGGGGGCTCTATGACTCTGCAGGGAATTTTCCAGAGCTCTAGATAAAGCCTATCTGTACATTTCAGAAATCTGGAACACACCATAGTTACTTTCAACTGGACAAATCATTTGTGGTGTGTTTTCTATTTTCAAAACAAAAAAAGAGGAGGATTTTGTAGACAGCCATGGAGGCTGTTATTGTCCAGGTGGAGGGTTGGGAACTTTCTATCCATCAAGGTGTAGCGGTTCCCAGAAGACTTCCTAGTACAAGGACCCACACAACCCGGAAGAGAGAGAAGGAAAAGAAAGATTGCCAACTCTTGTACAGAGGGACAAGATTTGGTGGAGCAGACGGATGCATTTCTGACTCACAGTTGTTGAGTCAAAAAGGTGAAGTTTCATGGTTACTGAGAGTCAGTTGTGAAGCTACACAAATCTCTAAACTCAAGAGTGGCTTGTTCTAGATAAATGAGGCTCTGTGTCTCTGCACCTCAATGTCCCATCTATAATGGAACAGGATCATGTCCCACTGGTATAGGTGTGAGATTCCACCTGACCTGAGACCAAAATTGGAGGGCTAGATGCCTCAGAACAATTGTCCCAGTCCCCAGTGTGTTCACATACTTCTCCATGAATTACATGGGCGGGGCTGGCCCAGAGGGTGAGTGGCAAGCAAGGCAGCTAGGATTTCCTTAATGTTGTCTGGAGCAGAGTCGAGGGGCCCTTCAGTGATCTGATGAAGATCAAGGACCGAATAGGCGGCCGTGCCCCAAGTGAGGACTTGCCCCATTTAGATGAGTCACCCAATGTGGGACTGGATATGGTGATCTTTTCGGGAGGCCTGACTCTGTCACCAACGGCTGTGTGTGTGTGTATGTGTGTGTGTGTGTGTGTGTGTGTGTGTGACAGAGAGAGAGAGAGAGAGAGAGAGAGAGAGAGAGAGAGAGAGAGAGAGAGAGAGAGAGAGAAGGAAGAAGGGGGAGACCTTGAGTTGAGCAGGGAGGGCCCTCAAATGAGCAAATCCCTGGCTGCCTTTCCTTCCAGCCAAATGGGAGGCCCAGGAAGGTGCATGAAAATGCGGATAAATGCACAGCAAGAGGAGGGACTGAGAGAGAGACCGACAGAAACAGAGACGGAGAGGCAGGGAAAGAGTGACAGAGATGGGGTGGCCTTCTCACCACCCACAATCTCCCCAAATGTGTTTCAGGCCGCGAACAGCAGGTAGCAACTGCAACCTTCAGAGAGTCCCCAATTCCAAGGACTCCCTGAACTATGCGAGACACCTGCTCAGGGAAGCACACAAGGACAGGCTGATGTCACTAGGAACTCCAGGCCTTAGATATCTCTTCAGAGCAACAGAGCCCAGAGTCTCCTGGGGATTTAGAGGATTTTTCCCAGAAAGGGGAAAAGAGGGGGCAGAGTCCCTGCCAGACAAGGGGCAATGACAGTGACATCTTGGGCAAGATAATGGCCACCTGTCACCCAAGCATGGAGAGGCTGAGACAGGAGGATATCTGTGAATTAAAATATGGAAAGAGACTTTAGGAGACCTATATCCCAAAATAAATAAAGAAGAGGAAAGAAAATTGCTGTACAGGCCCTTTAATTGAACTCACACCCACACCCCTCCCCCCCACACAGAGCTCTACCACAACCACCACCACCAATACATAAAAAGATACACCCAAAATAAAATGTTTAATGAATAAGAATGAGTGAATCCATCTTTGTCATTTTTCTTCCCTTTTTTAACACTGAGAGGAACAGAGTCCAACACCTCAAGAAGACCATGCCAGCCTCTAACACCACCTGTGGTATCAAGGCCACATGATTCACCCTGAGCCACAATGCCATTCCCTGATATCTCTAAATATTGTACAGGACTGGTGTTTATTGCTATAACAGTGTACCTGGTCCAGGAGCTCAGACCATGTTCTTAGCGTCCCTGCCTCATCTCTGCTCTCATGAGGGTCGTACACTGGTTACGTTTCTACTTTGCCATGAGCTTATGCACCTGGAATGATGGTTGGGATGCAGGTGACACACCCAGAGTTGCAGTATTTCCTGTGGAGAGTGATAGGACTCAGAGGGCCAGAGTGAAGGGAGACATGATGGGATGGGAGGCTCTGAGCACCATTAGTCAGAGCCTAGGCTGGCTTCTGGTGGATGAGGAATACTGCTAATGACTGTGCAGACTGGGGAAGGTTATCCCTGAAGCTTCAGCTCACAGAAATGAAGGATAGAGAGTGAACATCTGAGCTGAGTCCTCAGCAGCCCTGAGTCGGAAGCAGCTGCAGCTGCAGCATCTGGCTGAGAACGCATCGGACGTCCTTGTCAGTATCTCCTCGCATTGAGGAGAGAGGTGACAAAGGCAGAGACTCACCATATGGCACCTGCTGGGTGATCCTCTGTCTCCTGCAAGTCCCTAACTCAAACCTAAGGAAATCAATAGGTTATAAGGTAGATGAGTGCACAGGAATGTCCCCAGAAGCCAACAGGCTGGGCCAGAACAGAAGAGAAAACTGAGGAAAAGAGAGAAATGAAATCTGCTCATAGACACCCTAAGATTGAGCCAGGAGTCAGGAGAATCACTCGAATGGCATACAGGCGATGGCTGTGGTACAGCAGTGCTCTGCTGGCCTTCCTCTCCTGGGCTTAGGAGAAAGGGAGATTTAGGCAGAGGGATCATGAAATCCAAGTGATCCTTGGCTACATTGGGGAGTTTAGGTCAGCCTGGGCTACATGAATCTAAGGGACACAAATTGTCCTAGGCCCCGGAGCCTTCTGGCTTCCTGTGCACAACTCCTCAGTTCCAGAAATACTTGGGTTCAGCATCTAGACCCCAGACTCCTCTCCCCTTCCCAGGGACAGCTCCCAGATTGATGGGACAGCAGCTCATCTTCTGGTCCCTGGTTCCCCCCATTCACTGCTGGAGACTGGATGGAAAATAGGAGAATACTGGAGCGCCTTCCAAGATGGTTGAGCCCTTTGGAGTCAGAATTCCAGGAGAATAGTGTACCGGCTCCAGAAAGCCAGCATCTATTTGTGATTTTCCTGTGAGAAGAGAGTATCCTGGATGCCAGACATGCATGGTTATCACCCTCAGACCTCCCAGCTATTCCACCAACCTGCGGATGGCTCTGGATCACGCAGGTTACAAACCCAAACCCTAATTCTGTACCTGTAGGTCCAACTGGGACACAACCAGAAGAGAAGAGCTATTGGTTGTTTGAGGTGTTCAAGCCTCCAGCCCACCTAGGCCTTCTGCTGCAAGCCCAAGAAGCCTAGCAGGCTCTAACGACAACTAAGCCAATGTCAGGGGCAACACCATGGCTAAAACCCAGAGTGAGAACTAAATCGGAGCTGGGCATGGTGGCACACGCCTTTAATCCCAGCTCTCGGGAGGCAGAGGCATGTGGATTGATGTGAGTTTGAGGCTAGCCTGGTCTACAAAGCGAGTCCAGGACAGACAAGGCCACACCTGTCTTGTAAACAAAAAACAAAAATACAAACAAGCAAACAAAAAGAACTAAATCAGCAAAAACCAGGGCAAAGTGGCGGCAAACTCTGTATATCCCAAAGCAGGAAAAATGATCATAAGTCTGTGTTTATGAAGATGGTAGAGGCCTTTAAAGAGGAAAAAAATTAATCACTTAAAGAAAGAAAGGAATGCAATGAAACAGGTGAAGGAAATAAATAAAATGGTTCAAGACTTGAAAATGGAAATAGAATCAATAAAGAAAACACAAACTGAGGAAAATCTGGAGATCAGTACTGTAAGGTAGATTACAGGAACTACAGAGGTAATCGTCAACAGAATACAATACATAAAGGAGAGAATCCTAGCCATGGAAGATACAATTGAAAATAATCAATTGACATGTCAAGGAAAACATTAAATAAAAAAATTTCCTGAGACATTCAAGAAATCACGATCTCCATGAGAAGAAGAAACCTAAGAATAGTGGAATAAAAGAAAGAGAAGATTACCAACTCCAAGAACCAGAAAATATTTTCAACCTGCTGGTTAAATCTGTGTCCCCTGAAAGTCCCTATACTCAAACACCAGGGAGTCGACAGTTTCTGAGGTAGATGGGTGCACAAAGATGCTCCCTAATACACAAGGCTGACACAAAACAGAATGAGAAACTGAGGCACAGGTGGTGACAGAAGAGTGATGAAGCCTAGTGGACATTGTGAGATAGAGCAAGGAGTCAGGGCGTCACCTGAGTGCCATAAAGGAGATGGCGGTGATACAGCGCCATGCTTCCAGGCCTCTTCTTCTGGGCACAAGTGGCAGGAGGGATAGGCAAGTGGCCAAGGGTTCAAGGTCATCCTTGGCTTCATAGTCAGTTTGAGACAAGTGTGTGGTGTATGAGATGGTGACTAAAATGGCATGTGGGGAAGTAAGACTCAAGCAAGGGACAAAGAATGGAGGGAAGGAGCGAGGGCGGGAATAGAAATAGAGGAGAGCCTTCCCCAGAGAGACACACCTCTATTACCTTCTACACCTGGGCAATGACGAAGTCAGGGACTTGTCACTGAGGCGCCCTGAGCAGCCTGGATCTTGTGTTTACTCTCAGTGGTATGTCTGTGGCTCCCACTACCTGTCCCCTGCTCCACAGTGCTTGGACCTCCCTGCTTTGCTGCAAGCCTGTCTCCTGGCCACACTGGACAGACAGCCTCTTGCTCTTCCTGAGGCATCCTGCTCTACCATCAGAGGCTCCCTCAGTCTGAAGACTTCCTTGGGCAGATCTGTAATCTGGTACGTGGAGGAGGGGCTGCATGAGCGACAACACTGAGACAAGCAGGGACCAGGGACCATTGCATTTCTGCTTGGGAGAGGGTCATGGATTCAGGCTTGGAGCCAAGTTGACTCAGTATTTATATTCTTACAGCCAAGGAGTGAAAATGCTGAGCATCTCACTCAAGCACCCTCAAAAAGAGCTAGAACGTGAGCATGCTTGACCCCAATAGCATTATCTTGAAATCAGCTTCGTCCACCCAACATCTTCTGCTTTCCAGTCTTTTCCTTTACAAGCTGTGACAATAGAACCACTGCCTTTTGGGCCCATCAGGGGATAGAAACAATTGGTGCATCCATCTAAAATGACCATTATTGTGTGGCTCCACCTGCTGTTTTAAATGTTCAGGTAGAAGTTAACCCTGCGAATCTAGATTAGCTGAGCCAGAAATCATATAGTGTGCCAGGTTAACATGCCAGTCAAGTGTTAGAGTGCATTTCAGATAACCACAGTGCAAGGCCTGCAGGCAGGACACAGGTTCAAATTCCTCCACAAAATCAGCGGAGCACAGCAGCAAAGCAGCTGGGTGGGGATTCTTCATGTCACTGCCACAGCTGCTGGCTGCTGCTTCGGTGTCATCACAGACTCCAGGCAGGGAGGACACTGAGTGGTGTGTTAACGTGGTGGTAAAGGCCATGATGCCATATTCCCCTGGGGACCCCATGATACAGACTGACAGTAGCAGAGCAAACACTGGAGTGATGGAGACTGAATGCACTTTGCCATTGCTTATTCAGATAGGGTCTGGCTGATTAGCGAGGCGTGCCTAACCTCATAGTGATTCTCCTGCTGGTGTCCTCAGGAGAATGTGCAATTGTGTGCCACACCTAGCTTCTTTTTACTTGGTGACCCCTCACCTCACTCAATAGGCAGCCATGGTGCTACAAGGGCTGGGGGCACAGATGGTCCAGTCAGAGCAGACACTTCTTCTGTCCCTACTGGATAAACCTCTGCCTTCAGATACATTCTCCTCAGGGGGCAGGTTCTGTGAGGGGATGGGGCACATCACTGAGTCATCCCTAACTTCGTATACTCACTGCTTTAGTGGCTTGGGACACAGGCCCAGGAGCACTACACATGCGTGGGAAAGGAAAGAGGTATGCAGGCTGTTTATGCAGAGTAAATGCAAAATTAAAGTATTTAGTGATCTGCATATGCTAGAGAGCTTGTGCTAAACAAACAGGCAGGAGTAGTACAGGGGAAATTTGCAGTCCAGGAGCTTTAATGTAATATAATGGGGTGAGGAAGGTACATTTGGCAGCAGAGCCAAAGTGTGCCCCTGAGAAATGACACCATGCAAAAAAAAAAAAAGTATATCTGGAGTAAAACAGACATGGGGGAAGGGAGGAGGAGTGAGGTCATGAGAAAGGGATGAAGGTAGACAAGTGGACATGTAGACAGGAGGACAGACAGGGAGCACAGCCACGACGGGAGAAACGGTTGCATAAAGGAAAGAGGGCGAACACAAGGAACAGCCAGCGAGGGCCGAAGACACAGAGAGCTGGTATTGATGGCGGGCCGCTTTGTGAGGCAGCCTGTTCCTCAGCACCTGGTGGCCAGCGTAGGTGATTACGTAAGCCATTCCTAGGTCCCTGAGAGTTGCCTAGTGGAACTGCCTGTGCAGTGACAGAGTAAGTTTTACTGCATTGCCAATGTCTGCGGCTATGGGACAGGTTTGTGCCTGGAGTAGAGGCCAGGGCTCAGATGCACTGTATCGCGCCTCTTCACACGGCTCTGATAAGAGATGTTCCTGTCACTCAGCCGAAACTAGCCAATCAAGTTCTCCAGCCGGAATTGCGAGTAAGAATGGGGAGGGCACTTCCGGTGGGCTATACTGCGAGCTGGGCTGAGAGACCTTCTTGAGGTGCTGATTCTATGTATAAAGTGTGGCTCAGGGGAGTCTGCTCAAACTACTGCACTAACCAAGGTTAACCAATAGTAAGGTAACCCAAGGTAACCAATAGTAGACATCGAACCCCTACTCTGATCTACCCAATGAACAAGACATTCTCCACAGTTACGTGGAGAGCAGGGACTGACTTTGACATGAGCTCTGGTGCTCCATATTTGACCACCTCCCCTTGGTGGCGAGGCCTGGTGGCACTCAAAGAAAGAGTAAGCAGGCTACCAACATGAGACTGGATAGCCTATGACCATATAGTGGGGGAGGAGGTCCCCCTCGGTCATAGACCCAGGAGAGGGGAATAGGGTGAAAGCGGGAGGGAGGGAGGAATGGGAGGATACAAGTGACGGGATAACAATTGAGTTGTAATCTGAATAAATTAATAAAATTAAAAAAGAATATTAGTTACTTCGTGTATAAAATGGAAATATTTTTTTTTCAGAATAAAGAATGTATAAATTAAAAAAAATAAAGTCTGGAAGAGACACGGCTTGTCAGAGAAGTATCAAGCCATTCTGAGGTGTACTGCCTCTGTGTGTGCAAGGCAAGTAAAATGTGTGCTGCGTCTAATTCCTCTGCTGCAGCTCTTCTTCCACCTGCTTCCGTCCTTGTCCTCATCCAGAGCTGGACTCCAGCATATTTGCAAATGGATCATTACGTTATCGCTTATTAATTTTTGATTATGTGAGTTCATTTCAAGGACTAAACCCTTGTTCACGGCATTTCCTCCGAAACACAAGGAATGTGAGAGGATGGTGTCAGGGATTAAAGGTGAGTGTCACTAACCTTGATATCCTGAGATGCATCTCTGGGATGCCTGCATTACCCATGCATGTTTCCTCTGATTACGGCACCCACACACCAACACACTACGTAAATATTGTTGAAACAAAATAAGAGCCAGTGAGTTTGCTCACCAGTTTAGGGCAATTGCTTACAAAATGGGCTATCTTGGTTTTGATCTCTAGTACTCATGGATCGAGTGAATAGACGCCTCTAAATTGTCCTTTAGTTGTCATACGCACACCATGGCACTGGTGATTGTTCAGAGTAAAAAGTTTTAAAGAGATGAAATGAACGACACAAAATAAGCAAAATATTGATGTTAATGCCCGACCTCCTCGGAAGAGGTCCAGGGTAGGGTCTCTGGGGCCGGATGCGGGTGCCCTTCCAGTTTGCTTCACCTCTTGGGTGGCCAGAGCTGATGGCTCAGGCACCTGATCAGGACTGAAAGAGAAAGGAGGGGAGGGAGCCTAAGATTTCTTCTCTAGGGACTGGCTGTACTGTGGTAGCGAGGAGAATTTAAACTGAACAATTTAAGTTTCCTATGGCTGAGACTGTAAAAGCGGCTTCTGGCTAGAGACTGCAAGGGGGCCAGGGGGGTGGGGTCGTAAAAGGAGGCCCTTTGATCTGTAGATAGGCCTCTTTGCAGAGATCTCTAGTAAGCTAGTATAAGCTTAGGCTAGATAAAAAGCCCTGAGTCTGATAACCTATTTGTGGATCTACAGAGAAGTAAGAAATAAGAGAGAGATAGAAAATAAACCACTTACACACATACATTCAAGAGAAAGGGTGGATGAAATTGGGCATCTCAACTTCAACTGAAGTTAAGCTTCCCAATTTTTCAGCCCCATTTATTGTAGAAGACCGTACTTATGCTTCTGAGAAAAGGGCATTACCTCATAGTCAAAAGAGTACAATTAATCACAAAAAGAGATGGATTCTAAAATATAACAGGTTACATGCTTTAAATCTAAACATTTCTTACCTGTCTATCCACTACATAAGTTCATAGTGAGTTCAACATGACGAAGGTTGACAAGGTCTAAAGTAAGTATATGACTTATCAATTAGGACGGACCTGACTATACATTATCCAGATATCTCCTAGTTCATTATGAGCTCAGGACAATAATTTTATCTGTCTTTCATTCTAAGAAGCAGAGTAAATTCAGGCATATCTAGGTAGCTTCATTCCACATAGGTTGACGTGGAGTTTAAACAAACTTGGCTTTATTTATGGTGAAATACCAGAATTCGTGGTGCCATCTGCAGTGGAGGCTTATCTGAAGCCATAAATCTGCTACGAGGCTATCCTTAGTGAGGCATCTGGAGGTCCACAGAGGTATTTATTGCAGCCATAAACTAACTTTAACTTTTAAAACTATTTGAAACCGGGCGTGGTGGCACACGCCTTTAATCCTAGCACTCGGGAGGCAGAGGCAGGCGGATCGCTGTGAGTTCGAGGCCAGCCTGGTCTACAAAGTGAGTCCAGGATGGCCAAGGCTACACAGAGAAACCCTGTCTCAAAAAACCAAAAAAAAAGAAAAAAAAAACCTATTTGAATCAAATTGGGAATTCTGTAATCAGGGATTAATTCATCTGAATAACAAACAGTACATCTTCAACAAGATCTTGTAGGAAGTTTGCTCAATCAGAGCTGGTCAGTGCCCAGAAAATAACAGGCCACACCAATACCAGATGTATTTGCTTTTTGGTTTTTTGAGACAGGGTTTCTCTGTGTAATCTTGGCTGCCCTGGACTCACTTTGTAGACCAAGCTGGCCTTAGACTCACAGTGATCTACCTGCCTCTGCCTCCCTGGGTGCTGGGATTAAAGGCGTGCGCTACCATGCCCGGCCCTAATGCCAGATTTTAGAGAGATGCAGCAGTGCACAATTGACAGGGTAGGCAGAGGTTAGAAGCAATTCTGGGGTACATCACGATACAGACCTTGCAAATACCGGGTCACCTCCAGAGATCTCTCGTGCCTACAGGACTTCCTCAAGTCAATGGCTCCTGACAGCATGTCAGAGGCTGGAAGCAGTTTGGGGGTGCATCGTGGTACATGCCCTTGCAAACATCAGATCTCCTCCTAGACTGCCTACATGCTTAGTGAGCTCCCTTAACAGGGTGGCTCTTGGCATATTGAGAACATAGGACATGATTTACCAGTTGTAATTAATGCACGGTAAAATTTTTTTTAAAGCTTTACTCTTCGACAGTGAGGGTTCTGTTTAAATCTTATCTTATCCTTTTATTATCTGACTTAAATATAGGTCACTTAAAAGCCTCTCAGCTGCGTGGAGTGGTTCATGCATTAATCCTAACACTTGGGAGACAGGGACGGGTGGTTCTCTCTGAGTTTGACACCAGCCTTGTGTACATAGTCATACCCTGGTAGGCATAGCTGTGTAGAGAGGTCCTGTGTCAGGTATCTGGAAGATGGCCCAGGGATTAAGAGCACTCTGTTCTTCCAGATGACCTGGGCTCAATACCCTCCAGGGGCCCCAGTCTCCTCACAGAGACCTCCATGCAGGCAAAACACCTATGCAAGTAAAATATAAGCAGTCGCTTTTCTTCAAAGCGTCTATCACATTATGGAATGTTCCCTAAGATAACCTGGGGATCATCTCTAGGTAAGTATATTTTTTCGTTGTCTTCATTCACATCCAAGAGAACTGCACAGAGAGAGAGAAATCCATCAATCCTTGAATGATGATATAGCAGGGCCTTTCGTTACCTGCGGGCGACAGAAGACACAGGGAGTCATGGGGCATCTCCATCTCCATCCTCTGCATTATAACGACACATGTGGGGCTGGAGCTTAGATGCAGTAGTGGTGCTGCTGTTAGGCATCCATGTTTGATTCCCAGCAACTGCTTCTGATGGCGGATATTTTCCTGTTAACCCTGGTCCAAGAGATGTGATGAACTTTCCTGCCTTCCCTATGCACTAGGTAGGCTAGTGGTGTAAAAGCAGATTTATATGCACATATGTGCACATACACGTATACACACACACGCATATATGGCAGATTTATATGTAATTTATTATATGTACTTATTCATGTGTATTGTATAATACATACATACATACGACAGATATTTGTCTGTTGCTTTGATATTGAGTCATGTGAGAACTCTGAGTGTTTGTGAGAACACTCCAAGGAAACAAGAATTCTGGGACCTCCATGTGTTAAAAAAAACCACAGAATTATTCTTCGAATGTATGTTAATGTAA
This sequence comes from Acomys russatus, assembly GCF_903995435.1. Classification (NCBI taxonomy): domain Eukaryota; kingdom Metazoa; phylum Chordata; class Mammalia; order Rodentia; family Muridae; genus Acomys; species Acomys russatus. Next base: position 3,401,927 of record NC_067167.1, on the reverse strand, counting down.
CTCTCAGGTGTTGCTGATAAGAGTAATTTTACTGCAGATTTCTCATTATTGTTTGGCGTTGTTATTCAATGTAGTGTTTAAACTACCCTTTTATGTGTCCATATATAAAGAATCTGGTTTGTGCCATGTGGCTGGTTTTGTTATTGACCTCACTAGAACTATACTCTTCACGGCTTGACAACTTCATCTTTATTCTCTCTCTGTGTGGAGAGCTGCGAAGTGCCGTGCCCTGACATGTCGCCGGTTTCCGCCTTCCGCCTTCCCGCTGGCGAGTGCTCTCCAGGATAAACAAGTCCTCATATGGCGAAGGGCTGTGCAGGGGTAACGGACGATCTTGTGACGAGCGGCCTTGCTCTGACTTTGACCTATGAGGAGTTAGCACCTGGCAAAAGCTGATTGGTACTTGGTTGTTACTTAAGCTCTGTCCTTCCCTTCTTCGGGGCCATTCCTGCTTAGCAAAATCCTGAGTAAAGATCTAGAGAAGAAGTCTGGTTGTCGGTGTCTTATTTCCGCTAGACGGTGCGGCGCCGACAAGTGGTGGCCCGTACGGGAATGTTAAAGTTCCCGTTGCGCCAGATTTCAGAACTCCGGATCTACAGGGCGATCGATCGGTAAGTGTCCGGGATTGTCGGACCCAAAAGGTTAGGTTCTCAGGTCGAGACAGATTACAGTCCGCGGTAAAGCGGGGGACGGCTGACGACCCTGTAGTCATGGGGAATTCGTCATCATGTCCAATCAAAGCAGCCTTAAAAGAGCTATTGAAATCCAAAGGCTTAAAAATGAAAGAGGAAGTCATTGTAACCTTTCTGAGAGAAGTAGATATAATTGCCCCCTGGTTTGCGGTCTCTGGGCACCTGAATGTGAACTGTTGGGATAAATTGGGCAGAGAATTCGATTTCGCCTGGGAGCAGGGGAGCTTAAAAGGAGGAGTCCACCCTATATGGAGGCTTGTCCGTAGCTGGCTGGAGGACGAGAATTGCTGTCAGGCAGTTGAGAAATCCTCCGAAGCATTAGAACAGCTACAAGAGAGTAGGTCCGAAGGGGCTTCCAGTGAGAAGGACAAGAAAACACCGGAGGGAGGGCGCCTCTACCCCGACATCCATGGCCTCATGACAGATGGAGAGTCCTCCTCAAAGAGTAGTTCAGAAGAGGAGGAAAAAATGGAGGAAATGGAGAAGGAGCTTGAGAACCTCATGGCCAAGATGGAGGCATTAGCCAAGAGGCAACACAAAAAAGGGGGAAGGAACAAGAAAGCGGAAGTAGCCGCACCCAAGAGCGAGGACTCGCCATCTTGGCGCGTCTCTCTGTCCGCGCCTCCGCCTTTTGCAGACACGTCACCGCTACAGCCATCACATTCTTTGTGCCCAGAAGTATGGAAACAGGCTAGTGCTACTTTTCCCATTTTTGTGGACGCCAATAATCAGCGTTACCATGAACCATTAGATTTTAAGGAGCTCAAGAGTCTGGCTGAATCCGTCCAAACTTATGGCCTTCAGGCCTCCTTCACACATGCTCAGCTGGAGCGCCTTGCCAATAAGGCTATGACCCCTGTTGATTGGTTCAGCACGGTAAAAGCCTGCATGTTCATGGGCCAATACTTGGATTTTAAATCTTTTTAATCAGGATCTAGCTCAACAGCAAGCTGCACAAAATCAAAGGGCTGGGAACGCAGCTTGGGATATCGATATGCTTATGGGTCAAGGGAGATTTGCTAATGCTCAAACAGGTTATCCTCCAGAGGTTTATGCACAAATTAACACTTTGGCCATTAAGGCCTGGAAGTCCCTGCCCAACCGTGGCGAGGTCCGGGGGAACTTAACAAAAATCATACAAGGCACCTCAGAACCATTTTCTGATTTTGTCGCAAGAATGATGGAGGCTGCGGGCAGAATTTTTGGCAATCCAGACACTGCCATGCCTCTGGTAGAGCAGCTTATCTTTGAGCAGTGCACTAAAGAGTGTCGTACTGCAATTACCCCTTGGAAAGCTAAAGGATTACAGGCCTGATTAAAGGCCTGTAGAGAGCTGGGAGGTCCCCTTACTAATGCCGGCCTTGCCGCAGCAGTGATGCAGATGACTAGAGGAAAAGGTAGTACGCCAGGAGCATGCTTTCGGTGCGGAAAGCCTGGCCATTTGAAACGCCAATGTCCAGAGAAAGGTCAGAAAAGGGAGCCCCGTACAGGACCGGGGCTATGTCCTAGGTGCAAAAAGGGGAACCATTGGGCTAATGAGTGCAGATCGGTCAAGGACATTAACGGTCAACCCCTAACTCCAGGATCTGGTGACGCCCGGCCAAAAAACGGACAGAGGGGCCCTCGACTCCAGGGCCCACAAATGTATGGGGTCATAGAGAACAGCCAGCAAACCCCTATGCCCAATTTCAGGCCTCCAAACAACCCAGGAGAGCCACGGCGGGGTCTGCAGGATTGGACCTCTGCTGCACCACCCGACTCGTATTAACTCCACAAATGGGGGTGCAGCCAGTGGGCACTGACTTTAGAGGCCCACTACCAGAGAATTCCATGGGCCTTTTAATAGGCCGCTCTTCGTCCACACTCAGAGGTTTGATAGTTCACCCTGGGGTCATTGACAGTGATTATACTGGGGAAGTTAAGATCCTTGTTTCCTCCCCAAGAAGCATAGTTTCCATCTCTCCGGGCGATCGCATCGCTCAACTAGTTTTGTTACCAAGCCTACATGGTCAGTTTATTTCCAAGAAAGCTAATAGAGGAGACCAAGGTTTTGGCTCCTCTGGAGGGCAAGCCATGTATTTGTCATTAGACATGGACAAAAGGCCACTGTTAGAGTTAAAGATCAATGGAAAAGGCATACTCGGTCTGTTAGATACAGGCGCCGATCGTAGTATCATAGCTTGTAAAGATTGGCCTGGAGATTGGCCCTTGCAGGCTTCATCCCAGACCCTTCAAGGCCTGGGATATGCACGTTCACCAGACATGAGCGCTAGAGAGTTGCCCTGGCAAGACAATGAGGGACATAAAGGGACTATCCAACCTTATGTTCTGGAACTGCCTGTTAGTCTATAGGGTAGGGATCTTTTAAAGGAACTGGACCTCAAACTAACTAATGAAGGTCATTATTCAGCCCAATCCAAAAAGATGATGACAGACATGGGATGGCATCCTTCCACAGGCCTTGGAAAGACACTACAAGGCAGAAGGAGCCCCAGACAGCCACATCCCAGGTCCTCCCGACAGGGTCTGGGTTTTTCCTAGGGGCCGCTGAGGATGGTATACCCATTACTTGGAAAACTAAGGACCCAGTGTGGGTTCCTCAGTGGCCTCTGTCCTCAGAAAAATTGGAGGCTGCTAAAGACTTAGTCTTAGAACAGTTAAAATTGGGTCATATAAAGCCGTCTGTTTCTCCATGGAATACACCTATATTTGTAATAAAAAAGAAATCTGGAAAATGGCGACTGTTACATGACCTGCGGGCTATTAACAAACAAATGCAGGTCATGGGGCCTATCCAGCGTGGCCTTCCCCTGTTGTCAGCCATACCCAAGGAATGGCCTATTATAATTATAGACATTAAAGACTGCTTTTTCTCTATCCCTCTGCATCGACAAGATACAGAACGCTTTGCATTTACTCTGCCAGCCATTAATCAAGAGCAACCTGACCAGAGGTTCGAATGGGTGGTGCTCCCACAAGGCATGGCCAATAGCCCTACTATGTGCCAATTATATGTTGGCGAAGCCATTATGCCTGTTAGAAACCGGTTTCCAACATTGAAATGCTTACATTACATGGACGATATCCTCCTATCCCATAAGGATGAACGAATACTACAGGAAGCATTCTCCATGCTAACTGAGTGCTTGCAAGCCCGGAGGCTATACGTTGCACTGGAAAAGGTCCAACAGGATCATCTGGTCTCTTACCTTGGTGCAAGGATTGGACCTTTGGAGGTCATCCCTCAAAAAATTGAGATTAGAAAAGATAATTTACAAACTCTAAGTGATTTTCAAAAACTTTTGGGGGACATTAATTGGTTGCGACCCTACCTAAAGATACCCAACTCCCAACTACAGCCCTTGTATAACATTCTCTGTGGGGACTCCGCTTTAGATTCCCCCAGGCACTTGACTCCAGAAGGTCGAGAAGCACTGGGCAAAGTTGAGAGTGAGCTGGCTAAGGCCTGTCTCCGACGATACTCACCTGATCAGGACATTTCCCTTATAATTTTTTCTACCAAGCAGCAACCCACCGCTGTCCTATGGCAACAGGGGCCTCTACAATGGGTTCACCCTAAAATTTCCATCCTGAAAACCGTCGAGTATTTTCCTACTGCTGTTGCAAATTTGGCTATGGACGGAATACAGCATTGCATTCAACATTTTGGTGTACAACCATCCTTGTTAATTATTCCCTATACTAGAGATCAGGTGCAAACCTTGTGTGCAGTTGTAGATGAATGGGCAATTTTAAGATGCACCTTCTGGGGAGATCTTGACAATCACTATCCTCAACACCCTCTGATACCATTCTTTCAAATGCATCCTGTAGTGTTCCCCAAATTAACCAAACGTGCCCCATTGGTTGGTGCCGCAATCATTTACACCGATGGTTCAAAGACAGGATGCAGTTCCTATAAAATAGATGAGGCTCCCCCGGTCGTCATTCAATTCCCTCCAGCTTCTCCTCAAATCATTGAGTTAAAAATAGTCTCAGAAGTTTTTGATAAATGTAAAATGCCTTTTAACCTAGTATCAGACTCTCTGTATGTAGTTAACCTTGTCACTAATTTAGAAGCGGCAGGAAAATTCAAAGCCGCTAGCCCTATATTTCCCCTTCTGACTAGGCTCCAAGCATTGATTTGGAGTCGCACTTGCCCCTTCTTCGTTCAACATATACGGGCTCATGCAGGACTACCAGGTCCGATGAGCCGTGCCAATAATGAGGTTGATATAGCTACCCGTAGAGAATTGATCCTGTCATCGCTATTTCGACCCCCAATAGAAATGGCCCAAAGCTTTCGTTCCTTGTACCATGTTAATTCTAGAACCTTACAACTTAAATTCGGCATCTCTAGAGAGGCCGCACGACATATTGTTACTCACTGTCCAGATTGCAGCATTCACCTTCACCCAATGAGTGTGGGAGTGAATCCTAAAGGTTTGCTACCACTAAAAATATGGCAAATGGATGTAACTCATATTCCAGAATTTGGAAAACTAAAATATGTACATGTTTCTGTGGATACCTGTTCTGGTATAATCTTTGCCTCTCCCCTTTCCGGTGAGAAAGCTCGTAATGTTATCACCCATTGCCTAGACGCATGGGCAACCTGGGGAAAGCCCCACCTGTTAAAAACAGATAATGGCTCAGGTTACACCGCTGCATCCTTCAATGCATTTTGTGCCCAAATGCAAGTGGCCTTAAAACATGGCTTGCCCTATAATCCTCAGGGACAAGGCATAGTAGAAAGAGCTCACCGCACCCTTAAGGAATGTCTTTTAAAACAAAAAGGGGGACTTGGGTCTGGCCGCACCCCCAAGGATCGTATCTCTCTTGCCCTATTTACCCTAAATTTTTGACACTAGACAATGATGGTCGCTCTGCGGCGGAGCGCCATACAAATTGGAGTCCAACCTCTAAAGGTCAAGTAAAATGGAAGAATATCCTTACAGGAGAATGGGTTGGCCCTGACCCTGTGCTGGCCTGGGCAAGAGGATCTGTTTGTGTTTTCCCACAGAACCAGAATGAACCGATCTGGGTCCCGGAATGGCTGGTACGGAAGTGTAACTCCAGTGATCCTCCTGCTCCTCCTCCTGATGATGAATCCTGCGATGACGGAACCAAGATGGGGGATCCTGTCGGTGTTCCCGAAACCGATGCCAGTGCATCATGACGCACAAGTTTTTCCCAGATTTTTTAGTACCAATAAGAGTCTGGAACTCCCTTACCTCCCCCGAGATTTGGAGACAGCTATTGCTGATGAGAAGTTGCTTATTCCTCTAATTGGTACCCTCTGCTTTTTCAAGGTTTCTAATATTTCCCTTTCTCCTGGCTGTATCAAAATTAACAATCAGACAGCCGGTTGGTTTTGATAGAAAACCCTTTAACTTCAATAGTAGTAATGCCACTTGGATAGGGGGACAGTGGCCTAGTATGGAAGATGATAATGCCACCATTCCACCTCAGCCTCGGTGGGCCCCCTTTTTGCAGAGGCATTGATACAAAAGATACCTTCTTCCCTTGGACAGGGTGCCAAAACCGTAGAGCTGGTTGGGCCGTAAAGTCCTTTTTTACCTTTTCCCCTCACATTTCAGCCATTTACAACGCTACGTGGGCGTGGGCGGGATACAATTTTACCTGGCAGAGTCCTAACCAAGCTCGACCGTTTGATGTCTGGTTACTTTGTGGCATCAATGGAAGTTGCTCTGATCTTTCTCCATTTGTAATGCTTGGAGGGGGCATGGCAGGTAATGCATCTTTAAATTGGAAGGAGAGACTTTTGAAAATGTCACCAAAATTGTTGCACACGGCCGAAATATTAGTTTTGCTCCCACACCTGTATGCCTGTGGCCACCTTTTGTTTGGCTTGTGTATAATGGCTCCTCTTACAATTCCTCCTTCTTGTCTTGTTCCAATCAATCCTGCTATTATAGTCAATGTTGGGACGGGGCTCGCTTCCCTTTAGCCGTGGTCACTCGATTGCCGCGATGGATTCTGGTCCCTGTAGAGGCTCCCTCCTCCCTCTCCTTGTATCGCCCCAGGCGTGATTTTGGTATTACCGCTGCCATAATTGCGGCCACTTCCCTGGCGGCAGTCGGAGCCACGGCCGCAGCTGTCTCTTTGACCACCTCAATCCAGACTGCCCAAATGCTAAACAATCTGTCAGCCGCTGTAGCCATGGCTTTGGATACTCAGTCCAGCATTAACAGTAATCTAGGAGGGGGTATCATGATCCTTAATCAGAGAGTGGACCTGATCCAAGAACAGAATGATACCCTGTGGCAATTAGCTCAACTGGGCTGTGAATGGAAGTTTTCTGGGCTATGCATAACTTCTGTGCAATATCATAATTTCACCAAAGCGACAAAGTTATTTCGACAGTTGTCTAGCTATCTTACAGGAAATTGGTCCCAGACCTTTGATTCGTTGATGACAGAGCTGCGTACTGCTATTGTTACTGTGAACTCCACTCGAGTGGACATTTCCACCGCAGAGGGCCTCGCTTCCTGGATTCAACAGGCCGTGCACCACCTTAAAGAATGGGCTGGCATCGGAGCCCTCACTATGGCCCTTTTGATTGTCAGCTTTCTCTGCCTTGTGTTCCTCCGACACTTGGTCATATCCCATAATAGAGACCGTGCCCTTATTGCACAAGCCTTTTATGCCATAGAGGCCGGACAGTCCCCTCAGGCTTGGCTGGCAGCCTTTAAGTCCTGATCAAGAAACCTAAGATAATGAGCTTCCCTCTACCCTTCCCTTGCTTGGCCTTTGCACCCGACTGAGCCTTGTTGCCATTGCACGTCGGAAGGCACGCTTCGCCCAAAACGCTCAATGGCCATTGCACTCCGCAGGGACTCAACCCATTGCACGCGGGATGGCATTGAGTGTTAACCCCATATTGGTCCTCGATCGGATGGGCCATAATATATGATCCAGCCTTGATCGGACTGACTTCCTTTCCCTTTGCTCATTTCTTATAAATTAAAACAGGGGGAGCTGTGGAGAGCTGCGAAGTGCCGTGCCCTGACATGTCGCCGGTTTCCGCCTTCCGCCTTCCCGCTGGCGAGTGCTCTCCAGGATAAACAAGTCCTCATATGGCGAAGGGCTGTGCAGGGGTAACGGACGATCTTGTGACGAGCAGCCTTGCTCTGACTTTGACCTATGAGAAGTTAGCACCTGGCAAAAGCTGATTGGTACTTGGTTGTTACTTAAGCTCTGTCCTTCCCTTCTTCGGGGCCATTCCTGCTTAGCAAAATCCTGAGTAAAGATCTAGAGAAGAAGTCTGGTTGTCGGTGTCTTATTTCCGCTGGACGGTGCGGCGCCGACAGGTACTGTTTTTGAGTCTGGTTTATTTTTGTTGCCCAGGTGGGGATCCCCTTTTGTTCCGGGAGTGGGGTTGTCCTGTTGGGGGTTTAAAGGTTTACCATCCTTATGAAACTTAGATCTACATTCTTCAGCTCAGCGTCTCCCCTTTTTCCCACTGGAGGCAAAGACAAGGGGCTAGGTTTGCTAGAAGCAGCACATTCATTTTTCCAACGTCCCTTCGGAAAAGTTTTTTTGAATGACTGCTACAACATGAGAGGAGCCACCAATAACTTGAGTTGGTGTTCCCCGGTTGGAAAAGTCACCATATTTTGCCAGTGCGGTGGCAGCTCTATACTCTTTGGGAGCTCTATCACATGTGAGCTGTGTGATCAGATTATCTGCAGCTTTTCCTGAGTTGTTTTTTGTTGTACTGCACTCTTTTTTTTTTTTTAATTTAATTTTAATTTATGTGCATTTGTGTGAGGTTGTCAGATCTTGGAGTTACGGACAGTTGTGAGCTGCCATGTGGTTGCTGGGAATTGAACTCGGGTCCTTTGGAAGAGCAGGCAGTGCTCTTAACCACTGAGCCATCTCTCCAGCCCTGTACTGCACTCTTAACACAAGCAGGAAACTTGGGCCTAGACTCCAATCTTTTGTCTTAGAGTGATCAAGGCTCTCAGTGTACACAGCCATATTTGGCCAAAGCACTGAGCAGAACCATTCTTTCCCACTAGAGTGTCACTAAATTGTCGCAACTCCATGAAGCATGTTCAAATTAAGAGGGACATTATTAGTATGGTTGCTCTCTGCATAGTCACCATCATATTTTGCTTTCTACATCAAGCGCTGCCCTGGAGCTGAGGAAGCTTTACATATTTGCTTATAGTCCCAAGGAGTGACAATATGTCTACTCGGATTTTTTCACATCATGTTAGTACATGGGATATGCATGCCAGCCGCAGCAATAGAGTTCCTGAAATTGTTTTTTTTTTTTTTTTTTCGAGACAGGGTCTCTCTGTGTAGCCTTGGCCATCCTGGACTCACTTTGTAGACCAGGCTGGCCTCGAACTCACAGTGATCCGCCTGCCTCTGCCTCCCGAGTGCTGGGATTAAAGGCGTGTGCCACCACACCTGGCTGAAATTCTTTAAGAATAAAAGTAAATGGGCAATATTATAGCTCTCACGGGTCTTGAGGACAAGGAATCCCGGCATCGTGACGGCTGCTATGACAGGGGATTTAGCCCAGTCTTTTTCCTTCTCATTCGCTCCCTCATCTTTGGTAACTAGTCTCTGAAGGTGACACAGCATGGACCGAGTTTTCTAATGAGATTGGCGAGACTGAATATTTGTCTCTATCCCAATTATATATTTTCAAACTGGAGAAATAGCCACAAAATGAATTCAGGAACCCACTGGACCTATTGTGAGTTAGAATTCAGCCAAAACTCTAGCCAGCCTGACTTCCATATACTCCTATTTTAACTGGCACGTAACAATGTTTCTTGGAGTCTCCCAGAATCAACATTAATTCTGAGCCAGTTCCTGATAGACCCCAGAGCGTCTGATGGTTTCCTTTCCTCCAGTGTCCAGTGACCCTTGTAAAAAGCCACAGGTCCCTCCAGGCAAGGACTGGAGTGGGCTAACAGTACAATTTTTGTGCATTTTATCAAGGTCCTTTCTCAGGGAAACCTGGCCATCCTTTTATATGAAGGTTCAAGGTCAGCAAACTGCTTCAAATCTGGAACTCGATTCATGGCTTGAGATTTCATTTTGTCTTTATTTCATTTCTTTTGAGTATTTTCCATATATATATATATATATATATATATGTCAAGCAAAAATTCAGTTGGCTTCTTATCTATTTAATGCCTGCAGTGATCATAGCTGATTAACCAGTACCAAAGGTCCACAGGAGTTATGCCACCATAAATTTCACTTTGCTTGTGCTGCCGCTTATGAGTTAAGCCAGGGTAGATATTACTTTGTCTGTCCTGCCCATCATAACAACTACAACCAACTTGCCTTTGCAGAGTCAGTTCTGCCACCTGGCCCATGCTACCTCACAGTCTAATCAAAGCCATTAATTTAATTCACCCAACTGAGTAGCAGCATGTTCTTTCCTAAGGTCTGGCATAAGAAAAAGGGTGACTACAAAACACGTCGCATGTGGTGGGGCCCTCTCGCCACTTGGCATCTTATAAGGTTAGTGAAGGGCATGTCTTCTGGGCCTTCCGCTGTGGCGGATTACGTTTTGCACAGCGTGCCCGCTCTAGAATTGCAACCTCATTTACACTCAGCCAACGGATAGCAGGCATCTCCACCTCCTTTTCAGTCGACCATATTTTGACACATTCTTCAGCCAAGTATTCAAACAAGCGTTGGATATTTTAAATTGAGTGTGCTTCCCATATTAAACTTAGAACAGGGGCTGAAGAGTTGGCTCGGTGGTTGAGAGCACCATCTGCTCTTCCAGAGGATCCGAGTTCAATTCCTAGCACCCACATGGCAGCTCATAATTGTCTGTAACTCCGAGATCTGACACCCTCACACCAATACACATAAATTAAAAATTAAATAAAAATATTAAAAAAAATAAACTTAGAACGTCCATTCAGAGGGCCTATCGCGATAATCTCAGGCTTACACAGATGAATGATTTTTCCCCCATTATCTCTAACATGCTTAAAATCTACGCCCACACACATCACAGGTGTCCGCTTGAATGAATAAGCAAACTCATTAAGCTCATAAGTAGGATAGTGCAGCTCCTCCTTGTGGCCTCCGTTTTCTGCCTCTCCTAGGGAGCCTGCTTTTCCTTAAGTCTGGTTATAGGTCTAGAGGCAACTACTGCTGCGGCCTGGGAGACATGAGGGGTTTTGTTGTTGTTGTTGTGGTGGTGGTGGTTTGTTTGTTGCATTGCAAAGTCACTAATGCTTTAGTAGACAATGAAAGGTTAGTCTCCTCATTCAAAGGTGAAAGGGGAAGCATTTCAAAGAGTCTGGACTAAGGCTATTACTTCCTCAGATGAGATTAAACCCTTTAGAATCTGAGGGTTCAAATTTATCAACTTACTGAGGTCCTCCCACGGGTACATCGCCATCCCAAGTCACAGGGTCCTGTTCTTTCCCTCTGTTTTGGATTTTAGTTAAGCAAAGTTGACAACCAAGAACAAACATCTCATGGAGGTATGATACAAGAAGTGGGCCAGAATCCAGTCTTTGGACCCAACATTTAACTCAGGGCCTCTCATGCTTTTCATTGTCAGGCTGTCCCCCCGCCCCTCCCCCAGATGTCACCCTTTATAGGTTATTTATGTGTCACTCATCATCTCCCCTTTATCTTTTGCCCCATGTGTAGATGGGCACATGGCGCCCGGGTAGAGGAAAGTTTCCAGTCTTCCTCTGCTAACTGGCTCTTCTTGTTTGTTTGCTCTGAGACAGAGTCTGGTGCAACACACGGTGGCCTCAAACTCAGCCACGTAGCTGAGGATGACCCGGAGTTCCAGAGCCTCCTCCTGCTGCTTCCTGACTGCTGGGATGGCAGGCATGAGTTGCCATGCCTGATGCTCGGCGAGCTGAGGATGGAACTGCTAATGGCACCAAGAGAGAGTTAAGATCATTACCTAAATTCTCTGGTTAATTTTTTTTTAAAGACTTATTTATTTATTATGTATACAGTATTCTGCCTGCAGGCCAGAAGAGGGCACCAGATCTCATTATAGATGGCTGTGAGCCATCAGGTGGTTGGCTGGGAGTTGAACTCAGGACCTTCGGAAGAGCACTCTGTGCTCTTAACCTCTGAGCCATCTCTCCAGCTCCTCTCTGGTCTAATTAAGTAAGCTTTATTTTCAATTAGACAGGGCTCTCACCCTAAACTGCAAGTCTAGGGGGTTTTAAAGGGTTGGGGGATTTCCAGAGGAATTTTGGCTATATAATAACTTGGCTATTTCAAAATTATTTGGCAGACCATCTTATCTTATGAGTCTATAGTGAAGGTGTGATTCAAACTCCTGAGGGTGAGGTATAGTAGTTTACAGTCAGTTGCTGAGCAGGGGAGAGAACAGAGTTGGACTTCCTCCAGCCAGGAGAAGAGAAATTAAAGAAGTAGGGGATTCAGACAAGCGGTTCAGCCACCTGCAGGTGTCCGGAAGGGACCAGGAAAGAGAGAGAGAGAGAGAGAGAGAGAGAGAGAGAGAGAGAGAGAGAGAGAGAGAGAGAGAGAGAGATCAGCAAGGAAATCTACACAGTGCAAGTGTCTCAGTATCTGTGGGATGTATGCTGGGAGGAAACCAGATTAGTTTAGAGGGTTAAGAAGAGAGTCATAACTGCTTGGTTATTGTGCTGTGAAGCTTATTATTAAACAAATGCAAAAGAATCTCAGGCCTTTGTGTGATAGCCGGGTTAAGAGAGCAACTGAGAAACAAACACAGTTTTATACAAATAACTTGAACATTTTGGCATATCAGGTTGGGGCACAACTTCCACAAATCTAGCCAGAACGTATGCAGAATCTAAACTTAAATAGAAAGCAGTTTGTTGGTTCATTTAAGAGAGCAAATGCAGTTTCTAATGCAGGAGTTTACAGCTTCCGGATTAGCCAGACCCCTGTAGAGCCAGCTACCGAGAAACGAAAACTGATATAAACCCCAGAGAGGCAAAGCAGAGCCCCTGGTGGTGGTGGGGTGGGTGTGGGGGGGTGGGGTGGGGGGTAAGGGGGTGAGGGTAGGGGGGTGGTGGGTGGGTGGTGGTGGCTCTTTAACACAAGCAAGCTTCTCAAAGCCAGACTTTCTGAAGCAAGGCAGGAAGCTAAACTCCTTTGAGGAAGGGGCTCTTGCTGTCCTGACTCATGCAGGACAGAGGAGCAAACATTTGCGGACCCAGTAACTTCCTAGAGTGGGAGAGGGGTCAGGATCCAGTGAAGGATGCAGAAAAAAAAAAAAGCATCTCCGTTAAAAGCAGGAGCCAGAGCCAGAGTGAGAAGCCTCAAGCATCTGAACTGGCAAGGTCTAGAAGGGAAGCTGGGTCTAAGAAAGTAAAGTCCTTAGTGAGAAGATTTGAGATTAAAGAAGATGGAAATGGAAGAAGACACGGTGACACACTGACACAGTGACACACAGACACAGTGACACAGCCCTTCTGGATTCCATTCCAGTTTGTTTAAAGGACAGTTTCGGTTTTGTATATCCTCTTTGGGAGAGACCAGGATAAGACAGAGTTGGGGAAAGAAAAGGCTGAGAAATAGATGCTAAATTGAAGGCCATAGGACAGGGGTTGGAGAAATCTTTGAATCAAAATAGGGAACCTTTCTGTGTGTACAATAACACCAAAAGATGTAGTTCCAGATGAGGAAAATCTACAGAGGTTTAAAGAAACTGCAGAATGCTGGGCGGTAGTGGCGCACGCCTTTAATCCCAACACTTGGGAGGCAGAGGCAGGTGCATCTCCGTGAGTTTGAGGCCAGCCTGGTCTACAGAGCAAGTTCCAGGACAGCCAAGGCTACATAGAGAAACCCTGTCTTGGAAAAAAAAAAGAAAAGAAAAGAAAAGAAAGAAAAGAAACTATAGATGGCAGCCCATTGAGATGCTGAAGAGAAAGGCTTTGGCTATAGGGTAACATGGTCAGACTGAATATTCTGTGTGCATTGTCAAGGTTCAATTACTGGATGAAGTCTATTTGCTCAAGTAGAAATGCAGAGCCTGTTCGGTGTTGCCTTGGAAGAAGGTCATATAATGGCTTATGTGTTCTGTTGTGTAGAGTTTGGAGACGAGAAATAGGCTCATATTCAGAATTCCAATGGGATTTTGCCTTAAATTTTGGAGATAATGATTGTAAGGTTACACATTTGCTAGAGGTGGTGACTGTCTTACAGACACCTTTGCAAATGGGGGTGGATGCTGCGTCAGCATGTGTGTCCATTGGGTTTATGGCGGGATCTTCAATTTGATTTCATTGATCAACTTGTCAGTTTTTATGTCAATACCATGTGGTTTCTATTACTGTGGCTCTGCAGTGCAGCCACTCCCTACAACACAACATTGTTTTAGACATTATGACATGATCTACAGATTCAATGCATTCCCCATCAAAATCCCAACAGTTTTTTTTACAGATCTTGAAAGGATAATTCTCAAGCCGGGTGTGCTTTAATCCCAGCACTCTGGAGGCAGAGGCAGGTGGATCGCTGTGAGTTCGAGGCCAGCCTGGTCTACAAAGTGAGTCCAGGACAGCCAAGGCTAACACAGAGAAACCCTGTCTCGAAAAACCAAAAAAAAAAAAAAAAAAAAAAAAAAAAAGAATTCTCAATTTCATTATAACACACACACACACACACACACAGACACACACACACACACACACACATGAAACCAATGGGGGGGGGGAAACCCCAAAAACTTAGGATAGCCAAAACAGTCCTGAGCAATAAAAGAACTATTAGAGGTCTCACTATTCCCAGTTTCAAGCTGCACTACAGAGCCACAGTAATAGAAACCACATGGTATTGACATAAAAACTGACAAGTTGATCGATGGAATCAAATTGAAGATCCCGCCATAAACCCACAGACCTATGAACACCTGTTTTTTGTTTTGTTTTTTTTTTTAAGTAAAGAAGCCAGAAATACACACAGAAAAAAAGACAGCATCTTCGACTAATCCTGCTGGTCAAACTGTATTTCTGCATGTAGAAGAATGCAAATGGATCTGTACTCATCTTTCTGTACAGAACGCAAGTCTGCATTTCTAGGGTGCCGAACGACCTGCTCCATGAACCAAGTTAGCTGCTGAGTGCTGTACACTTACACCTACACACCCACGGCACAGCCAAAGGCCGCTTGTCTCAATCCTCTCACCAGACCAAAGTGAGACAAAAAAGCTTGCACTTGCTGACATGAGAGAGATGCCCAATTTAAATTTTAGAACTTCAAGCTAACCTCCCTAAATTGTACACCCACCGATTTGGTCTGTCTTCATTCGTATGGTATGAGCTATGCATGCTGGGAAAACACACAGAAAGGCCCTCGCCCTGCCGTGTCAGATCCTTCCTTACAGCAGGGACATGTGCAGCTCACTGGCTTAAACTTAATCTCTAATCTAGCTATTGCCTAGTAGGGCTCCCCTTTCATTGAACACAAAGAAAGATTAATTCTGTTCTGGCCTCAAGGAAGAAGCCATGCTCCACACACAGATACTTTTCCTGCTGCTGTAAGAGACGTCTCACTCCAGGACTCAGATGGATAGTTTAAGAACTGAATGATACTACAGGTCTTTAATCTAAGAATCAAGAAAGTTGGGGCTGGAGAGATGGCTCAGTGGTTAAGAGCACTGACTGCTCTTCCAAAGGTCCTGAGTTCAATTCCCAGCAACCACATGGTGGCTCACAGCCATCTATGGTGAGATCTGGTTGAGTCAGGGGGCGAGCAGGGTCAATACCTGGTGGGCTTAAACCTTAGGGCCAAGGCAAACCTGAATCAACATGAGAGACTCAAAATATTTTTCTGGAAGGCTGAAATTAATGTGCCTTCCCAAAATGAAATCACACCACACACTTAGAGAGTAATAAAGAAAAATCTCTTTAGTAGCAGCAAGCCTCCAGCTCTGTCTAACACTCACAGAGGAGATAGCTAGGAATCTATTTTGCTAACTTATATGCACTGTGGGCGGTTGCGTTTCACATAGTTCTCATGGCTTGCACAGGTTGCCTTCTTAAACAAGTCAGGGCCACCTGCCCAGAGTGGCACCATCTACAGTGGGATGGGTCTTAAGACATAAATAATTGGGCTGGAGAGATGGCTCAGTGCTTAAGAGCACTGCCTGCTCTTCCAAAGGACCCGGGTTCAATTCCCAGCACCCACATGGCAGCTCACAACTGTCTGTAACTCCCAAGATCTGACACCCTCACACCAATACACATAAATTAAAATTTAAATAAAATATTTTTTTTTTAAAAAAGACATGATTAATCAAGAAAATAACCCTATAGATTTGTCTATATGTCCTTTCGGGCTCTGTCCCATACTTCTTGACCTGAAGCCCCAGCCCTCAGAGACAGATTTTTTAAGCAAACCCCAACTCCCCCCAACACTTGCATTTCAGCATGTACATGCTCCTCCCCGCGTGGACACAGTGGTTCCTTGCTCATTATGGTATGGCTGCCGAGCCCACACACATTCTTTCTCCCAGCTCCTGGCAGTGGGTCCTTATGAAACACATGAGACACTAGTCCCTGAGGAGAGCCTGAAGCACAGTGGACTGGAAGTGCCCTCCTAGCTACTGACGTCATGATTGACTAGGTAGCCCGAGTGACAGGATTGTCCCTTAGGGACACAGGGCTCTGAATTGACAGTACACAATGGTTCCCAGCCATGGCTGCCAACTACTCACAGAACTGCCCAGACCTACCAAGACTGGAGATTGTTGGGGACAGTATGCCATATGGCCAATGTTCTTCCATCTTGTCAGAGCCTAGGTTCCTATTTCTCCAGCAGTCTGTCATTTACCAGACACCAGCTGACCCTGTCGTGGTTCAGCAGTTAGACTAAAGATTTAGACGGAGCTGCCCTGCTATAGTTTAGTAGTTAGATTAGATAAAGATAGCAAAATATTTGGCGTGGCAGGATGTTGTGACCTGTCTGGAATTCCTCGCATCTTGAGATAGCCTGCAGCTGGGTTGCCATAGCAATATGCTTCCCTGCCCCCTGCCTTATAAAACCTTCTACCTGAAAAATAAAGTTTGAGAGCTTGATCAAAGACTTGCTCTCTTTCTTCGTGTCTTGTGTTCTGTCCCTATACAGGAGAATTCTCCTCCCGAGTGTTAGTCGAACCCCCAGCAGGCCGGGTCAGGAGATAATTGAAATTAGACTGATTAGTAAAATATTGACACACACATGTACAGGGTCTTTTTCAGAAAATGATGGTGTGTATCTAAAGGAAGTTCCAATCAGGGAGCTGAGGCAGCCATCGCAGGAGTAGATTTTGCCTGAATGAGGAAATTCATCTTTTTCACTTCTGTGGATAATTTTAAAGTTTGATCATGAAAGTTATATTCATTCAAGGAATTCACCATTACCTCCTCATGATTAATATGCTCCTTAACTTCCTTAGTTATTCTGAGAACAGTCCAAGTTGATGACCAAGTGATCCAGAATTGAACAGGAGCCTTTCCCTTTAATGCATACACCTTTTCAATATCCTTTCGGGCTCTGTCCCATACTTCTTGACCTGAAGTTCCATCTGCTGGAAACCAGCGGCTATAAACTATTTGTAAGTAACCTAGTAGTTGTAGTTTTAATACATTTTTAAAAAGATTTATTTATTTATTACATATACAGTGTTCTGCCTGCAGGCCAGCAGAGGGCACCCGATCTCACTATAAATGGTTGTGAGCCACCATGTGGTTGCTGGGACTTGAACTCGGGACCTCTTGAAGAGCAGATGGTGCTCTTAACCGCTGAGCCATCTCTCCAGCCCTGTGGTTTTAATATCGTGCTCCTCCTGACTTCCACAAGTGAGGCACTAGCTCCACACACGGCAGATCCTCCCTGGGTTGGCCCTGTTGTTCTCACTCACCTCCCTCTCTCAGGGTCCTGTCTTACGTTCTAGCCGACTTCCGGTCCTTGTTCAAGAACCACACGTCACTGTCCCAGATGGTGGGACCTGGGGCAATGGAGCTGATTAGTTAGGACGACTAAAGTCTTATGCAATAGCAAACTTTATTCAGAGGCCCAGACAATTTATACTTTGATGTTTAAGAAAGGTCACGTGAACAAAATTTTTTTTAAAAAAGATTTATTTATTATGCATAGTGTTCTGCCTGCATGTACGCCTACAGGCCAGAAGAGGGCACCAGATCACAAAACAGATGGCTGTGAGCCACCATGTGGTTGTTGGGAATTGAACTCAGGACCTCTGGAAGAGCAGCCAGTGACCTTAACTTCTGAGCCGTCTCTCCAGTCCCTGAGTAAAGTTCTTATGTGCTCAAGCTGGATACAATCACAGAAACAAGTCACATGGGACAAAAATGTTTTCCCACAGAAGTAGATAAAGGATAGTTTACATTTTTAATTAAATAACAGCAAACAATAATGAATAATAAGAAAGTAAAGTCACTCCTAACTTGCCAAGAGCCATCCTGTTAAAGGAGCTCATTAGGCATGTGGGCTGTCTAGGAGGTGATACGGTATTTTGCAAGGTATGTACCATGATGCACCCCCAGAACTGCTTCCAGCCTCTGACACAGTGTCAAGAGCCATTGATCTGGAGAAGTTCAGTGGGCATGAGAGACCTCTGGAAGGGATCTTGTATTCAGCAAGGTCTGTACCATGATGCACCCCAGAATTGCTTCCAACCCTGACAGCCCCATCAATTGTGCACTGCTGCAGCTCTATAAAACCTGGCATTAGAGCCGGGCGTGGTGGCGCACATCTTTAACCCCAGCACTTGGGAGGCAGAGGCAGGTGGATCGCTGTGAGTCTAAGGCCAGCCTGGTCTACAAAGCGAGTCCAGGACAGCCAGGGCTACACAGAGAAACTCTGCCTCGAAAAACCATAAAGAAAAAATATCTGGCATTGGTGTAAGCTGTCACTTTCTGTGTATTGACCAGCTGATTGAACAAACTTCCTACAGGATCTTGTTGAGGATGTATTGTTGTTCAGATGAATTAATCCCTGGTTAGGGAATTCTTGATTTGATTAAAATAGTTTAAAAAGTTAAATTGTTTTAGATTTTCTATAACAATTTTAGAGAGTTTAAGGCTGCAATAAATACCTTTGTGGACCTCCAGATGCCTCACTAGGGGATAGCCTTGGAGCAGATTTACGGCCTCAGATAGGCCTTCTATCCAGATGGTACCATAAATACAGGCAAGTTGGTTTAAACTTCTCATGAACCCAAGATATAATGAGGCTACCTAGAAATGTCTAAATTAAGCACAAACCTTAATATACAAACTGTTCTAATTCCTTATACCTTGTCACTTTGCAGCATTCTATGTTGTCACTTTAAATTTACTGTTTTAGAATAAAAGGCAGATAAAATTATTGTCCTGGACTCATTTATGAACTAAGAATAGCTGGACAATGTGTACATAGGTCAGTCCTAACTGAAAAGTCATATATTCTTGTAAGTTTTAGAACCTGTTAACCTTTAGGCCTTGTCAACTTCTGTCACTCTGAACTATGAACTTATGTAATGGATATATAGATAAGAAACTTTAAAACATGTAACCTGGCCGGGCAGTCATGGCGCACGCCTATAATCCCAGCACTTGGGAGGTAGAGGCAGGCAGATCTCCGCGAGTTCGAGGCCAGCATAGACTACAGAGCGTGTTCCAGGACAGCCAAGGCTACATAGAGAAACCCTGTCTTGGGAAAAAAACAAAAAAACAATAATTAAAAAAAAAAAATGTAACCTGAAGCCAGACGTGGTGGCGCACACCTTTAATCCCAGCACTTGGAAGGCAGAGGCAGGGAGACTGTTGTGAGTTCCAGGCTAGCCTGGTCTACAGTGGAAGTCTATGACAGCCAAGGCTACACAGAGAAACCCTGTCTCGAAAAACTGAAACAATACATGTAACCTGTTGTATTTTAGAAGTCACCTGTTTTTGTGATTGCCTTTTTTTTTTTTCCTTCACTATGAGGTAATTGCCCTTTCTCAGAAGTGTAAGTTCGATGAAAAACAGCAAACGGTGTTGAAATTGGGAAGCTGAACTTCAGTTGAAGATGCCTGACTTCATCCATCTTCTCTTGAATGTATGTGTGTGTGTGTGTGTGTGTGTGTGCGCGCGCGCGTGCGTGTGTGTGTGGTTTATTTTCTCTCTTATTTATTTCCCTGGAGATTCGCAAACAAGTTAGCTGACTCAGGGCTTTACTATCAGCCTTCTAGGGCTAACAGGCCAAAGTTTGTATTAGCTTACTGGAGGCAAAGAGGCCTATCTACAGATCAAAGAGCCTCCTTTTACGATCTCCCTGCCGTTTCTAGCTGGAAGCCACGCTTACAGCCTCAGCTATAGGAAAACTGTGGTCAGTTTAAGTTTTCCTCCTCTGCCGCAGTACAGCCAGTTCCTAGAGAAGGAACCCTGGGCTCCCTTCCCTCTTTCTTCTTTCAATCCTGACCAGTCGCCTGAGCCATCAGCTCTGGCCACCCAAGAGATGAAGCGAACTGGAAGGGAATCTGCATCCAGCCCCAGAGACCCTACCCTGGACCTTCTCAGAGCTGCAGCTGGGCCTTAACACTAGCTTGTATATTGGGAAGAACTCCAAAACACGTTCCAAGAACAGTACTGTGTTTTGAAGAAATCTAGGTCATGATAGTCTTGTCTTGTTTTCTTTGAGTGTTCACACAAGCACTCAGAACTCTCCTCACATGGCTCCATTCCAGGACAGTGTTCCAACAATATAATTAAATTTAACTAAAAATCAACAAAAATATACACAAGGAAATCTATTTTAAAATATAGAGTACCATACACACATACAGATATATATATATATATACACACACACACACACACACATATTTTTTTTTTTTTTTTTACACTGTAAGAATACCAGGTTTCCAAGGAAGGCAGAAAAGTCCATTAGATATCCTAGACTAGGATTTACAGGTAGTTCTGTGCCATCTGATGTGGGTGCTAAGAACCAAACTTGGCTACCCAAAAGTAGCAGAACTATGGAGTCAATTCTCCAGCTCCCAAAGATGCCGTTATAATGCAGAACATGAAGATGCCGCTTTATTCATTCTGCCCTCTGTCACCCGCAGGTGATGAAAGTCCTTGCTATATGGGCATTGAAGGATTGTGAACGGACACTGCACATTGGTTCTTATTGTAATTGTTAACACAGTTCTCCAGATGTGAACAAAGACTCTTACTTGTACAGAAATGAATGCAGATTATGTTAGAGAAAGTTCCATAATATGATGTATGCTTTTACAAATTATTTTTATTTTATATGTATAATTGTTTTGCCTGCATGTATATATATGTGTGAGGGTGCTGGATACTCTGAAACTTGGTTTACAGGCGGTTGTGAATTTCCATGTGTGGGCTGCAAATTAAGCCTTGGTTCTTTGAAAAAGCAAACATTTTTCCAAATCCCCTTTTTGGACTTTTTGACACAAGATCTCTCTTCATAGTTATGGCCATCTAAAAACACACTGTGAGCCAGGTTGGCCTCAAACTCAGAGATGCATCCACCTGTCTCTGTCTCACAAGTATGCAACGGTATGGCCGGGGAAGTTCTATTTTAATGACCTATCTTTGAATCAGACAATGAAAGGATAATATTAGTAAGATCAAGACGAGGACCATCGTGTTTTGATGAACAGTAATACTTCTTGGAAGTTTTCAATGTATTAATTTCAACTGGTAAATCATTTCCTATGGTCTCAATATTTTGGTTAACTGCTTTGTAAATTTTGCCTCTTTAAAATTTTTTAACTGGCTGGGGGGCAAAATTGTAACTGGCCAGGCAGAAGCAGCAGTGGTGGTGCACACCTTTAATTCCAGGACTTAGGCAGAGGCAGGTGGATCACTGTGTGTTCGAGGCCAGCCAGGACTACAAAGCGAGTCCAGGACAGGCAAGGCTACACAGAGAAACCCTGTCTCAAAAAACAAAAAGAAAAAACCTTTTTAAAATTGTGTGTAAACACACGTGCTACGGTATGCATGTGCCAATATGAGAGGGCAATTTACAGTTATCTATTATATAGTTTCTCTATGTGAGTACTTAAAAAAACAAAACAAAACAAAAGCAAGCTAGTCAAGTTTGGCAGCAAGTATCCTAACCCATGCAGTGAACTCACTGGCCCGTATTTCCATTTCAAAATTATTTATGTAAATGCTGGTGTATTGGTATACATATGATCCAAGCTTAGTAATCAGACAAAAGCTGGAATGAGTCATGCTTGTCTCCCAGAGAATGAACTAAGGTCATCAACCTTAGGAGCAGCCTTCCTTTACTTCCCGAAACAATTCTCTGGCATTCATCTGTGTTTCTGAGAGGATGCTGAGAACAAGTATTAGTCCTCAGAATAAACTAACGTGATACAACAAATAATGGATGACAACATAAACAACTTGGAAATAAATTTTATTATTCAAATTGTTCTGTTACTGTATCCCTGGATGTAAAGTAGACAATGCTTTAATGATGGACGGATTCTACTAATCTTACCCAAACCCCCGTAAGATAGCTCAGTGAAAAAATGGATGTGGAATGCAAGGCTTTGCCTCATTCGTTAGGAATGTTCACCAGTGTGGATTCTGTCGTGCTTTTGAAGGCTACTACAACAAGGCTTACCACACTGATTATATTTGTTAGGTTTTTGTCCACTATGACTTCTTTCATGCCTCTGAAGGTGGCTGTTCTGTAAAAAGGCTTTACCACATAGGTTACACCCATACTGTTTCTCTCCAGTGTGTCTTCTTTCGTGCCTTTGAAGATCACTTTTACATGCAAAGGCCTTATAACACTGACTACATTCATAGGGTTTCTCCCCAGTATGAATTCTTTCATGCCTGTGAAGATGACTGTTCTGTGAAAAGGCTTTACCACATAGATTACATTCATAAGGTTTCACTCCTGTATGACTTCTTTCATGCCTTTGAAGATTACTGTTACGTCCAAAGGCTTTGCCACATTGCCTACATCTGTAGGATTTCTCTCTAGTATGACTTCTTTCATGACAGAAAAGATGACTGTTCTGTGCAAAGGCTTTATCACACTGTTTATGTCCATAGGGCTTTTCTGCAATATGACTTCTTTCCTGACTGTGAAGACTACTGTGCTGTGCAAAGGCTTTATCACACTGTTTATGTCCATAGGGCTTTTCTGCAATATGACTTCTTTCCTGACTGTGAAGACTACTGTTCTGTGCAAAGGCTTTGTCACATTGTTTATATCCATAGGGCTTTTCTCCAGTATGACTTCTTTCATGCCTTTGAAGATTACTGTTACACCCAAAGGCTTTACCACACTGATTACATTCATAGGGTTTCTCTCTAGTATGACTTCTTTCATGTCTGTGAAGATGACTGTTACGTGCAAAGGCTTTACCGCATTTATTACATTCATAGGGTTTTTCTCCAGTATGACTTCTTTCATGCATTTGAAGATAACTGTTACATGCAAAGGCTTTACCACATTTATTACATTCATAGGGTTTCTCTCCGGTGTGAATCTTTTCATGCCTGTGAAGATGACTTTTATATGCAAAGGCCTTATTGCATTGATTACATTCAAAGGGTTTCTCTGCAGTATTAATTCTTTCATGTCTTTGAAGATAACCGGGACATTCAAAGGCTTTACCGCACTGATGACATCCATATCTTTCCTCTCTAGTATGAAATCTAGGTATTTGATGAAGACTGTGACATACAAAGGCTTTGTCACTTTGATTATCTTCATAGGGTTTTATTTCCAAATGATTTCCTTGGTGTAACTGTAAAGAGGAATTAGATGTAAAGGCTTTATCATGTTGATTACACTCATAGAGATCCTCTTCATTACTGGTTCTTTTGTGTGTTTCAAGATGCCTGTGATGGTTAAAGCCGTTAGTACATGGCTCAGATTGATCACTTTCCTCTCCCATCTGAGCTTTCTCACATTTTAGAGGAGAAGTGGAAGAACTCGGAGTTCCACCACAGGGATTACATGCACAACGTTTTCCTGTAGTGTGAGTCACACGACGTGTGCAAAGTGAAGCAGCACAGAGGGACGGATCGCCATATTCCTTGTACTTGTGCGGTGTCTCTCCAGTGTGAGCTTGCTGATGTACGCCCACTAAAGTTGGAAAACCAATTAATTGTAAACTTTTATCACAGTCACCATGTCTTCTCATAGTGGGTACTACTAAATCTCTTCTAATTGTTCTGGGAGAGACAGAAGTACACTGCTTATTTCTAGATCCCTTATGCTCGCATGGTTTGTGTCCAGAGTGACAGACAAAATACCTATTAAATGAAAGATAAAAAAAGGTTTTCACATTTCATTCATACAGTCTAATCATTTAGCATAACCACATAGTATAATCATTTGTATCTCATAGATATGTGATATAGGGATTCAGGTTTTTCCATCACAACAACCTTCTTCTTTTTTTTCTTTCTTAAGATTTATTACATATATGGCCTTCTGCCTGCATGTACACCTGCAGGCCAGAAGGAAGCACCAGATCTCATTATAGATGGTTGTGAGCCACCATGTGGTTGCTGGGAATTGAACTCAGGACCTTTGGAAGAACAGCCAGTGTTCTTAACTGCTGAGCCATCTCTCCTGCCCCCACAACCTTCTTTTCTTTCATAAACAGTTCCTCTCATTAAACTAGGGAAAGTCACTACAGGTATATAAGGGGCAGTAACTTTAATATGGCTGATTTGCTTATAAAAAAATCTTGAACATACCCGAATCTCCCTATGAATGTGTATTCTTCTTACGGTATTTAGGTGGCAAGAAATTAAGTGGATGCAGTTCTACAGAATGGTCTCCCATGTATATGAATAAAAACCGTGACATTTTGAAAGGCATGGTAGCACTTACCTATAATCCCAGCACTTGGGGGAGAAAGAGGCAGGTGGATCTCTATGAATTCAAGGCCAGCCTAGTCTACAAGGCGAGTCCAGGATTGCTAAGGCTACAGAGAAACCCTGCCTCTAAACACCAAAACAAAAAACCAAAACCAAAACGAAGAAGAAGAAGAAGAAGAAGAAGGAGGAGGAGGAGGAGGAGGAGGAGGAGGAGGAGGAAGAGGAGGAGGAGGAAGAGAAGGAGGAAGAAGAGGAAGAGGAGGAGGAGAAGGAGGAGGAGGAAAAGAAAAGATAAGATTTGTTAAGGTATTGTTTTCCTTGTCGTGTTTCATTCTGTTTGGGGGGCAGGTGGGTGAGCTAGCTTTTCCTCTGCATAGCCCTGGCTGTCCTGGAATTCACTCTGTAGTCCAGGCTACTTTTCAGTTCTTGAGAGATCTACCTGCTTCTGCCTCCTGAGTGCTAGGATTACAGGTATGTGCCAGTAATTCCCGGATTCCTGTTTTGTTTCTGCCTTAGTTAGGGTTTCCACTGCTGTGAAAAGACACTCTGACCACAGTAACTCTTATAAAAGAAAACATCGAACTGGGGCTGGCTTACGTGTCAGAAGTTTAGTCTATTATTACCATGGTGGACCACATGGTGTCATGCAGGCAGGCACGATGCTGGCGACAGAGCTAAGAGTTTTACATCTTGATCTTCAGGCAGAAGAAGAAGAGACCGTGTCACTGGAAATAATTTGAGCATAGGAGACCTCAAGGGCTACCTCCACAGTGACACACTCTCTCCAACAAGGCCACACCTCCTAATAGTGCCCCTCCCTCCCTCCCTATGGGCCAAGCATTCACACACATGAGTCTATGGGGCCAACCCTATTCAGACCCCCACAGTTTCTCAAACAGAATGTTCTGCAATGATCAGCTACCTGATACTGAGATGCACGCTGATGTGAGATTTAATAATCACTACAAAGCTGTGCTCATTTACACTGCTGCTTTCTATAAGAACTTCAGGATACATTCAAATGTCTTCAGAGGCACATAAGCATCCGCTTGATCATGAAGATTACCTTCCATGTCCTCCAGAATCTGGACAACGTTCTTCAATATCGTGGTCTTCCCATTTGTACCCTAAAATAACAGTACCAGAAAATGTCTGATATATTATTAGAAATTATGCAAAACTGAAGTTACTATCTTTAGTGAACCTTAGAACAATGCCACATTCTTCCTCTTTCACAGTGAAAGCAACAGAGCAGAACCAACCTCCAAGAAAGGCTTGCCCCCTTAAAGTAAAAAGTGGAGGAAAACCCTACTTCTTACCTACAGCAGTGAGGTTCCCGTAGGTTTCCAGCATCACATCTTTGTAAAGATTCTTCTGGGAGGGATCCAGCAAAGCCCACTCTTCCTGAGTGAAGTTCACATGCACGTCCTCATAGGTCACTGCATCCTAAAGTGTCCCACACATGCACATAATAGAAATGGAGTTTCTTACTGCGTTGTAAAAGTACACTTCATTGAGAATATATTTACATAATTCTGTGTATTCGATACATCAATTCCATACAATGGAATTTCAGATGCAGACACTAACTCATTTAAGAAGGAAGTAGAAACTGAGGGTGATGCTGTCCATTTCTGTGCCCACTAAACAGAGTTTAATAGCACTGGGGAGAAATGTGTAGTAACATATACATACAGACATAAAAACAGAGCAACACTAGTATGTATCAGCAAAATTGTATCAAAATTACCAACATAAAAAATGCAGGAGGAAGGACAATATGAGCTCAGTTGTGCATGCTTTTAATCCCAAACTGCAGGAGAAAGAAAGAGGAGAAACTGTGACTGCCAGGACAGCCTGATCTATGTAGGGATTTCCAGGACAGCCAAAGGTACATAGAGAGATCCTGCCTCAAAGAAAGAAAGCAGAAAAGGTAAGAGACCACTAAAGGGATCATTCGGATTCCCTTCAGTGATTTAAACATTCACTTCAATTCTCTACCCTTCTAAACCATGAAGCTAATCTGATAATTCCTGCAAAGGGATGTCTTTTTAATATGTTTCTGAGTAAGAGATTTAAAAGTTCTCAAAAAACATCAGTAAACGTGGGTCCTAAACAAATGGAACTACAACAAAAATAAAGGTCACCTGTTGCTTTTGAAGAGGACCTTGATCAACCCCCAGCCCTCCCTTGGAGGTTCCAAATGTTTTCTAACTCCAGGTGAAGAATCCGGTGACTTCAGTGAACACGAGGCACACACGCAGTACAAAGCCATACACAGATACATGCAACAGTGCCATGCACACATCTCAAAAAAGTACGAAGAAGCAAAAATATGCACAAATGCAGGTAGAATGTTACACACCTGCAAGCCAATGATTTGGGAGACCAGTATTAATATTATGAATGCGTGCTATCATGGTCTGAAAAATAATTCCGGCTGCTAAAGGTCAAAGGTCACGATGTGGGCAAAGTTCAGCACAAGAGCAAACGCTTGACATATTCAAATCTTCAATTCGATCGGCCAAAAGATAAATATAAAAATAATCAAGGAAGAGCAATTGCTTCTGTTTTACCCTACATTATTTAGGGACCTGGTCTGTAATGATGATGCTGGTGTGGCTGAACAGGAAGCGAAGGGCTAGCTCAGTTTCAAGCACACAAAGAAAAGTGTGGTGAGGGCCCTTTCTCCAGAAATGCTCCTCCTCCCTAGGGTCCCCTAAGCACCACAATGAAGGCCACAAACAAGAGACAAATGCTCAACTACATCATCCAACCTGGGTGAGTTTTCATTCAACCCACATTTTGACATAGGTCCTGACAGGATCAGAGTCAACCGTGATGCAAAGTGCATTTAGTCTAAATTCAAAGATGGCATGGTATGTCACAGTCCCAACAGTATTCGAGGCCCAAGTTTCTTCTGGTGCTCAAGGCAATCTTTTGTTTATGGCATCTTGTAAAATAAAAACAAAAATTAAAACTACCCTTCACAGAAAGAAATAGAATACACATTTTAAAAGCTGTAAGAAAATGTTAGACCAAGGCAAAACTGAAATCCTGCTCGGCGAACAGCAAACCCTGCGGGGGTGTGTCAGACACCCGGGGCGTCGGTTTTCAAAGGGCTTACATGGCCCCCCTTTCTCTCTGCAATTTCTCCTGTGTCTCCCTTTGTAGTTACTTCTACTTCATATATACAACTGTTCGTGGCAGGTGTCTCGAGCCTGAGGCCACAGAATGCTGTCCTCTGTCCCCCAGCTGTGTAGGCCCTACCTGCCCAGGCCATGGGCACTGTCCCCATTTACAGTCATGCTAATCTAGCTAAAATGTGTATTAACAGAAAAGGGTGGAACACTGTGCATATAACCTTTGAGAAGTGTGGGTCCCGATGGATTGGCTCGCCTTAATAGGGAGCTGAGCTAACCCTGAGCAAAAAGCAACCATGTGGTTTGCTGATATCTTGGCTATTATGTCAAAATTATATTACAAAAATATAGAAATTGAGCTATTGAGTCAGACTTGGTGGTGTACGCCTTTAATCCCAGCACTCAGGAGGCAAAGGCAGGCGGATCTCTGGGAGCTCAAGGCCAGCCTGGTCTATAAAGAGAATTTCAGGACAGCCAAGGCTACACAGAGAAATCCTGTCTCGAAAAACAAAAAACAAAAAAACAAAACACACAAAAAAAGATCAACTTTGGGTTGAATAAAAAGCACATAAACGGACATCCTCTGACTTTAAACCTTCGAATATAACTACAGTAAAAATTGTACTTTCTGGGAAAGAATAAAGAGATCACTACAACATAGGAGAAAACATAGAAATGAAAATAGAATTAAAATAGGGTAAATGCTGACGAATGAGTCCAGGAAGCCCAGTAATTCTGGCCTTACTAACATGTGACTGGACCACTGTGGCGTTTTTTAAAATCTATTTATTTATTGTATATGAGTACTTTATCTGTAGAAGGGGGCATCAGATCACATAACAGATGGTTGTGAGCCACCATGTGGTTGCTGGGAATTGAACTCAGGACCTCTGGAAGAGCAGGCGGTGCCCTTAACCACTGAGCCATCTCTCCAGCCTCCACTGTGGCATTTATATGCAAACGTACTAATAACTCAGGCTTTGCACCCTGCACAAAATTAACTCCACAGGGACCTACACCCGAATGTTTAGCGCATGGTTCAAAACTTCTAGAAGATACTAGAGAAACTACCTTCCATGGGGACAATGAAAGGAGCTGAGGCATGCTCACTGCGTGGTGACGCCGGAAACGAGGATGTTTCCACGCACGGGATCCTGCTCTCTACTGTCTGTACAGACACAGGCAGCTGTGCAGTCACTCAGAGGCCCCTTCTGCCTGGGAGTCTCAGGGACCTCTCACAGGACCCCAGTAGACCTCAAAGCATTGCCTGAGACCAATGTGAACTCGGGGAACGTCATGGGGCCTCACAGGACAGCCTGGGATGCAGTATGGCCACCGCTTCCTACTAGCCCCCAGGAGGATCTCAGGTGGCTTCTTCCCATGTGGAGACTGGCTCCTCATTCACCAAGGTGCAGCTTCCGAAACAGCCTCTCTATCTTCACAGCTCACACCAGCAGGGCACAGTGCAGTCCACGGGACACCTAGACAGTCCCTCTGTGCCAGAGACGAGCCTGCAGCGTGGCCGAATGGAAGCCCCCCCTATTTTGACAGGCCCACCTGGAGACCCTGCTTGGCAAGTGAGGCCTGAGCGTCAAGAGCGGCTGTGAGAGGCACGCAGGGCTGGGAAGGGGTTCAGAGAGCGATCCACAGCCCTGCCTTCCACCAAAGGCACAGACTGACCCCGAGCTGCAGAGATTAGCACTGCCACACAACTTGAGCCTGCGCTGCTGAACTTGGCCCCCGCAGTCTTCCTGCACCCACTAGGCACTTCCCCTACATCATGCACCCTGCAGCAGAGCGATCCTCCTGCCTCACAGCAGAACATGGACTCAGCCCATCCACGTCAAATTTAAACCACGTGACTGATTTTCCCCAGGCATCAGCGAGTTTAATAAGGCAAACTTAGGACCATAACCACCTCTCATCTGCACATTTTTAGCCAAAGGATTCATTCATTCTCAGCCTTCTGTGGTGGCACAGCCTCCATGCCAGCACATGGGAGGTGGGGGCAGGGCATCAAAGTCTGAGCAAGCTTAGTCTAACCCAAAACACTAGCAATAAGGTCCCCAGAGGGGAAGTAGCCAAAGGGGAGACCTGGGATCTGATAGCGCGACGGCTCACACTAAGCAAAGGTTAAGAAGCTCGGCTCTGATGCGCTATTTGCAGGGAGGGAACAGGGCTGAGTCGACAAAATGACAATTAACCAATGTTGGCAGAAAGAACAGGGATACCACAGACGGAGGACAAAGTGGCCTCGACGCTCCTAACCACAGCCAGGAACCTGATTCCCTCAACTCCTTCAAAATGCTGGTTCAAGCACCAGACCAGAGCATGCCAAGTCACACTTCGGCAGGAACACAGAGCTCGCTCTCTCCGGTGCGTTCATCAAGGGCCTCTCGGGTTGCAGTGAACTGGACTGGCTTCCTAGACGCACATGCCCAAACTACAGAAACAAAACCCCATGGAAACGGAAGCAGAGGATTGATGCCTTGAAAGACAGGGTTTAAGAAGACTAGTAGAAATTTGAGATTCTATCCACACAGTTGACTTCAAAACATCATAATCAATATACTTTTAGCTATATTGATTTACAAAGAAGACAGATAGAAACAGCTTGTTTTATGCGTGACCTCAGAGCTGTGAGCGGTGATGTGGCCCTGGAAAGCTGAGGCAGGAGCATCACAAGTGTAAGCTCTAGTGTGGCTAGAAACCAAGGTGACAGAATTCTTGAGCACATAAGCAGACCCCACCTTAAAATAACTTTTTGATTAAGGCTCAGCGGACAGATGCTTGCCAGAGAAAGGGTTACCCCGTATTCTGCGCCCCCAAATGGAAATAGCGCTACACACATTAGATGACCTGCCCACTCTTGAGGTTTCAGGTTCTCAGAGGGGAGAAACACACACAATAAACGTCCCACAGCACATGTGTGACGGTCAGAGGGCAAGTTGGAATAGCGGGAACCGGAAGTAGTGAGTGGGAGAAGGAAGTGTTGTTTTGTTTTTACATGCATGGGTGCTTTGCCTGTACCTGTGTCTGTCACATCTGTGAAGTGTCCTTGATGGACAGAAGAGGCTCCGCGGCCTCTTCCCCTGACAGAACCCCCAGTGTTCTCAACCGCAGAGCCATCTCTCCGGGGCCCAGTGGAACTAAGCTTTCAAACCTGCCTGCAATGAATGTTTTCTGACTTTGACTCTCAAATTCCCCTGAGAATAAAAAATGCAGTATTAACATCTGAGTGAAGGGCTGGGGCGGAGCTTATCATGTTCAGAGGGCTGGCTTCGCTAGGGTACTGCACACCATACACAAGGACGCTTGCACAACTCTGCTCAGAGCAGCTTTATTCATAATAGCCAGAAACTGGAAACAACCTACTTCTCCCTCAGCCAAAGAATGGATCCAGAAAATGGGGTAAATTTACACAATGGAGTATTGCTCAGCTATTACAAAGACATCATGAAATTTGCAGGCAAATGGATGGAACTAAAAAGATAATCGTGTGTGAGGTAACTCAGACCCAGAAAGACAAACATGGTATGTACTCACTTGTAAGTAGATACCAGCCATAAAGGGTAACCGTGCTACAATCCACAATCTCAGAGAAATTAAGTAACAAGGAGGGCTCAAAGGGGAGACTCCTGAATCTCACTGAGAAGGGAAACAGAATAGACGTTGTTGGTGAATGGGGTGGGTGATATGATGATGGGGGTTGAGGACAGGGGGATCCGGTGGTGGGAGGACAGACATAAGAGCACAGGGGGAGGCAGCTGGAACCAGGGAGGAGGGCTGCATCTCTGGGACGAGCTAGAAACCTAGGGCAACAAAAGCCCACAGGAATCCATGACAGTGACCCTAGCTAAGACTCCTGACAGTGGGGGATATGGAGCCCAAACAGGCCATCTCCTGTAACCAGGCAAGACTTTCAGTGACAGGATTTGGGACACCAACCCATCCACAACACCTTCAACCTGCCTGCAAGATGTCCTAGGGTAAAGAAGGACACAAGAAAACCTACAGAATCAACTAACCTGGCCCCCAGGTGCGCACAGAGGCTGGCCTGGCAACCAGAGAGCATGCATGGGATAGACTCAGGCCCTCGGCACATGTGTAAGACTTGTGCAGCTTGGTCTTCTTGTGGGATTCCTAACAGTGGGACCCTTGCCCCCTATTGGGCTGTTTTGTCTAGCCTCAATAAAAGATGCACCTAGCATCACTACAACTTAATATGCCAAGGCTGGTTTTTATCCATGGGAGGCTTCCCCCTTTCACAAGGAGAAATGCACAAGGCTGAGGTGAAGGCGAAGGGCTAGAACAGGAAACTGCAGTCAGAATGTAGAAAAGAAAAAAGAAGAGACAAGACTTTGTTATCATGGTTCTATGCAATGTGCAGAGGGGTGGGGGTGGGGGCAGGGCAAATGCATACATTGCTTCTGGGAACCAAAAAGAAAAAAAGAAAAAACAACTCCATGGAATCTCTCCCTACAGGCTTTAGGTGGGATCGGGAGATTGAATTCACATGGTCATGTGTATCTCAAGCCCTCAAACACCTCTACTCACTGAGACATCTTTTTGGCCTAGCCTATCAAAATTAACGTACTCTTATTCGTTTGTTTGTTGTTTGGCTGTGATGCTGAGACAGTACCTACCGCACTATGCATTCTCTCTGGCCTGAAACCATTACACCAGGCTGGCCCAGAACTCACAGGAATCTACCTGTCTCTGCCTCCAAAGTTTTAAAATTGAAGGGGTGCTGTTAAAACTGCTGAGCTGTTAAGGCCAGATGTGGTGGCACACGCCTTTAATCTCAGGACTTGGAAGGCAGAGGCAGGTGGATTGGATCGCTGTGAGTTCAAGGCGAGCCTGGTCTACAAAGCAAGTCCAAGACAGCTAAGGCTAACACAGAGAGACCCTGTCTTGAAAAACCAACCAACCAAACAACCAAACAAAAAACCCAAAACCACTGAGCCGCTGATGGAAACAGAGGCAGAGACACATAGCCAAACAATAGGCAGAGTTTGAGGAGTCCTGTGGAAGGGTGGGAGGAAGGACTGAGGGGGCATAAGGGTTAAGGACACCACAAGAAGACCTACAAAGTCAACTAACCTGGGCCTATGGGGGCTTCCCAGAGACTGAATCACGGCTGGACCTAAGCCCCCTACACATATGCAGCAGATATGCAACCTTTCACATGGCTCCCCTAACAATAGGAGCAGGGGCTGTCTCTGCTGTTGTCTGCCTCTGGATCCCTTTCCCACAGCTGGGCTGCTGTCTGGCCTCAGTGGAAGAGGATGTGCTTAATCCTGCTGTGACTTGATGTGCCAGGTTGGGTTGGTACGCTTGCGGTGGGGGTGGGGCTTCCCTTCTCTGAGACTGGGAAAGGGGGATTGGGTGTGTGTGTGTGAGGGTGGGACTGGGAGGAGAGGAGGTTGCAATGAGGCTGAAAAGTGATTAGATAAATTAGTGGGGGGAAAAGATATTTATACAATGAACTCAACATACTGGTATTCCTTTTTGTTTGTTTGTTTGTTTCTTTTTTGTTTTTCAAGACAGGGTTTCTCTGTGTACCCTTGGCTGTCCTGGACTTGCTTTGTAGACCAGGCTGGCCTCGAACTCACAATGGTCCACCTGCCTCTGCCTCCCAAGTGCAGGGACTACAGTTGTGCACCATGGCACCCAGCACACACTGGTTTTCTTAACCAAAAGTGGCCCCAAGTAAAACCTGAACTGCGAGGGTGGTGTGAAGATGCTGGTACCCACTATCTTATTATCTTAGAGTCATAAGAAGTTATTTCAAGGTTGATATCTGGAAAACGTGAAGATCAGATTTGTGTTTAGAACACTACAACCCTATAGAATTTATCGAGTGGAGAACGTCAAAAATAAAGCCAGACTATAGCTAAAAGATTAGGATGGATCTTAGTATCCTATTAAAAATGGGAGAAAGAATCCACTGGGACTGAATCCGTAGAGTGACTGACTAGAAGAACTAATGGCATTAAGGGTTGTGAGGACCCAGTAAAGCCAAGAAACTGAAAATGTACGCACAGGTGAATTAAGGATGACGGGCTCGGTGTCCTCGGAACAGATCTTTCTGATGGGTAGGAATTCTGACTTTGTTTGATGCCCAGCACATGGGGTCAGACAACACAGGCAGGGCATCCCACCTGCCCTTATAGAAGAGCACAGTGTGGACGGGCCCACTGGACAGCCAAGAAAAGGGATGAGGGAAAGATGAGATGCTTTACAGCTAAGGAATGGTGCTAGAGCGAAGAAGCCAGTGCTGCTTCACTGACTAAAATGAGACCTACTTGGGAGGAACAAATAGATTCGGATCAATTGGGGGAAGAACACGGGGTGGGGGTGGGGTGGGGTGGGGTGGGGGCGGGGTGGGTGGGGATGGGAGTGGGGTGGAGTGGGGGTGGGGTGGGGTGGGGTGGGGTGGGTGGGGGTGGGGGTGGGGGTGCCAAGCAGGTGCAATCTTGAACACTGTGACTTGAAGCAAAACCTTGATTTAGTTTTTGCAATTGTGAATGTGGACATGTCAGCCACAGAGACAAACAAGACACCTCCAGTACACAGTGGTGAACAGTCTCCTGGGAAACAACCCAGCTAGAGAGAAACGTCCAGATGTTGTTACCAAGGCTTTTGGAAGAAAAGCCTGACCTAGGTAGGTCCAGCAGGCTGGATTCCACTACGTATCCACTACATATAAATGCAAGAGACCAGGAAAGGTGAAGAAAAGGGAACGAGACTGAGCCCAAGCGTGGCACCTCAAAGCGCTAAGCCCAGCGCCTAGAAATGGAGAATCCGGACACGAAGGTCATCCCTCTGCTGCAGACTTGATGAGTTAATCTAATTGCATAGGTCTGGGCATGTAACGGAGTTGGCAAAGCACTAGCTCATCATGCAGGGACTTCAGAGCTACTGGTGTGAGCTCCGGGGTTCAGTAAAGAAAGAACTGGGGTGGACCACGGGAATGCATAATTAACTGGTTCCAATCGAGGGACGTCTGGTTGGTCAATCTCATCTCTTGCTTCTGGAATGTGATCACAAGCCCTCATCACTGTCACTCTTGATGGGATCAATCTGGTTCTTGGAAGGTGATGACTCAAGCTCCAGGGTGCAGCCTCACCATCATGGAAGGTAACTGTTCTCATCTGCTGTGTGTAATAGTGGGGTAGGGGGTGTGAGGGTCTCTGTCACTGGACGGTTTGTTCTTCCTGGAACCAAAGAAAAGGGGCATGCAGATACGAAGGGAATGTAGAGACGGCGGCCCTGTTTCCTTTTTTACACAGCTCGGGCACTCCAGGGAGGATGAGTGCTCTCTACAAAAGCAGCTTCCAAACACCGGCTTTACTACCTGTCACTGACATTTCCTGTCTGTTTTTGAGAGAGGGTCTCACTATGTCACTCGGATGGGTTGAAGCCTTGAACTCACAGAAATCTCCATGTCTCTGTCTCCTGAGGGTTGGGAATAAAAGAGTGGGTCACCATGCCTAGCTTATACACTTGTCTGTCTGTCTGTCTGTCTGTCTACCACTTTTTGAGACAAGGTTTCTCTGTGTAGCCCCGTCGGTCCTGGAACTCTGCAGGCTGGCCTCAAACTCATGGCTCCAGCTGCTTCTCTGCCTCCTGAGTGGTGGGATTAAAGACATGGAACACTTACATAGTCTTACAGCGGATTACGTAGCCTGGTTGGTAAAGGGCTTGCCTGGTCGCTTGTGCCGTATGAGAAGCCCACAGTGTCACTGAGTAAACCTGACTATAATCTCAGGCACTGGGAAAGGGAGAACACAGTATCTAGGCTACACTGGGCTGTTAAGAACTCAGAGAACTCACCCCGTCATCTCTGAGATCTGCCGATTTGAATCTTATGCCATTTGTCATGGTTTTTGGACACCTCCATGCTTGCTTAAAACACCCTCAGGAGTCAGGGAGGTCTAATGACTGTGTTTGGCAACAGCATTAAACAGGACTGTGAGGCCAGGCTGGACCCTCGTCCAGGATGTTACACTGAGGCACGGTTTCTGTTCAAAGCAGGGAAGAGAGACAGTGGTAAGGGTGGCGGTGATCGGCATCCGGCAATGGTGCCAACACAACACCGGAACATCCTTAATTCTTCATCCCCTTGAGTGTAAACTGTCCTGGTCATCAAGAAAGAGGTCATACCACCCACAGAACGCCAACAGCTAAATTCACCAAAGGTCAAACGAAAGAACTATGTATTCACCACTTACTATTGAGGCTATCCTTCGCCACAGAGCCGAGCTCTGCACCCGCTCCCGATCGCCCTGCCTCAGCCACAGAGCCGAGCTCTGCACCCGCTCCCGATCGCCCTGCCTCAGCCACAGAGCCGAGCTCTGCACCCGCTCCCGATCGCCCTGCCTCAGCCACCTAGCCGAGCTCTGCACCCGCTCCCGATCGCCCTGCCTCAGCCACAGAGCCGAGCTCTGCACCCGCTCCCGATCGCCCTGCCTCAGCCACCTAGCCAAGCTCTGCACCTGCTCCCGATCACCCTGCCTCAGCCACAGAGCCGAGCTCTGCACCCGCTCCCGATCGCCCTGCCTCAGCCACCTAGCCAAGCTCTGCACCTGCTCCCGATCGCCCTGCCTCAGCCACAGAGCCGAGCTCTGCACCTGCTCCCGATCACCCTGACTCAGCCACAGAGCCGAGCTCTGCACCCGCTCCCGATCGCCCTGCCTCAGCCACAGAGCCGAGCTCTGCACCCGCTCCCGATCGCCCTGCCTCAGCCACAGAGCCGAGCTCTGCACCCGCTCCCGATCGCCCTGCCTCAGCCACCTAGCCGAGCTCTGCACCCGCTCCCGATCGCCCTGCCTCAGCCACAGAGCCGAGCTCTGCACCCGCTCCCCGATCGCCCTGCCTCAGCCACCTAGCCGAGCTCTGCACCCGCTCCCGATCACCCTGCCTCAGCCACAGAGCCGAGCTCTGCACCCGCTCCCGATCGCCCTGCCTCAGCCACCTAGCCAAGCTCTGCACCTGCTCCCGATCGCCCTGCCTCAGCCACAGAGCCGAGCTCTGCACCTGCTCCCGATCACCCTGACTCAGCCACAGAGCCGAGCTCTGCACCCGCTCCCGATCGCCCTGCCTCAGCCACAGAGCCGAGCTCTGCACCCGCTCCCGATCACCCTGCCTCAGCCACCTAGCCAAGCTCTGCACCCGCTCCCGATCGCCCTGCCTCAGCCACCTAGCCAAGCTCTGCACCTGCTCCCGATCGCCCTGCCTCAGCCACCTAGCCAAGCTCTGCACCTGCTCCCGATCACCCTGCCTCAGCCACAGAGCCGAGCTCTGCACCCGCTCCCGATCGCCCTGCCTCAGCCTGCCAAGCACCGGGATTTCAGGCCTGTGTGACAATGCCACGACAAGAAATGTTTAACTAGTGTCTACCAGAAATCAGGCTTAGGATGGATGCTTATGAATCTGACCGTGAGACAGGATATGCCACTCCTGTTTGGATCGTTAGTAACAAGAAAGAGGGTGATCTTTTCTTTCAAAAGGGGGTGTCACGTCACTGTTCATCACTGAAGTTAGGAAAGCAGCTCAAACGAGGCAGGAGCCTGGAGGCAGGAGCTGATGTAGCGGTCA
This sequence comes from Acomys russatus, assembly GCF_903995435.1. Lineage (NCBI taxonomy): Eukaryota > Metazoa > Chordata > Mammalia > Rodentia > Muridae > Acomys > Acomys russatus. Next base: position 3,364,658 of record NC_067167.1, on the reverse strand, counting down.
TGGGAGGTGCTGCTTACCGGCTTGCTCCACGTAGCCGGCTCAGCTTCCTTTCTTACCCAGGACCAACCACCAACCCAGGAACAGCATTACCCATAATGGGCTGGGCCCACCCCACCAGTCACCAATCAGGAAAATACACTACAGACTTGCCTGCAACCTGACCTTACTGAGGCATTTTTTTCAACTGTGGCTCCCTCCTCTCAGATGACTCTAAGTTGCATCCAGTTCACATAGACTAGCTGGACCACTGGTGACTCACCTTAATTTGGATTAAGTTGAAACCTGGATGAGTGTCGTCTGCAGTGGGGGAGAATGGGAAGGAGTCGTCAGAGCCTATGACCTGCTGGATGTGGTGTGATTCATTCTCCTGTCAGTACTTACGCGCCATTAGGACAGCTATATCCTGAGGCTCCAGGAGATTTTTCAACAGTGTATCAAGCAGACGAGCTGACTCTTACCCCGGCATACAGACAAGCCTGGGCCACACAGGGAGGTGCAGGGTCAGTGGCAACATGGACGGGTTCTAGCTCATGCAAGATGTTCTATGGTGCTACAGTGGGACTCAGAGCGTTGTAAATGCTAGGCTACGTGCTCTACCCCGGACCTACATCCCCAGCTCCCTGGTTTCTACCTTTGGTGACTTAAATGGTCCATTCATACTCAAGTCAGAGAATAACTTGTAAGAGGTGTTTTGGGGTTTTTATTTTGTTTGGTTTGTTTTTTTTTTTTTTTTTTGGGTCCCCCCCCCCATTGTGTGTGTCCTACGGATTGAACTCAAGTCACCAGCCTCAGAAGCAAGCACCTCACCCACTTGTAGGTATTCAGTTTTATGGGGTATGACCTCTTTGGTCTTCTGGTGGTGGGGATAAGGTCTGCTCAGGTAGGCTCAATTGGCCGAGAACTCTATGAGAACACTAGGTTGAACTTCCTTCCACCCTTCCGCCTTGGCCTCCCGCCTCCTGGCACCACACTTGTGCACCAGCACCACACACACTTGTTTTGGGAGGGACATGGTCTCAAGTAGTCCAGGTTGGCCTCAAGTTGAGTAAGTAGCTGAGGTTAGCCTTGCATTTTTTTTTTTCCCCTTACCAAACAACATTTTCTAGGTAGTGACATTTTAATAGTAAACCCTGAGGCTGGGCACAATGACAAACACTTTTATATCACTACTGGGGAAGCAGAGGCCAATCTGGCTTATATAGCAAGTTCCAGGAAAGCAAGCAAGAGTCTGTGAGACTCTGTCTGAAATGGAAAAGAAAGTAAGTAAACACTGAAAATATTTTTGGAGTCTTATTTGTTCTGTTTCTTAAATTTTTATTTACATTTATTGGTCATGCATCTGTATGTGGACACTGGTTATCTACCATAATGTGAATGTGTCAATCTCTGGACAAAATGAGGGGCCCGGGGATTGAACTCACATCATCAGGCATTACCCTCTGAGCAGGTTTGTGTTCTCAGATAGGGGCTGATATAATCCTGGCTGGCCTGAAATTGAGCTGTGTAGCTAAAGATGTCCTTGAACAGGCTGTCTTTTGCCTTCATCTCTACCCAGGATTAAATGAATGCCTGACCACACCCTAAAGGGAGGGCATTTTAATTTGTGTTTTAGGGGTTATCTGTCATCTGGGTTTTTAGTTTATAAGGTATTCAGTGGCACATTTAATTATAAAGAAACAAACATGAAAAATGAAAATCAGATTTTGTGTGAAGCTTCTGTAGAAAGAAGGAGAGAAAGGTGAGAGGCTACAGCAAGATCACCCTCATTTGCCTGATTCCTAATTTGGCTGGCGGTTGGGATGCAGTTCCATTCTGACATCACTTCTGCTTAGCCCAAGCAAGGCTCAGGATTCCATCTCTATCATCCTTAAGCCCCTCCCAGCGCTACATGGATATAACTGGAAAAACAAAACAAAACATTGCTTCAAGTTCAAGGCAAGCCTGGGCTGTCAATATATGTGGGTAGTCGCAGGCCATCCTTGTCTGCAGTATGAAACTGTCAAAAAGGTCCAAACTTAGCTTATTCCTTCATGACTTTAATCCCAGCACTCGGGAGGCAGAGACAGGTGGATCTCTGTGAGTTCAAGGCCAGCTGGTCTACAGAGTGAGTTTCAAGACAATCAGAGGACATAATGAAACCCTGTCTTGAAAAACAAAACAAAACCAACCAACCAAACAACCCAAACAGAGACTAGGGGCACAGCTCTTTGTAGGGTACTTGCTTAGCATGCATGGGCCCCTGGCATCCATCCCTAACAGGGCTCCTGAGTAACAGTCTGATATGAGTAGTTGGTGATGCCACCTGAGGCCATGGTGAGGGCCTGGCCAGTGTTGCTTCTTAGGGCCCTGTCTGAGTCTGTGGCCCTGAAGCAGTGGGGGTCCGTTCGTCTGTTACCACCAAAGGCCATGCAGACATCTGTGGCCTGGACTGCTGTCTGAGGGCTGTGCAGAGCAGGCCCCGCAGCGGCAGTACTTAGGAGAGCAGGTTGTGTTTTCCAGGAAGCACAAGAATGCTGGTCCATGAGCATGGGGGAGCTGGCCCCAGGCCAGCCATACAGCAGAGCGGAGTCTCAGAAGAGATGCCATCCTCTCTCTACCTGGACCCCTTGCCTCCTGCAGCAGGCCCTGCCCTCGCCTGTGCAGTGCTGGAAAGCTGGCCGAAGCGGCATAGGGGCCAGAGAGCTGGCCTTGAAGACATGTGCATGGGAGAGCTGTCAGGTAGAGCAACTCAGCCACCACCCCGGGCCCAGATCCGGGGCTTTGATCTGGCCCCAACATCTACCCCATCTAAAAGGGGCTAGTCCTCCAAAACCAAAGGTGCATGATCCCCAGGACACAGGGCAACCACAGGATAGCCTGCAGGAGTCCCAGTGAGGAGCCAGTACTGACAGTGCAGCAGAAGCCAGAGGCCTCGAACCAGACCAATGGCTCACTGCAAAGATCATCTGCAGGAAAAGCTGCTTGGACAAAAGAGTGTAACACACCAGGACACACTCCCATGTCCACAGCAAAGTTTGTTTTTGTTTGTTTGTTTTCTTTTGGGGCAGGCTGCAAAGGTGGAGGGCAGATACAGAGGGACAGAGAGATGAGTAGGATCCGGGTGCATGATGTAAAATTCACAATGAACCAATAAAAAGTTAGGGGGGAAAAGCCCAATGGGACTTCCTGCCTGGTTCACGATCTCCAGCTTGTCAATTCTGCAGTGGTCCCCTCCACCGTGTTGTGTGCCCTTACACACTCCTTCCCACTACCCCCTTAAGGACCTCGCATTTCTCAGTCCTGAGCCTCAAGGATACCTTATTCTCTTATCCCCATAGACATCAAGTCACCAAACGTCTTTGCTGTCATCTGCACTGACCCTGATACCCACATCTCTACCAAACTCACCTGGACTGTCATACCCCGGGGGTTCTAGGACAACCCACACTGATTTGGCTGGACACTGGCCTCAGATCCACTCTCTTTGTCTCTCCCCAATCTAAACTTATGCAAAATGTAGATGACCTTTTCCTCTGCACGCTGTCTCTACAAATTAGCAAACTAACACCTCTGCTCTCTTCTAAAGTTCTTGCCCAGCTGGGGCTAGAGGCTCACTGTCTAAGGTCCAACTGTCCACACCTCAAGTCACCTACTTGGGACTAACTATGACCCCAATCCACATAGCCATCGCCTTGGATAGAACAGACGTAGTCCAGTGCCTCGTGGTCCCCTCCACCAAAAAGACTTCATCTTTCTTAGGAGTAGCTGGTGTCTTAGGCTGCTGCACCCCCTCCGTTTCCCTACTTGTTCACGCCCTGCATAACGCAGCCCTTGGCCCCTCACATGAACCCCTTTCTCACAGCCATTACCAAGCCCTGTTGAAGCTCCAGCAGGCCGTTCTTCAGGCCCAGGGCCTAAACCCCTGAAACCTAATCCACCACTTCCCCCTCTGTGTAAGAAGAGATATGCCTTTGGGGTCCTAGGCCACCAACTGGGACCTCCCTCAGCACCCATGGCAGACTTATCAAAGAAATCAGACTTCACCACCTCGAGATGGGCACCCTGTATAAGCTCAGTGGCAACTGCCAAGCTCCTTATTCACAAGTCGAAAACACCAACTTTTGGGTCACCTACCACTATCTTACGTCCTTAATATATACAGGTTTATGAACTCTACCTTGCTTCTAGGCCCTCTCTCTCCAGGCAGCAGCAGCAGAAGATGCCACACTCACTTTCTAATCATGGCCACGCCACATCTTCCCCTGGCAAACACAAGCTATTCCCCATCTCATTTCTGCACTGAAATCGTGGAGAATCCAGTGCTCCATGCCTCACACAGCCGGCAGCGGCACATCGCCTCAGGCCATCTATTCCTAGTGCACAGTCGGCAGCTCCTTTGTACACAAGGGGCCCAGAAGCAGGCTGTGCCATATGTCAGATACTGAGGTGGTTGAAATACAGGCCCTCCCTGCCCGCACCACTAATCAACAGGCTGAACTAAAAGCCCTCATCCCACACTGCCATCTGGAAAGGGTGTGAACTACTTACAACGAAAGAAGAATCAATGATCAAGTCAGACCAAATCATGGCCATGCTAAAAGCCACCCATCTCCCCGTGACTCTAGGAACTGTCCACTGCCGGTTTTGCCAGATGGATAATTCATCATCTCTAAGGGAAATAATCAAACTGACCAGGAGGCTAGACTGTAGGCCTTGGAGGGCCACACCCATCTCACCCACTACAGGACATGCTCACATGACTACTCACATCCCCTCTATCACCCCTTGACACTTGGCAAATTCTGTCCCATCTACACCAGCTCTTCATCCTAACAGCCAACTCTTGTCTCTTCACTAAGCCCCACCTACAGCCCATCCCTGAGGATTTGCATTTCTTTTCTTCTTCTTCTTCTTCTTCTTCTTCTTCTTCTTCTTCTTCTTCTTCTTCTTCTTCTTCTCTTCTCTTCTTCTTTCTTCTTCTTCTTCTTCTTCTTCTTCTTCTTCTTCCTCTTCTTCCTCTTCTTCTTCCTCTTCTTCTTCTTCTTCTTCCTCTTCTTCCTCCTCCTCCTCCTCCCCCTCTTCTGTTTTTCAAGACAGGGTTTCTCTGTGTAGCCTTGGCTGTCCTGGACTCGCTTTGTAGACCAGGCTGGCCTCAAACTCACAGCGATCCGCCTGCCTCTGCCTCCCAAGTGCTGAGATTAAAAGCGTGCGCCACCACGCCTGGCTGGACTTGCATTTCTTAAGGGCTTTTACTGCCTCTTGTAAAATCTGTCAAATGTCAGATCCCAATTCATTATCGCAGACCCCTTTTCCCTACCCATTAGGACAGAGGCTCTCTCCCAGGAACTGACTGGCAACTTGACTTTGCTCAGTTAAATGTGGTAGGTACTTCCTGCTCTTGATGAACACCTTCTCGGAGTGGGTGGAGGCACTGCCACCCCCAACAAAAGGGGACAAGGTCGTCTCCGCCCTTCTTCTCTGAGGTCAAGCCTGGCTCCCTCCAGCTGGACAATGGCCCTAAGCTCAGCTCTCAGATTTCCAACCCTCAACATCCCTTGGCATTTCCATGTTCCACACCAAAAACAGAACAAACTAACCACTCTGTATAAGACACCTTTGTAAACGTCTCACAAGAACTTCACCTCAATTGGGGGAAACTCCTACCACTGGCCCTTCTTGGGCTAAGAGCTCTCCTCAGGGGACCATCATCTGAGCTCATGGATGGATGACTAGTTCTGACCCTGTCTTTCCCAGACCTTCGCCAATCTTTGATCACCTTCTCACCTCCTTACCCTGCCATCTCTGCTCCCTCCTATGGAACTTTACTGACCGCTACCTACCCCAGTCGGACACTAACTCCTGGCCATTCCATAGCAACACTGGGGATCAATGTTCCTCACCCCTTTATCCTAAATGGCAGGACCCCTCCAAGGTAATTCTTCTGACGCCCCCACAGCTGCTAAGCTTGACAGCTTCCCTCATTGGATTCACATATCCCACCTCAAACCCTTTACTCCCCCACTTCAAAATAACTTCCCTTCCTACATATCAACCCCAACAGGGCCCTGCTCCGTTAAGTGTTGGAGGACACTGAGATCAACCACCTTGTCCAAGTTCCAGAAGAGTGAGGCTTCACGCCAGCAGCCGTGCTGGACCCTAATGACATAGGCTTTTCCTCCTCACCTGCTCTTGCTCACTTCTGTCCAGAGTAACTCTTACATATGGAGATTCAAGGTTCAGGAAACGCTCACTTGTAACAAACAGTCCCTCCAATATGGTTAGGAAAGTGTCCTGCAGCAGGCTTTTAGCAGCCAATTACAATTTCCACCAGCGCTATCCACCCTTTCTCCTTTATTTATTGACCTTTTTGAAAACTTCTTCTATGACCAGACAGAAGATGACTGTAAATAGTAAACAGGTAGATACGGGGGCTGCCCATATTTGTCCTGCCAATGCCATTCGCCATATGTGCCCCCTAGCTCTGACACCCTCCACCATCACCGAAACGGGACCATCGACCTCTGTAGCATGGACCCATGGGACCCCACATAGGAAATCAGTGTTGTCAACAAGCTCCACCATTTCCTCAACCTGTGGCACCTGTTAAGCCTAATTAAAATCAAGAGAAAATGTGTCCCCAAGTATTCAAGCCTTAGAGACAAGGGAGTTAGAGGAGGTAATTCAACATTCCCCCAAGGTCATACATAACCTCTTTAGCGTCTCCTCGTCTACACAGTACCAACCTTTCATTTTGTCTCCTGCTTCAGGCTCTGACCCCTGCCTACCGGATCATTAATGTCGCCCCAGTTGGCCTAGTTGGGGAGTGCTGGCTGTGTGTTCCTCCTGGTAGCAGCTCACAGCCGCTGCTTACAGCTTCTTTCATAGCCTTGACAAGTAACTTTACGTCACCATTTGCCAACTGCCCCAAGTGCGGTGTTGCCACAACTCCCAACATTTTTCATGCCACCCTATTTGGCACGGCAAACTGCTTTAAGGGACACATTTGTAGGGGTGTCAAATTTCTTAGAGTGCAACAAAACCCGAACCCTTAACAACACACCTCATCCGCAGTGCCTACCATCCAGAACACCTCAATTCTTCGTGGTATTCAAGTCTGCCATCCCTTCCTGCTAGTTGGTCAGGAGTTTGCGCACCAGTAGTTCTCTCCACCCGCCCCCCCCCCCACGGGGGTGACCCATGGAGAGGAGCCCCTACTGATTCCAGCTGTGGACTCAACAGCTGCCCAACATAATAAAACGATGGTTCAAAGCTTGTGCCTTCTGGCTGTGGCAGGAGTAACTGTGAGTGTCACCACGGGGACAGCAGGACTGACCACATCCCTGGCCTTGTATCATCAGTTTTCTTCCCAGTTCATCCAGGACCTCCAACAGGTGTCTCCTTCGAGAACAAATTAACTCCTTGGCTGTGGTAGTACTCCAAAACCAACCAAGACTAGACCTTCTAACAGCTGAAAAGGGTGCCCTTTGCCTTTTCCTCCAACAGGGATGCTGCTTTAATGTCAACCCATTGGATACAGTTAAAGAACAAAATCCAACAACTTCAGACCTATAAAAATATGAGGAGCGGGTTGGAGAGATGGCTCAGAGGTTAAGAGCACTGTCTGCTCTTCCAGAGGTCCTGAGTTCAATTCCCAGCACCCACATACATGTTGGCTGACAACCATCTACAATGAGATCTGGTGCCATCTTCTGGCACACATGTGAACAAAATACTGTATAAATAAATAATAAATAAATAAGAAAAAAAAAATATGAGGAGCAATTCAATGCATCCAGGCCCTGGGCCTTTAAGAACCCAATATGGAAGTGGACACTTCCCTTCCTGACCCCCTCCTTCTCTGCTTCCTGCTTTTACTAATTGCACCCTGCTTTGTGCATATCCTCTCAATGACAGGTTCCAAGAAACTCTCCAATCAAACAATTACTCGGTTATTACTACAGGACCACCAACTGCTAGCCACAAAGCGGGAAACAAATATGTCCTGGTGATGGGGATCAACGATGCCCCTAAGATGCTGCCTCTCCCAGAAAGCAGGAAGCAGTCTAAAGAGCACAGCACCACCATTCCTGTATTACAAGTCACACCTAAATGTTTCTTCACTTTTTATAATAAATAAGGAGGAGGAATATTGGAAATCTGGCCCCCTCCAAGTCCACCTTCAGTTACCCACCAACAGCAGCCTCACCACCAGCTACCGAAATGCAACGCACCTGCGCTGACACCACAAGCAGCGACTCCTGCTCATGTGCTACACCTTTGTTAGAAGCCAATGCTTTCAGGGCCCACCCTCTCTTCCCCTTCCATCCTAACTCAAAGTCAGCCCCAGAGTACAGACCCCAAGAAGCCCCCTGAGGCCTGCTGCGCGGTGCAACTTTGTGGCATTCCTTGGCTCCACTCCATCCAGGCACCCTTCCTTCCTCAGCAAAAGCAAGAGAACTAGGGGTTCAAGGCCAGCCTTAGCCATATGAGATCCTCTCTCAAAAACCAAAACAAGATCTCTCTAAGGTGACACATAAAGGTGCCAATTGATTAAAAAGGACAAATGGAGAGACAGGTGCCAGATAAAAACATTTCATTTTCACTGCAAGAATCATCGATATGGGGCTGGAGAGATGGCTCAGAGGTTAAGAGCACTGTCTGCTCTTCCAAAGGTCCTGAGTTCAATTCCCAGCAACCACATGGTGCCTCACAACCATCTATAACGAGATCTGGTGCCCTCTTCTGGTGAACATGCAGTCAAAACACTGTATACATAATAAATAAATAAATCTTTAAAAAAAAAAAAAGAATCATCGATATAATGCTTATAAGTAAGTTGACATGACATTTTAATCCTATTACAATGGTCAAGTATAATCCGAGACCAAAAAGCATTCTTTTTTTTTTTTTTTCTATTCAGACAATTTTTAAATGTCGCATTGTGTGTACCTGTGTGGTGGATGTGGATAACAAACAGTGTGTGTCAGGGCAGGGACAAGAGTGCCATATTGAGAGATCAGCGGGCAATGTTCAGGAGTTGAGTTCTGACCCACAGGCGTTCTCATTCCTACACATAAGACAGTCCTTCTTTTTTGTGTGATTGTTGAAAAAGGATCTGTTTGTAGCTCTATCTGTCCTGGAACTCAGTATTTAGACCAGAATGCCAGGTGTGAGCGCCATGCTCAGCTAATTAAACATATTAGTTAAATCCAAGCATAAGCCAGGCGTGGTGGCACACGCTTTTAATCCCAGCACTTGAGAGGCAGAGGCAGGCAGATCACTGCAAGTTTAAAGCCAGCCTGGTCTCCAAAGTGAGTCCCGGACAGCCAGGGCTACACAGAGAGACCCTGTCTCAGAAAAAAAAAAAAAAAAAAAAAAAAAAATCAAAGTATAACAGACATATATGGCAAAAATAAAGTGAAAGCGACAGATTAGTTTAAAAGTCTTTAAACTCTTGCCACTGGAAAGTCTAAGCCTGTAACAGGTGTTACCACTTGATTTCCTACCGGCCTAGGAAAACATTGTATTTTTATTTCTCGGTGACACACTGTAGAATTTACACAGCTTAGGCCTGGTGATAGCTTGGTCTTGTCATGAGGAAATGGCCTTATGTTCTTGGAGAGAGGTCTCATTCTGTGGTCGGGTCAGGCCTCAAGCTACTGGTGGTCATCCTCCTGCTTCAGCTTTTCACGTGCTGGAATCCCAAATGCAAGCTGTTATGATCGGCTGTAAGAAACTCTGTAAAAAAGCTTACTCGGTGGTAGACCGTTTATCTGCCTGTCACATGTGAGTTAAATCCTGGGAAAACAAACAAACAAAAACAACTACCATGGCCTCACTCTCATCCAGGATGCCCACAGCATATGAACCGCGCGTGAGGCTCTCCAAACCAAATTAATCAAAGGGAATGCGGAAGAAATGACATAGTCAAAGGAAAAACCCTACCAAGGCAACGTTTCAATTTCTAACATCTGTTCTCTCAAAAAAAAAAAAAAAAAAAAAAAGGCACCCATATTCGTACAGCTTAAATCACGTATTGACCCTCACACAATGACAGTGCTAGACAGACTTCAGCACCTCACCCTAACCCATGCACACAGGTCATGCAGGAAAAACTAAACAGAAAAAGATTGGAGCTAACAGACCTCAGGGATTTACAGACTATTTCACCCAAATACAAGAGAATACACCTTCTTCTCAGCCTTGTAACAGGACCTCAGACCTTAGGGCCACCGACTCCATGATGGAAGAGTGTCGTTCAGGCTGTAAAACCCAGTTATATAGCCGGGCGGTGGTGGCGCACGCCTTTAATCCCAGCACTCGGGAGGCAGAGGCAGCTGGACCGCTATGAGTTCGAGGCCAGCCTGGTCCACAAAGTGAGTCCAGGGCAGCCAAGGCTGCACAACGAAACCCTGTCTCGAAAAACCAAAACCAAACAAACAAACAAACTCAGTTCATAGACAACACCATCTACCAAAAATAAAAACAACCTAACCCACCAAAGTCTATAGTTATGGAATAGTCACTCCATGTGCTAACTTCATTTTTTAGCTTGTGTAGTTTGACATGTGTGTCTCTCTCTGTGTGTATTTGTCTCTATATGTTTTTCTGTGTTTCTATCAGTTTTGTGGCTTTCACTGGTATGAAACCCTCCACCTGGTTTGAGATCTATGCTCCCTCCTGTTGGGGACCTGAGTCCTTTTGGCTCTGCCAGGTCACCGAGAGAAACCAAGGAAGGAAGGAACAAGAGAAGAGAGGAGGAAGGAGGGAAGGAGAGAGAGAAAGCAAGCCTCCACCTGTCCCACTCTGAGCGCAGTAGTGCTTGGACTCCTGCTCACAGGCAGGGCCGATCCCTGTGAAGCGGGAGGGGCCAAGCCTCTGACGCAGGCCTCACCCTTTGCACGTAAGCAGAGCGCACACACGGAGGGAAAACCTGTTCTACCAGTTGAGTGTCCCCGCCCTCCACTCCGTCTGCTCTAAGCAGTCCTGGGGGGTGGGAGAGAATGCTCCTCCCGGGCTGAGCCCAAAGGAAACGGACCGTTCTTCTGCTCCTTTCTCTTTCATTATGTAGGTCTCTTTTCCAACCAGTGATCCATAAAACCCACCATGCTAGGAAAAAAGTAAAAGCTCTGGCCCTGGCTCAACAAGGAATTGTCTCTAGGCAGCTCAGCCAGGACAGAAGAGATGTTCCTTCTGTCCACAGGGTCCAAGGAGAAGCTAAGCAATTTTACTACCGACTTTTTAGGAAGATTAAAGACAGCGGCTAAAAAGGTTTCCTTTGTCACCCAGCTGGCCCCAAGTACTAGGAAAAAAAAAAAAGAAAAAAAGATTAAAGAGTTTAAAAAAAGATTGAAGTAGTTCCCAGGAGTTGGAGGTACCTCAAAAGGTGTTAAAAAAAACAAAACAAAACAACAACAAAAACCAACCCGATTATGAGGACAAGACCTTTTGCATAAACTTAAAACCACTGTTACCTTCTCCGATAATAAAACACAGTTAGGCTTACAGAAACCCAGCAAAATTTTGCTATCTTACCCTCTGCCAGAAGAATATCTACTAGCTGAAAGTTCTGCCTTTAAGCAAAAGACAAACAATAGCCAATGACCCTGGAAACAAGAGGGGAAAGTGCAGTCCTTCCTGCCTGGCTTGAAGAGACAGACTTCCTGGGTCCCTGTCAGTCACTGGGATACGCCGCTCCAGGCTATGAAGTAACCTGGGGTCTCTGAGTCTCACAAATCTGATTCTTCCAAAGAAACAGGTGTACATTGTCTTCACCCTCCCACTGGCAGAGTCGAGTCAACGCATCTTTGCTTTTAAATGGACAGACCCAGTGGGAGGTTACAGTGGGTAACATACTTGGACCACATTGCCCTAGGATTTAAAGACACTTAAATACAGAGTTGCTGCCCTTCCCTCACAGGTTTCCTGGAAAAGCAGATGACAAAAGCAGCACTGAGGGACTCTACAGGAGTTCCAGGCCTTGGGCTACAGAGTGTCTGCTAAGAAAGCCCAGTTTCCACCTATCTTCACCAGAAGACAGAGGGAGGCAAAGGGAGCCTGTTCCAGTACGATTGCTGCCTTGCTCAGATCCCAAATCCAAAGACAGAGAGACAGGTTCAAGAGTGCCTAAGTACAGCACAACTGGACACTGCTGTCTCTGCACACCAGCACAGCCTTGTGCATTCCGACCACTGAGCCATTCATGTAGACCGAGACTAAACCAAAGGCATTGGAGGCTATAAAATCAGCTCTGACTTCTCATTCAGCCCTGACATCTCCAGGTGTGTCAAAACCTTTTCATCTGTTTGTCCGTAAAACAAAAGGAAAAAAAATAGGGGTTTTAACGTAAACTTTGAGGCCATGGGAATGCCCCGCGACATACCTGTCCAAATGACTGGACCCTGTAGCCAAGGTTAGCCCACCTGTCTCTAGCAGCTGCTTCAAGTTTAATGGAAAACCCCACGTCCAGATCTTATACACGTAGCGCCACATGACATGGTTGAGACCCTTCTGGGAGAAGCCCCACAACACTGACTGCCTAATGCCTGTGTGACCCAGCACCAGGCCCTACTCCTGGCCCACCCTCCAGTCCGGTATGAGAAACCCACTGTCAACAACGCCACTACCTGGTTGTCTGATGACACAGATGCTAGCCCATGACTGTCAGGAGACGAAAGATGAAACCAGGTACATGGGAGCTGCAGCAGTTACTTTATCTCAAACAATTTGGGCCCAGAAAGCAGGACTGACCAATCAGACCCGGGATCTCAGGTGGGAAAAGGAAAGCCTACAACCAAATACACAAGACACTCACACTATGCTTTTAATACCAGACATGTCCACAGTATGATGTACAGGGAAAGAGGGCTTCTAAACACGGGGGGGGAAAAGGACATTAATAAATCTTGGCCCTCCTAGAGACCATTTGGCTTTCCCTACAAACCTCTGTCCTCCAGTGCTGGGCTTCTGACCCAGCTGCAGACAAAGGGGCCTAAGCTCAATTGGGCACAATGACATTCTGATGACACGCCAGAGTCCTCTCCTGCCTGAGACTCCACGGTCAACAACAAATGAACAGCCCACAGGCTGATGGAGGACACCACTGGAAAAGTTCATCCTCGCAATTGATGGGACTTTTGGTAACTGCCGTTCACCAGGCTACCCAGAAACTAGGGAGTTCCCATTTCGAAAATAATAGTGTTGTGAAACGGAGGCTTCCTGAAAATCCCTTTAAAACTATTTTGGCCTTGGAGAAATATGGAAAACCTGGAGACTCAGACTCTATACCACAGGAAAGGACCCTGGGATGAAGTTAAACATTCCCAGCCAGCGCACACCTTTGATCCCGGCAGTTGGGAGGCAGAGGCAGGTGGACTGCTGTGAGTTCGGGGCCAGCCTGGTCTACAAAGCATGTCCAGGACAGCCAGGGCTACACAGAGAGACCCTGCCTTGGAAAACAAACAAACAAACAAACAAGCAGAATTCTGTCCACATTGCTGGTTATGCTCAGACACCTGGCTCCCGTCAGACTGTACGTGGGTAGGAACTAAGCAGCCCTTCAGCCCATTGGCTGACGAAGCTCGCAGCGCCTAGGGGCAGCCGGCATCCATGCTCTGCCTTACAGATTAACTCATCTGGAGGCGAACAGTATTACCGATTCCGGAGACAACTTTGTGGGCAAACAGGAACAGTTTGACTAACTGCACCTCTTCTGCTGCTTTCCAAAGCAAACAAGACAGGTTGATCGAGACCTAACGGTAGTAAAAGGTTTTGTTTCCGAATGAAAAGAGCGGTTAGAGTCCATCATTAAAAAAAAAAAAAAAAAGCGATCCTACCACGTTGAAAAGGCTTAGACTTACTTCTCCTAAAAGAAACTATTATCTGGCTTTGAAAAAAATAATAAACCTGTTGTTTCCATGCTAAGTGATCAGGAGTAAATTTTTTTTTTTTTTTTTTTAAATCTTGCTATGTTTGGAGAAATAATTGACCCTAGTCTCTGTTCTCTTGGTTTCCTGGCTAACTACTCTGCTATTAGCACTGGGTGGCCTGTCATTTTCCTTCTGATTGGATTAATAGTGAGGCCCTAAATCCTAAACTAAAACAGGATTGAGCCCATGTCTTGACTCGTTCACTGGGGCCACTGGGAATTTAACAGGGTCCCAGACCTGAGCACTTTACAAGAATGGGAAATGACCAACAGAAGACTGGATAACTAGTACACACAGTGACATCCTCTGACTTCACACTTCTAATACAAGTGCAAAAAAGACTGCACTGCAGCTTGGCAGTGGTGGCCCACGCCTGTAATCCCAGGCCTGGGGAAGGAGAGGCAAGCGGATTTCTGTGAGTGCTAAGCCAAACTAGTCAACACTGAGAAACCCTGATTCAAAAACAAAAACGAAACAAAAAGGACTGCTTTCTGGGAGAGAATAAAGGGTCTGGCAGAACATGAGAACAAACTGAGAATTTAAATAAAAATACACAATTAAAATGGTCAGTTTTGACACAGGAGAACAGAAAACTCAGTATGACCTTATTAACACAGGCGACTGGACCCCCGCGGCATCCACATGCAAATGTGTTAGTGACACAGACTTTCCACCTGCACAGAATTAACTGCAGACGGATCCTGCACCTGAGTGTCCAGTGCCCAGCGCAGAACTCCTAGAAGACGCTAGAGAAGCCAGGGCTCTGCGAGGCAGCGAGTCTGCCTTCCCCTGTGACAGTAAAAGCAGCAGGGAAGCTCGGTGCGTGGTGTCAGCAACAAGGATGTTTTCACACAAGCGCTCCGCTGCCCGGGCTCTGTGCAGACACAGCCGGAGGAATTAAGTTAGAGCTCCCGCTTCCGCCTGGGAAGTCCTCAGGTGAGCAAATGGAATCACACCGGATGACAGTCTCGCCGCCGCCGGCTCCCGCACCCCGGGACGAGCCCCACGCGCGCTCCCGCGGCTCCTCCCCGCGTGGGGACGGCGGCCCCGCTCACCATGGCGCGGATCCCGAGCTCGGCCCCGCTCTCCTCACAGCTCCCGGCAGCGGGGCACGGCGCGGCACAGACCCTTTCCCATCCCAGCATCCGACGAGCCGGCAGCGCGGCGAACCGGAAATTCAAGCCCCATTCCGACTGCCGGGTCCGCCTCGAGGCCCTGATTGGCTAGTGAGGCCTGAGTGACAGGAGCGGCTCTCTTAGACGTCACTGCACAGCGGTTCCCAGCCCTGGCCACCCCCTCAGGCACAGAGCTGTCCTAGCCCTGCGGAGTCTGTCATTGCGCCTGGACGGCAGTGTCATTCATGCAGTTTTCCTGCGCTCAGAAGGCGTTTCTCCATGTGGGCACAGGGTCTCTAGCGATACAAAGATCATTAAATAATGTGTCGTGGAGTGATCCCCCTGCCTCACAGCTCACAGGGCACCCAGCACATACAGGTCAATTTTTTTTTAAAGATTTTATTTATTTATTATTATGTATACAGTGCTCTGCCTGCATGTACACCTGCAGGCCAGAAGAGGGCATCAGACTACATTACAGATGGTTGTGAGCCACCGTGTGGTTGCTGGGAATTGAACTCAGGACCTCCGGAAGAACAGTCAGTGCTCTTAACCTCTGAGCCGTCTCTCCAGCCCAGATTTAAACCACCTGATTGACATTCAGCAGGCATCAGCAACTGCAGTGAGGCACACCTAGGACTGCTCACAGCTCTCCCACCTGCACTTTGGTAACCAAAACTCTCCCAGTTTCCCAGCACTTTCTGTGGTGGCTCTGGCCTATCGTGCCAGCATTTGGGAGGTGAAAGCAGAACATCAAGTTTAGGCCTGGTATACAGACTGAATTTCAGGAGAACCAAGAAAACAAAAAAAACCAACACACAAATAAACAGAAAAGCAAAGAACAAAACTTGGTCTATGACACCAAACACCAATATTTAGGGACCCCCCCCCCTCCCTAAGAGGAGGTGACCAAGGTGAGGACCTGGAATTAGAAGACAAAGATAGAAAATTTGGGATCAGTATGTCTTGCATAGCCTGATGGCTCAAGTACAAGTTCATTAAAATGTCCAACTCTGATACACTATTTACAGGTGGAGAATGAGACAGGCAGCAGACAGCTAATTTAGCAATGTTAGGAGAACAACACAGGACACCTCAGAGTGAGCACACAGCGGCCATGAGACTGCTAACCACAGACTCTCAGGCTGGTTCCCTTGACTCCTTCAAGAAGCTCGGTCAAGCACCAGACCAGACCCTGTCAAGTCTGACCTTGGGCAGAACACATAAGGACTCTTCCCTTGGGGCTTTCATCAGGGCATCTAAGAAAGCCTTGGTTAGACATGGCTCCTAGAAGGCTCACCTCCAACCTAAACAAACATGGAAACAAAAGACCCAGTGCATGGAAAGACAGGGCTTAGAGAGAAAGGCAAGTAGGGATTGGAGGCTCAATCCACATAACAGGGAATGAGAACGTGTTAATGACACCAAACATTGATTTTTAAAATCCATAGTTGATTCTGGGCGGTGGTGGCACACGCCTGTAATCCCAGCACTTGGGAGGCAGAGCCCGGCAGATCTCTGTAAGTCCCAGGCCAACCTGATCTACAAAGAGAGTCCAGGACAGCCAAGGCTACACAGAGACATCCTGTCTCGAAAAACCAAAATAAAGTAAAATAAAATGCATAATTGAAACAACTTTAGCTAACTTCACATCTTTAAAGAAGACAGACTCAAATTGCTAATTCCCCACATGAATTCAGAGCTGAGAGGGGTGGTCCAGTCCTGGAATCCACCACGTGGAAGGCTGAGGCAGGAGCATCACTAGTTTAAGGCCTGCTATGCCTGAAGACTGTGTTGACAAAACATTTGGGCAACTTTACCAGACTCTGCCTCAAAATAACTTTTATTTAAGGCTCTGTGTACAGGTGCTGGCCAAGCGGGGTGGGGGCACTAGAATGAGTGCCTATTATTTTCTACCCCCAAAATAAAAGCAGAGCAACAACGTTTTGACAGGCCTCCTGCCTTAGCCCCTCTGAGTGCTGGGATTACAGGTGTGTACCACCATGGCTCGAGAAAAGTCTTCTTCTTCTTTTTTTTTTTTTTAACCCACATTCATATTTTAGTACATAGTATGAATGCTTCCTAAGTTAATTGAGAAGTTTTCTGTCAATGGATAATTAAATATATTTTTCTCATTTTCCCTTATGTTAGTGTAGTGTATATTTCCCTTGCAGTCTTTTAATTGAAGTGATGACGTTGAACTGATTTTAAATTTGTTTGAAAAGTTTTTTGGGGGCTTAGAGGTTGGAGATATGGCTCAGTGGTTAAGATCGCGTATTGCTTTGACAGAGGAAACAATTTCAGGTCACGACATCCCTGTTGCATGGGAGCTCAAAACCTATAACTAACTCCAGCTCTAGGGATCCTCTTTCCTCTGGCCTCCTTGGGTACCTAAACTTTCCTCCACATATACAAAATTTTTAAAAAAAATTGTGCCTTAAAACTAAACTGAAAATACTAAGATGCAGTTGAGTTGTTCAAATTCAGTATCTGCTAAATAATGCAAGAGAAATTTTCAAATTCCTCAACAAAGGAACAGTTTCTATATTTTGTAAATAATATGTGATGTTTTAGTAAGAAAACTGTGAAAATCTATCTCTTGCTTTCTTGCAGTGCTGGGGATTGAACAACAGAACCTGGTGAACACAAGCCAAATGCTCTGTTACTATTACGTTTCAGTCTAAAATTTTCATTTTTTTCTGAAAAGCCATCTTCCATTGAAACTGTGGGTTTGTTTGTTTGTTTTTAGGTGAATTTGTCATATATTTATGTTATTATTATTTCATATTACCTTTTAGCCTTTAATAATATACATTAGGTACCAACTTAATATTGCTGTATGTTAATTTTTTTTAAAGTTTTGAGCAAGATCTGGTTATGTAGGCCAGGCCTTGAAGTCTTAGTCTTCTGCCTCAGCTTTCCAAGTTGTAGAAGGATTCAAATGCAGCACAGATTTATTGTCTTATAGTTTAAGGATAAAAAGTGTTAATGGCGCTGTTGAAAGAAGGCATGGGCAAGGATGTGCTACTTTTCCCTGTAGGAAGAGCCGCCTTACCTTTTCCAGTGGCCAGGAAGCTCCTGCACTCCTT
This sequence comes from Acomys russatus, assembly GCF_903995435.1. NCBI lineage: Eukaryota > Metazoa > Chordata > Mammalia > Rodentia > Muridae > Acomys > Acomys russatus. The sequence continues at coordinate 3,346,547 of NC_067167.1, read as the reverse complement.
AGCTCCTTCCATCGGAGCCCTGGTGCAACACTTCAGGTCTCTGCCTCTGACGTTTTGCCATCGAGACCTCTCTTTGCCCTCGGTGACTGGCCTTTCTTTTTTTTTTTTAAATATTTATTTATTTATTACATATGAGTGCTTTGTCTGCAGAAGAGGGCATCAGATCACATTATAGATGGTTGTGAGCCACCATGTGGTTGCTGGGAATTGAACTCAGGACCTCTGGAAGAGCAGGCGGCGCTCTTAACCACTGAGCCATCTCTCCAGCCTGACTGGCCTTTCTTAAACCTCTTTTAAGGACTCCTGTGATTGCATTAGTTCTACCTGGATACGCTCTCATCTCAAGGTCTTTTTGTTTGTTTGTTTGTTTTGTTTTGTTTTGTTTCCTTTTTCACATCCAGGCAGATATCTGCAGGCTCTTGGAATTAAGGAGGATCATCCTCAGGGGACCGTTCTTCTGCCTGGTACAGATTATGGTATCGTAAACATGTATGTCTCCAGAGGCAGAGGCAAGTGGATCTCCGTGAGTTCAAGGCCAGCCTGGTCTACACAGTGAGTCCAGGACAGCCAAGGCTACACAGAGTCTCAAAAAGAAAACAAATAAAGTGCTTTCTATGTGTAGAACCATCTTCATTTCTTGGCTAAGCTCTTACCATTCTTCAGATTTATGCTTTTCTTAGAGAAAAATAATTTCATTCAGTTTAAGTCGATAGTAGATTGGTACTATTTTTCTCTTGAGAGTTTGGCAGTAACATGGTCACCATGTTTTTCTTAGTTATGGTGACTAGTTCAATAAAAGATGTGTATAGATGCTTATTTGACACACGGATATGTGAATCATCACACGGAACAGTCTATATCCTGAGATAAGAAAGAAGGCTGAATGGACCCAGAAAGAAAGCTGAATGAGACAAAGAATCTGTGTTTAAAACACAAAGTTGTGGGCTGCGCACATGGCTCCGAGAGTAAGAACACTTTGTGTAAGGACTTAAGATCTAATTCTCAGGACCTGTGGAAAAGCAGGACTTGCCTGCACATGCTCATAACCCCAGCGTGGTGGAGTGGAGACACAAATCCTAGGAGCTCACTGGCCGGCCAGATACCTGCTGGAGAGCTCCCAGTTCAGTGAGGGACAGTCTCAGGGCGGCAAGGCAGAGTGACAGGAGAAGACACCTGATAATATGCTGCGGCCTCTGCATGGGTGTGTATGGGTCTGTTCCCCATATACTCATGTGCACACGTACACAAATTACAAATGTGTGAAGACTTATTCTAGGAAAGAGAAAACTAAGTTGCACATTTTGACTTCAAGTTTTGTTGGGGCTGTGTTAAATTTTGTGTGGCTTTTGTTTGGTTGGGTTTGTTTTGTTTTGTTTTTTTGGGGCTGTATTAAATTTTGTGTGGCTTTTGTTTGGTTGGTTTTGTTTTGTTTTGTTTTGTTTTTTGGAGGCTGTATTAAATTTTTTATTTCACTTGTAACCATACATTTGTTAGTAAAAGAAGCCTTTCAAGTTATGTTTAATTGTGTTTGGGTTCTATTAGTCCTCTCTTATCTTTTTAATTTTGTAAATTAAGTCGTTCATGACGTGCCCCCTTGCCAGGTCCTTTATATGTGTCCTTTCATTTTATTTTCACAGTAGCCATCTGAGGGTGATGGTGGCACTCTGTTTTTCTGATAAACTTTTAGGTTCCAAGAAGTTAGCTACATTACGCTAACATAGCTAGTTTACGTTGGAGCAGGACTTGAATCCAGATCAATCTAATACTTTGTACTAGCGCAGGGCTGTTTCGATGGGGAGTATTTTAGTGTGTGCTTTAAAATAGATGAAAAATATCTGGTGTAGACACAGAATCGTTGTGTTCTCTGTTACGCAGCTAGGAAATATGTAATTCAGAAATTTAAAGCTAAGAATCTTACATTTCTGCATCTATCAGGAGTTCTTGAAATATTATTTTAGAGAAGGGCAGTGAAACGGTGAACCACTTTGACACACATGGCAGGCATATAGACTATGCCTCTGTTCTTACTGCTGTGCCAGCTCAGCACTTGGGCACATCTCTGTGGCTTATATAGATTGGCAGTCATCTGGCGGCTGAGTGCGGTGCAGTACTAATCTTTTTCTTTTTCTTTTTCTTTTTTTTCCCCTGAAGAAGCTTACCTTATTTCTTTGCCATTTTGCTGCTTTTCTTAGTTGATCCCAGATTTCTATGGAGATTGCGTCACGGGACTTTGAGAGGAGTGATGTGTACTGTGGTTCAGAGCCTGCAGCCCTGGGAAGGAATGTGCCCCCCAGAACGGCTGCCTCTCCTGTGGTCTCAGGTCAGATTTAAAGAAGAGCCTTAAGGATGGCAGCTGCAGGACTTCACTGACGCTCTTTGGGGTGAGTGGGTCGGCCTGGTCCTGGCCAAGGTGCACGTGGAGGGCGTATCCTGTTTCTCACATGGTCCCTGGAGTGTCTCTGTTTGCTTGTCAAAGACTCCCATCCAGGTTAGGGTGTAGTTTGGACTTGGTCACATGAGGGTTCTTATTTTGCTTTTACTCAATCTAAGGGGGGGGGGGAGGTGGCAAAACCCAAAAAACTCCTATTAAAGCTGGTAAAGAATTGAAGTCAACTTCTCCAATAAGACAGAAGGGAAAAAGAAAAAAGCCAAATGAAGTGCACCCCCTGGGATGAAGGGCACCCCAGGGATGAGGGGCACCCCAGGGATGAAGAACATCCCCAGGGATGAAGGGCACCCCAGGGATGAAGGGCACCCCAGGAATGAAGTTCACCCCAGTTATGAAGTTCATCCCAGGGATGAAGGGCACCCCAGGGATGAAGGGCACCCCAGGGATGAAGGGCACCCCAGGGATGAAGTGCTTCCCTGGGAATGAAGTGTCCCCATAAAGATGAAGTGCTGCTGGTTCAGACTGAGGCGAGACTCAGGGAAGGACAGACGTGAGGAAGACAGGATAAAATGAGTAAAAGGAAGAACTGAGGTTATGATGCAGACCAGGGCCTGAGTCCGACCCAGCAGCCGCTCTTGGGTATGAAATTGGCTTACAAGCGGATATAAACAGCTAGGTTGTGTACAAACAAACAAACAAACAAACAAAAACCTGCTCTCTATACCCAGAACGTAGTTGAGTTCTCATTGAGGAACTTATTAGCTGAGTCAGTCTGGACAGTTATAAAACTTGCCCCCAAATTAATAGTGCACATAATATCTCTTCATAGCTGAGGGTGTGTTACAATGGGCAGAGCACAATTTTATTACAAATTTGTTCGTTTATTTATTGCAGAACTGTGCGTTGAGCCCAAGGCCTTGCACATGCTGGACAAGCAATCTGCAGCTGAGCCATCCCTAGATTTAAAGAAATATTTTTTAAAGGCAACACAGGTGGTTATATTTCTGCCATTTTCAAGAGTGCTGCTGTACCCGAAGAATTTGAAAACGTCTAACTTTTCCTAAAGCTCAAGTATCTGAATGTTGTACGCGCATTCTTCGTTTGCTTAAAAAAAAAAAAAAAACTGATTTTGTTGAATTTTCCCCTAAAAAGTCCAGCTGCTGAAATTCTTGTGCTGGCTCCATTGTGAACATGCCACAGCTCTCTTTTGTTGGCGGCCGGCGACTCCAACTGGTAGAGAGCTCTTGTCTGATTACGCGGAGCTTCGTTTTAATGGGAACAGCTTCTTTGCTGTGTTTTTAGGAAATGGACTCAGAAAATACTGATGACTTTTGTTGGGGGCACAAAGGGTTATTTATGCTGAAGGAAAATGTATCCCCCCACTGAGCTAACTCCGAGGAAGTCTGACTGGTTCATTAGCAGTGCTCACTTGTGCTTTGTCCTCTTGCTGTGGCAGACAGAAAGAAAAGCGAGATCAGAAGGGATATTCTGTGGTCTTTTGCTTTCTGCAATGAAAGTGCGATATGATGTTAAGCTCTTCAGTTAGCTTTGGGTGTGGTTTTACTTGTTCTTTAGAGAACACAGTGTGTACAGTTGGCACTGTGCATGAGACGTGTGTGAGAGAGAGAGCTGAGGGGAGGACATAGCTTTGTTAACAGTTAACATTTTAGCCTTATAAACAGTTTTATAATTTTCTCTTAAAATCTTTCAGTGGTAGTTTCTAATAAAAATAGAGTTTGTTATGCTGCTAAAAAGAAGCAGCAAACCTATGCTCTAATATAGTCTATATTATTGTTGTCTTTAAGCTTTTCACTTGTTTTCTCCCTGGAAACACATTAAGGAATTGTACTGTTCTGATTTAATTTATCTTTTGTCTTTCCTTTGTAGATTTCAAGAACAGAGCTTGGGAGATAACACTGCTGTTTCTTTTGCTTTTGACAAATTGTCACAGCAAGGTATTAAGGATTTTTAATTCACAGTTGAAATTTATAGTTAACTTTACTTTCTTGGTATCTAGCAGAAAAAAAAAAACTTATCGCTAAGCATGTGATTTATAAAGTCCATGTTATTCATAAAAATGTGATGATCACTACAAAGAAAGATGCCTGGCTTGGGGGCGGGGCTGTATTTACATTGCTTTTGCATTATTTTATAGGGGGAAAGGCTCAGGGAGACTGTTCTGTGGAGCATGTTTTGTCATGAACTCCACCTCATCCCCGCCCCCCCAATGCTTTAACAGCTGCCTTGACACCAGCACCAGGGACAGTGCACTGCGGTGTTTCAGGTCTTCCTCCTGCGGGTAACAGACGCCCTGATGGAGGCAGAAGGGAAGAGTCACTGCTAAGCGCCTCGTTGTCACATTCTCCCAATGAGAAGAGAATATGTCTCAGGTGTTCAGTCAAAGTAAGTCACATGCTCCGCGGGATGTGAGGGAGCAGGGGCTCTGCTATTATCTGCACACTAAAGCCTTCTTCTCTCTCCAGAACAGATTTCCCATCGCAGTGTCGATTAGCATGCAGCCTGCAATCCAAGTAAGTTTTCTTCTTGTAAAAGATAAATATAAATTATGAATTTATATTATTGATTTAATTATTTTTATGGCATGAGTTTTTGTTTTGTTTTGTTTTGTTTTTGAGACAGAGTTTCTCTGTGTTAGCCCTGGCTGTCCTGGACTCGCTTTGTAGACCAGGCTGGCCTCGAACTCACAGCGATCCACCTGCCTCTGACTCCTGAGTGCTGAGATTAAAGGTGTGCGCCACCACCGCCCAGCCTGGCATGAGTTTTTTTGACACTACATTTTAACTATAGGAATAGTGCATTTTGACTTTCTAGTTCCAAGAAGATTTTAATTCTGAGTTTTACTTCTGCTAGATATTTGGAAGAATCCTAAATGTTTTGGGGTTAGTGGGTGGGTCAGCCTGGGGAAAATAAGTGGAATTTTTATAGTACCCCCTCGTTACAATATAGTACATGTTTGTAGTTTATAGTATCCCCTTGTTACAATATAGTACATGTTTGTAGTTTATAGTATCCCCTCTTTAGAATATAGTACATGTTTGTAGTTGAAGGAACAGTTAATCAAAACCAAATACAAGGTTGTTGGGTTTTTTTCTAACAACTCTTAGTTTAAGTAATTGTGCATTTGTAAATGAGCCTGTACCTGACTGTATGTTAAAGATTTTTTTTTTAAGAGTAGGGTTTTGTTGTCGTTGTTACTGTTTGCGGGCATTAGGTTCTCATGGATTGTGTACATTTTTCCATTGTTCACTCAGATGCTGATTTCTTTACCTGCCCCCCCTGGCCCCCCCCCCCACTATCTGGTTTCAATCAGACATTGTATTGTGATGTTTATTCTAAGTATCTTCTGTCTTGTTTGTGTAAACATTGCCACCATTTGTTCTCTGTACTGCCAACAAAAGCCAACTAGCCAATCCTGAGCAAGATAGAGACTAGGGTGGGACATCCTGGTCCAGTGAGGGAAAGAGAAAGAACAGGAAGGACAGGAGAGATGCGTGAGGAGAGGGCTGGGGAAACTCCAAGAGGAATGAGCCAGGCCTAGGAGATGAGTAAAAAGCAAGAATAATGTGGGAAATCTGAATGGGAGGAAACTATACTACCTTGGAAATTTAAGATGGAGTAATTAGTAGGCTGGCTGTGGTGGCTCACGCCTTTAAACCCACCACTCGGGAGGCAGAGGCAGGCAGATCATTGTGAGTTCAAGGCTAGCCTGGTCTACAAAACAAGTCCAGGGCAGCCAAGGCTACACAGAGAAACCCTGTCTCGAAAAACAAAAACATAAACAAAACAAGGCAAAAAAGGAGTGATTATTGCAAAGCATTATGCTCTAGGCTAATTAGATTCTAGTCTCTCTGTGTGGTTCTTTGGGCATATAACTAGTTAAGGAGTCACTTCTGATTTATTAAAAGAATAGATCAATATTAAATATTAATAACCCTTCAACAGTTGTTGTCTATGATTGGACAAAGCCAATTGTGGGTTATCACAGGAATCATGACAGTCTTGTATTTAAATGATTTCCAAAATTTTGTTTGCTGTATTGATTGCTTTTCTTTGTTTTTTTCCCCCTTTGGATATTAATAGAACAACTGAATATTAATTTAAAGACAAAAGGTACACTGAACTTTTCTACATAAAAAGATAGAGTCAGCTGCTAATAAGAACTTAAGAGTCAGTTGGGGAGGCTGGAGAGATGATTCAGAGGGTAAGAGCACGGTTTGCTCTTTCAGAGGTCCTGAGTTCAATTCCCAGCAACAACATGGTGGCTCACAGCCATCTGGAATGAGATCTGCTGCCCTCTTCTGGTGGGCAGACACATATGTAGTCAGAAAACTGTATACATGCACAGTAAATTAAAAAAAAAAAAAGTCAGTCGAAGTTTCATTCATTCTGATCCCACTTTTGTCAGTCTCATACTGAGAGGCTTGTGAATTATCTTGCCTTGTAAAGGGAGACAAAAGGATTAATGAATGGAAAGATGACAGTGCTCAGGAAGAGATTAGAGACTAAATTCACATAATAGGGATTAAGAAACTATTAATGACAGCCAGAGTTAATTTTTAAAACCATAATTGATACACTTTTACATATATTACTTTTCAAAAGAAGACAGACTCAAATTGCTATTTTCCCACCTGAATTACAAACTGAGAGTGGTGGTGGTGCCCTGGAATCCCACCACGTGGGAGGCTGAGGCAGGCGCATCACGAGCTGAAGGCCTGGTACGGCATACTGACATAGGAAACTTGAGGAACTAAACCAGACCCTGCCTTAAAATAAGTTTTTGTTCAAGGCTCAGTGGACGGATGCTTGCCAAGCAAGGCAGGGGCTCTAGTGTGAGTCCCCAAAAATGAAAGTAGTGCAGCTACAACCAACGTGCTGAAATATGTGGAGTAGAAGGTAGTGCTGTGAGAGGGACCAGCTGCTTGGTTGACTGAGTAAGGGCACCTGCAACCAAGGCTGCGGGCCTGAGGTCAATGCTCAACCTGTCCTGTTTGTTCATACGCATCCCCATGGCCTAAATTCAGAATTTGTTTTTAAAGATTTATTTATTTATTTTATGTACGTAAGTGTTCTATCTGCATGTACACCTACAGTCCAGAAGAGGGCACCAGATCCCATTACAGATGGCTGTGAGCCACCCTGTGGTTGCTAGGAGTTGAACTCGGGACCTCTGGAAGAGCAGTCAGTGCTCTTAACTGCGGAGCCATCTCTCCAGCGCCCCCCCCCCACCCACCCAAATTCAGAATTTTAGAAAAGAAAAACACAGACAAAATAAAAATTTAAAAAGTACCAAAAACTAAAAACTCTAGCAAAACAAAGTAGGTATGTGTTAGTATGGCCACTGTCCAAAACACAACTCCTTCGCCACACTGCCAGGGTGACAACAGGAAGCAAAGAGTTCACAGTTAACTTCCTGCCAAGTTATCAAGTTTTCTCTGCACGGCTTCCTTAGGGGAACACGGAACAAATGAAGAACTTCTCATGGAAATTCTCATTTCCTGGGCATTTCTTTTGAATTAAACAGCTAACTCTACTCTGAGTTCTCAAAGAAAGGAATATAGCAAAGAAAGAAAGACAGACAGAAAGCGAAGAAGTTTGTAAAAAACAAATTCATAATAAAACGAGGAAGAATCAGGCCAGGCGTGGTGGCGCACGCCTTTAATCCCAGCACTCGGAGGCGGAGGCAGGCGGATCGCTGTGAGTTCGAGGCCAGCCTGGTCTACAAAGTGAGTCCAGGATGGCCAAGGCTACATAGAGAAAGAATCATTACTCATCATGAATATAGGATCTAACCAATCACACCTTTAGCAGTATGCACCGAACTCTGTCTCTGTGGTAAGAACTTCCTGTCAGGCCTGCTCAGGTAGTGCTTACACGGCATCCAGACTGAAGAACGAGGCTATTCTGTCATTAGCTCTTTATTGAAGGGTTTATTGGGCTAGAGAGATGGCTCAACAGTGAAGAGTACTGGGAGGCTCTTCCAGAGGTCCTGAGTTCAAATCCCAGCAACCACATGGTGGCTCACAATCATCTGTAATGTGATCTGGTGCCCTCCAGGGAGACAATTGCCTTAGCCGAGAATCCTAACACTCAAGACCAGCCATGTTGTCCACAGACTGATCACGTGAAATGGCTGCTCCTGCTTCCGGTGGTGAGAGTGCAGGTTTGTAGGAGACACAGCATTGTCTTGGGGTTGGCTCCCTTCCTGTATATTCTTACTTTCTCCCCTGGGCCCACTTCATCCCTACTTTTCTTTCTTGTGATTGAAAATACATCTTGATTCGCTTTCATTATTTTATGATGAGTCTACCTGGAATTTTTAAATGTTTTGAAATTTCATACAAGTATGCCATCTATCCTGGTCATACGTACCCACTTCTGCTTGCTTCATCCTTCTTTGCTTCCCCAAATGCCTGGCGCCTCCCTTATGAACTTCATATCTTTTATAAAACAGAGTCTATTTTTATTTTATTTTTTTAATGTTTGGATTTGGGAAATAGGGTCTCTCTGTGTAGTCTTGGTTTTCTTGAAACGGTGTGTTGTAGATCAGGATGGCCTCAGACTCACAGAGATTCCCCTGCCTCCGACTCTGAGTGCTTGGAGTAAAGGCTTGCACTACCATTGACAATTGGAAAGCAATCACTTTCCCGCTTCCCCCCCCCCCCCACCCCCCGTTTCTGTGTGTCTGAACCTGTGTCTGTGTGTCACACATATTCAAGCTGTTTATAAGGTCGGAGAGCGTGTTGTACCCCTGAGGCTAGAGTTACAGGTGGTTTTTGTCTGCCACAAGCCTTGGGGGTCGAGAACACAGATCCTCCAAGTGCAACAAGTACCCTGGAGCATGGAGATTCCGCTTAGCTCTTGCCCTCCTGGACCTCACTCTGTAGACAAGGCTGGCTTCCAACTCACTAGGTCCACTGTCTCCGCCTCCCAAGTGCTGGGTTTGGAGGTGTACACCCCCACCATGAGGCCTCCCTTCAGGCATTTTTCACTCTCTTGACCTTGGGGAGGTCTTGTGCCCATAACCGTAGCTGCTGGGAGTTTGAGCATAACAGCCCTGTTCTGTCCAGAAGCCAGCCTTGCACAGCATGTTTCTCCATCCTCTGGCCCTCACAGTCCTTCCACCCTCTCTTCCGTGATGTTCCCCGAGGCTGGTGGGAGGAGGGTTGGTGTAGGTGTTCCATCCACAGCTGGAAATCCACCAATCTCCCGTCTCAGCATTAGAGCAGCCTTGACTTCTCATTAACCGCCATCCTCTGCAATAAGAACGTTCTCTGACAAGGATGAGAAGTGCCCCGGTCTATGGAGACAAACGTCAGGGTTTAGGAAGAGTTGACCGGCACGACCTCTTAGCAAAGCCACAGAATTCATTCATTTCACACGTGTACGCATGATACAATACAGCCAGAACAGACGCTAGGGAGTGAGTGACACTCACTGAAAGCAACCTTGATATATTTCTTTCTGAGGCTGGCTTGATGTCTTCAATATGATTTTCCCCATCCTCTGTCCCCCCTCTGTCCTTCACATATATGAAGTCATTCTTCCATATGAGTGGGAAGAAATCCATCGGGCTACATTCCTGTTACGATAAAGAGGGGGTGCATTTGACACTTACACCCACCTCTGCGTGTTTAGATCACCATATCCAAGCGTATTCGACATGCCATCTGCCACCTTCTGTTTGTCATCTCTGAGTCTGAGATTTTGAATCTTGCCCTACAGTTTGGGTATGAGAAAGTGATGGCTCCTGGAAAGAACCCTCTGAGACAAGGATGCTCATAGAAGGGCCACGTGAGGATGATTGTGTCTCTCAGGAGGATTGCCTCAGCCTTAGGTATCTCTTGGTGGCAAGAGGAGCAGGAACCGGTGGAGAGCAAGTCCCCCAGTCCCCTCTGCTTTTGTTCCTGGCTCTGTTTTCCCCTTGGGTCATCACGAAAGACATCACAAAGGCCTCATTGTGATTTGAGGTGCTGCAGCATGCTGTCACCAAGGGGACTGCATCTGGACTTCACTGAAACCCGAAAGCGTAGGGCCACACCCGTGAGGGATTTTGCTTGATTGAAGTTGGAAGACCCACTTCTGTTCCAGGTCCCTCAAGGGTGGAACAATCCTTTGATCCGGATCTTGGAGAAGACACACCCCCTAATCCGGGCCACACCTTCCATGGTGGCCTATATAAGGGCATGAAGGAAGGAGGTCTCCGTCTTTGCCTGCTTGCTCTCCCATTGCTAGCGAGTCCCAGTGGTGTCTGAGTCAGAATGTCCAGAGAAACAATGTCGCCCTGAGGAGAACCAGTGCAAATATAAGACAAATGCTCCTCATTCCTCCTTGGTAAGAGGACATTTATTCTCCTGTGGTAACTGCTGTCTCTGGGGATTACTGCCTCTGTCTGAGAACCTAGGCTTAGTCCTGGGAACATGTAACCTCAATACAATCTAACCTGGGATGCTTTCAGCTCTGAAACTTACTGTTTAATAAGCTCACCCCATCTTGTTCTTGCTGAGCTCTGGGCTGGCTGGTTCAGCTCAGCTGTTCTGGCTCCAACTCCTCTCCCAGCTGACTGATTCAGTCTGGCTTCTTTCTCGACCCCTGAATTGCTCTGTTTGGCCTCAAACTAACTCCAACACTCTGCTCTAATCTTCTGGCTCCTTCTCATTCTCTGGATCATTCAATCTCTCTCTCTGTAAAATTCTTCTGGTAAAACTGCCTCTCTCCTCCTCCTCTTCCTCCTCCTCCTCCTCCTTCTTCTCTCTCTCTGTGTCTCTGTGTCTCTGTCTCTGTCTCTCTCTCTCTCACTCTCTATTGTCCCTTAAGTAGTTTCCCTGTCCCCTCTCATCTGCTGAGAGTTGGGCATATCCTATTCTGTCAAATCTTTCTCTGATTCATCACCTTTTCTGCCACTCAATTAGACATCACTTTCAAACATCGGCGCTCCCTTCGACTAACTTTATCTTCATTTGGGATTAAAGGCATGTACCACCACGCCTGGACCTAAAGCTTTTCTTCACCTGAAACTTGATCTATACCAAGCTGGCTTTGATCAGATCAGCTTGTCTCTGCCTCTGGGATAAAAGGCATGCTTGTATTTCAGCTGTATTACACAGGCCCAGAAAGTCTCCGGACGTGATCTCTTGCCAGAACAGTCATGTTCTGAATTAAAATTCCTCTACATTCCTTGTTTCCACATTTGTTGTGCTTCTCAGTGAAGAGAGAGACATCTGTGCTTGTGGTGTCTCTAGGATTCTCTTAGATTAGTACTCCTAGGATTAATTTCTTTTCTATTAGATCATAGTTAGAACAGAGAGACAAAGCTCTTGGGTGCATGATAGCAGGCGTCTGTCTTTCTTCCTTTATGGGGTATCAGTATAGATTTTCAAATGTTTTATTGACCGGTGTGTAATTTTCCTTCTTGGTCTGTCTTTACTGTATTTTGGTATCACATAATTATGGTTCATAAAAGAGACTTTGGTGGCATTCTGAGTTTTCCTATTTATGGAATTGTTTGAGAAACGTTAGTGTTAATCCTTCTATGAAGAATTCACCAGTGACTCTATCTGAGCATGTACTTTAATTTTTTAAAAAAGATATATTGATTTATTTATTTTATGTATACGACTGCTCTGGCTGCACGTACACCTGTGTGCCAGAAGAGGGTGCAAGAGATCAGGAGAGTCCATATCAGGAAGCAACAAATGAAAGAGACAGAGAGCCGGCCAGTGCAAAAGCAGGAGGCTTTACTGTTCCAGCGCGCTGGGGTCCGCCTGCACACAGGAGCCAGGCGACCCGCGCGCTGGGGTCCACATGCACACAGAAGTCAGGCGACCCGCGGACCCGCGCGCTGGGTTCCGCCTGCACACAGGAGCCAGGCGACCCGCGCGCTGGGGTCCACATGCACACAGGAGCCAGGCGACCTGCGCACTGGGGTCCACATGCACACAGGAGCCAGGCGACCCGCGCGCTGGGTCCACATGTACACAGGAGCCAGGCGACCCGCGCGCTGGGGTCCGCCAGCACACAGGAGTCAGGCGACCCTGGACAGCAAATCCATAACGCTCTTATACTCTAGCAAAGGCCGACTTCAGTAACAGTACCATAATTGGTCAGTAAACTGGTTGGCTAAGGCATATTGGGTGAGAATAAGGGTGTATTTGGAACGTGGGATTTTCTGCCTTGGCAGGTGTTCGGGCCCGCAAGGCAGTTTTTCCTGGTAGGGTGGGGTAGCTGTAACAGCCAGTGGCAATGGAATTTAATTGTATCTAATTGCTCCGGTGGCGTTTCTGGAGGCTGCTGGCAAGTCTAGTTTACAGCAGTGCGTAGTCATTCCCGGAACGCAGGACGAAGTGAAGTCACCTGGAGGAAAGGTTTTCATACAGAACATGGTATTAAATGCAGAATATAAATTACATAAAGGATATGGCATTAATTTTGCCCCTACAAGGGCATGAGATCACATTATAGATGGTCATGAGCCACCATGTGGTTCATTGAACTCAAGACCTCTGGAAGAGCAGACAGTGCTCTTAACCGCTGAGCCATCTCTCCAGCCCTACTTTAAGTTTTGTAAAGTGTTGTTTATGTATTCAATTGTCAGTCTTGACACTAAAGCTTTTAAAGAAAGTTATAAAGTTAAGCCTTTGGTTCTAAAGTGAGAACCAGTTCATGATATATCGGCCATTTCTCATTTGCTCTAAATAAAACAAACAGGAAAACTACAGGCACAAAACATGATAAATATTAAGGAAGATTTTAATGTTAAAGAGACAGATGTGATCATTGCTGATGGTGTAAAAACCACCACAGGAGAGGACACTGCAGAACGGCCGGCTAACACGTCTAGACATGTTCTGTGGCTGCAGGGGTCCGCGTTTAAAAGAGGAAACGCGCGTCTCCTTACCACTTGTTTTCCTTTGCTCAACCACTTCTTCGCTTGTGTTATTCCGTAGCCGTGACGTGGTCTGCAATCTCCTTTGCTCCTTGAAACTTTGGTTTGTTAAAACATTGCCAAATCGAAGTGTTTCGCTTAGTGGTCAGGAGCACTGATTGCTCTTGTAGAGGGCGCAGGTTCAAATCCCAGCACCCACACGGTGGCTCACAAGCATCCGTAACTCCAATTCCAGGGAATCTGATGCCCTCTTCTAATCTCCACAGGCACCGGGGATACATTTGGTGTACATAAATACATACATCCAAAATGCTCACACACACACACATAAATAAAAATAAAACCCAAAGCCAAACCAGCTAAAAAAAAAAAAAAAAAAAAAAAAAAAAAACCAAAACGACAATGTATTTTGGTCGTATTTTTTCCTGTATAGCACCTTCCCCAGGCCCCTCATCTCTACTCATCCCATTTCATAGTTTTCTCACTTAAAGGAAAACAAACAGCCGGGCGCGGTGGCGCACACCTCTAATCCCAGCACTCGGGAGGCAGAGGCAGGCGGATCGCTGTGAGTTCAAGGCCAGCCTGGTCTACAAAGTGAGTCCAGAACACCCAAGGCTACACAGAGAGATTCCGTCTGGTGGGGTAGGGGTGGGGGGTGGAGGACTGGGGGGGGGGGAGAGGGGGGGCGGAGAAGAAAACAAACATTCGAAATCAAACCAAACAATCAAAAAAAAAATCACACATACACACACGTACGCATGCACGCAAGCACGCACGCACGCAGGCACGCACGCCAGGGGGAGGAAGAACGAGAACAAAATGAAAAGCCACAAAGCCACAACACAGACAAAACTACATGGAGTTCATTTTTCCTGTTCATGCGTGCGTGCGTGCGTGCGTGCGTGCGTGTGTGTGTGTGTGTGTGTGTGTGTGTGAACTCCTCCTGAGCATGGTCCCTGTCGTGGAGTGTGATTGATACACCCATTGTCACTCCACTGGAGGAAACTGGTTTTCTCTTTCCCAGGAAGTATCAATTTTGCATAGGTTCCTGGTCAGGGGCGGGACTTAGTGTTCACCTCCCCTTCACGGTCCTGCGTTTTGTCTGGTTTGCGCTTGTGCAGGTACAGAAGCTAGAATAAGCTTTAATTTTTTTTTTAATTACTTAAAAATACCTATTTCCTTCACTCTCTCACACTGCTGTGTCTTCCGTGCTTTTACATCAATTTTCTGCTCCTCTGTAAGACAAGCACGTGTGAGCTCATTAGGAAAACACTTAGCTCGAGTGTGGTCACTGTAGGCCCCGCTGAGCTGTGGGTCCATTTGCGCAGCCTCCCAGGATTCATGGTCTTACCGCATGAACCCCTGGAAGTCAGCACACACAAGCAGAATTTGGTGTTTTCCTGACTGTACCAGTGTTTTGAGATAGTCTAGTTTTTAATGTAGAGGCTGTATTATAGAAAAGCCTATGACCGTACATCAGGCGCTGGGCCACTCTGAGTGCGTCTAAGCACTTTTGTTTGTTTGTTTATTTGTTTGTTTTTGTTTTAATCTAAAAAACGTTGCCTGCATGTATGCTTGTGTGGTGCAGCATGTGCATGCGAATGCCATGGCGGCCAGAAGAGGGCGCCAAATCCCCCGAAATTTGAGTTACAGCAGGGTATGAGCTTCCAGGTGGATGCTGGGAAACAAACCGGGCCATTTGCCAGAGTTGCCAGAGCAACCAGCGCTCCTATCCTTTGAACCTTCTCTCCAACCACTGAGCTTTTTTTTTTTTTCTCCAAAAAAAGGAGCATTTTCAATACTATTACTGTTTTGATCTAACTGCTTTTATATATGTTTAAATTATTTGTCACATCTTGGTTTAATTTGGTCACATCATATGCATTTGCAATCCATCCATTCTTTTATAAATTTCTGATTTTGTGGAATACGTGTTTTAAAGCTATGCCCTAACGTTTTCTGAGTTTCACTGGTATTTGTTATAGTGGCTCCCCTCTTATCTCTGCTTTTTAATTTTGATACTTTCTCTCCTTCTCTTTGGTCTTTTTTTCCCCAGTGTTAGTGTGTAGTGTGTGTGTGTGTGTGGTGTATGTGTGGTGTGTGTGTGTATGTGTGTGTATGTGTGTGTGTGTGGTGTGCAGTGACATGGCCTCTTGTGGAGGCCAGAGGACAATATGCACTGATTTCCCTCCTGTCATGTATGGACTCAAACACAGGTCTTCACATTTGGTGGCAAGCTCTTTGCCTACTGAGCCATCTCTCCAGCCCTTGTCTCTTTTTGTTGGTTTAACTAAGAGTTTACCAATGTTACTTATCTTTTCAAAGAACCAACTCTTAATATTAATGTTTCTATTTTTTCTAACTTAATTTTTCATTTCATGAATTTCCACCCTGCTCTTAATCATTCCTTTTCAATGCTTTGGCTTTGTATTTATTTACTGTATCTCTGATTTCTTGACGCAGAAATACCAAGGTAGAGACTTCCCCCTAGGCTTTCATTGAGTGCTGCAGGCCTTGCTATCTTTTGTTTTCAACTTTGTTCACTTCTACAATTAAAACCAAACAAACAAACAAACTTCTTTCTGTCTCCTTCAGTTACCTAGCCACCATTCAATACTTTCCTAAAAGAACTAATTCAAAATAAAATGATAAAAAAAAAAAAAAAAACAAAGTATATATGTTTTTAAGTTGACTATGACCTTTTTGGAGGATTTGCTAGGACTAAGTCAAACACACTAACCATCTCATAGCTAATTTACAACCTCAAACAATAAGAACCATGTCGCAGAACCAGAACTGGGACAAGGGTTAAAGAGATAGCATCTTGACCAGAATTGTATGATTATGCATATCTCGTCCTTAAAAAATAATTTAAAATTGTATAAGTTTAAAAACTCATGAGACTTTACCAAAGAAAGATTTAGGAACATTAGCTATCTTTATTTGTTTATCTATGTGGTCACATTAATTAAATGTACCTTCTGTCTTTTATGATTATTTGTTTCATGAAATTTTAGTTTTATTGGGAGCCAAAGAAAGCTGTTAACAACATTAGTTTACACGAGCACTTACTTTTAAGCCAATGTGGTACTAAGTAAATTTTATGTTGAAAACAAACAAACTGGAATCACACACAGACAGTGTGTATATGCACACATATAATCACTTATAAGGTATGTTTTCATAAATCAAGATTTTTGAATCATTAAAAAAAAATCTCAAAGCCACATGAGGCGGCATCTAAAAAAACAGAATTTTTTTTTTTTAACAGGCTTCATGAAGCAGCACAGATAGCAGGGATTATCACAGGAGCCGTTTGCGCAGGGATTACTACTGCTTGTCACTGTCTGGCAGTAAGAACCACCATGACTCTTTGCTTTCACCATCTCATTACCTTTCACACATACAACGTGGCCAGTGAGAGGACACGATGGAGAACAGAGCGGCTGTGACAGCATCGTGAGAGTGACAGCTGCAGAGCGGCACAGAGGCACTGTTTCCCGGTAACGGGCTCCGGTGAGGAGCTTTGGGCTGAGTACCTTGTCAGCCGCGCAGTGTCTCAGCAGTTCAGAAATGATATTACACCGTTTTAAAAGTATTTCCGTAAGTAGCGCCAGGCAGCTGTGATGGCTAACCCTGGCTGCTGACGTGACCACCCAGGAGACACACCCCTGCATGTGTCCGTGAGGGCGTTTTCAGCAAGATCACGCTCACCCCGAATCTTTTCCTTTGGCCTCTTCTGTCATCCGAGGAGGTCCCGAGCAGCGCCATGGAGATGCTTGGCCTGCATCCTTCTTCGCTGGCTTTCCGGTGGGACTGATACAGGCTCGACCTGCTGCAGGGAGGTGGGCACAGCATCCTAGAGTTAGTACCATGTCAATTTCCATGACAAAACGGTCATAATTTTGGCTTAGTTTTCATTGGCTTGGGTCATAGCACCTGGATATTTAATATTCAGTCTTGAGCTGACATCTCTGTCCCTAAAGGTACATGTTTTCAAAATTAGAGACAAAAAAACTTCAAGTAAGCCTTTCATGTTAAGCATTTTTTTTCCCATATCCCCTACATAAGTCTACATCTCATTTCCTTGGTCTCAACCACTCTTAAAATCGTTTCCTCATATATATCCTGTATGTTTTATTAATTCTTTATGTCTATGTTTATCTCCAATTCTCCCCTCGTGTGTTTGTCTGTTTGTTGAGCCAGAGTCAAGGCAGTAAGATGGCCCAGTGTGTGTGTGTGTGTGTGTGTGTGTGTGTGTGTGTGTGTGTGTGTATACTAAAGAAGGTTGGGTTTGCTAGTGGCTCCTGCTTGTTTAGTAGTATAATCCTTGGCTTCAGTTCTCAACTCACACTGGTTTTCTGTGTTCAGGTTTAAGGATTTAAAAAAAGATATTTTATTTAATTTATGTGTGAGGGTGTCAGATCGTGGAGTCACAGACAGTTGTGAGCTGCCATGTAGGTGCTGGGAATTGAACCTGGGTCCTTTGGAAGAGCAGGCAGTGCTCTTAACCACTGAGCCATCTCTCCAGGCCCCAGGTTTAAGGATTTCAAGTATTTACAACACAATGTCAGTGTTCAGACATGCTGTTTATTTTCCTTCCCCTTCTCTTCTCTACTCCCTGCCCCAGTGTGTGTGTGTGTGTGTGTGTGTGTGTGTGTGTGTGTGTGTGTTCAGGTGCACTCGCCCATGTAGTCATACATGGAGGCCAGAGATTTATGCATTGGGATATCTTCTTCTATTGGTTTTTCTTTATTTACTATATATCTAATATATATATATATTGAGACAAGATCTCATTGACTGTAGCTCAACATTTGGCTGCACTGGTTGGCCAATGAGGCCTCCAGGATCCTCCCATCAAGATTGGGGTGACGGGTACTTGCCACTATGCCTGGATTTTGATATGGATATTTGTGATCTGCACTTGGACTCATGCAACAAACACTGAGCTATCTCCCTACCCCACAGTTTCATTTTTAAAGTCATGATAAGCTTTTAAATCCAGACGGTTGGCCCTGTCACTACATTTACCATTTTCCTTGTGCTTTCTGGCAACTAGCAAAAACGAGGTGAAGTCACAGTAGGGCCCTGGGACTTGTATGTGTCACAAGAACCATTAGGACATGTATTGCCCTGGCAAGGTTGGCACTGTGGGCAAAGCAGGCTGGGAAGGCTAATAGTCAACATCACAGGCTATGGGCTTCAGCTGCAGATGGCACAGGCTCTAGAGACTTGAAAAGCATATTAGTTAGGGTTTCTACTGCTGTGATAAACACCATGACCAAAGGCAACTTGTATAACAGGACTTCTTTGGACCCACCAGTGATTTAATAAAGACATGGAGACTTATTAATATTTACAAATCTTAGGCCTTAGCTAGGCAGACGCTCAGCTAGCTCACCCTGACTGTTCTAGCCCACGACCCACCATGTGCCTAGTTCTTTACCTTCCTTCAGCCCCTGTATGCCTATTCCTTCTTGTGTCATGGTGGTGACTCCCTCACATCTAAATTCTTCTCCCAGAGACCCTCTCCATGTCTGGAAGTTCTGCCTTTCCCTTCTAACTAGACATTGGCTGAAGGATCTTTATTAAAAACCAATCAACAGCCGCCGGGCATGGTGGCGCACGCCTTTAATCCCAGCACTTGGGAGGCAGAGGCAGGCAGATCTCTGTGAGTTCGAGGCCAGCCTGGTCTACAAAGCGAGTCCAGGACAGCCAAGGCTACACAGAGAAACCCTGTCTTGAAAAAAAAAGACCAAAAACCAAAACCAAAACCAAAACAAAACAAAACAAAAAAACAATCAACACGTGAGGAAGGTGAATGTTTACAGAACTTGAGGTCAGTGATGGGCCATAGCTCTGTGTTGATACAGAATTAACAATTGAATACACAGGGACACACCTTCATACAGTGCACCCCAACATCTTTCCCTTTTAGTCCAATAACTGGGTTTTTCATATACATATGCAGTAAAAACAATTATGAAAACTATCAGATAAGAATCATATCACCAGAGTACATGTGAAAGTCATACCCCACTTTCCACTCAAATGTGGAGAATGTCTGTCCATTGGCTAGACCATGGGGAGGCCTGGTGGCACTCAGAGGAAGGACAGCAGGCTACCAAGAAGAGACTTGATACCCTATGAGCATATACAGGGGGAGGAAGTCCCCCTCAGTCACAGTCATAGGGGAGGGGAGTAAGGGGAAAATGGGAGGATACAAGGGATGGGATAACCATTGAGATGTAATAAGAATAAATTAATAAAATTAAATTTAAAAATTAAAAAAAAAGAATTACATCACAATGCCCAGTCATTTGTATTTGGAAATCTTGGAGAAAGCATTTTAACCCATTCTATCTTGCTGAGTTCAAAGTTCCGTGCCTAAATCACTTCATATAAGCTTTTATATCTCCTAATCTTTACAACTTGCATTTATCAATCTAAAGACATCTTTGAGACCTTAAAACACTTTCTTACATCTTCAAAAACTTAATCTTTTTTTTTTTTTTGGTTTTTCAAGACAGGGTTTCTCTGTGTAGCCTTGGCCAGAAACCAACAACAACAAAACCCTCAAAACGACTTCCATAAACTGCTAGGGGACTTGGATTGGGTTAGACCTATACTAAAAATTCCCACGACTACAACCTTTACTTGATGTTCTTTTTATTATTATTATTATTATTATTATTATTATTATTATTATTATTATTATTATTATTATTAATTTAATCACATTACATTTACTTGATGTTCTTAAGAGGAGTCCTGATCTTTCACTCATGATGCATATATGTAGCATTGCAGCAGGTGGAAACGTACTTCGGGATGCTCAACTTCCGCTCCTCTCACGTCCTACACTGTTCCTGCGCTTAGTTATTCTTCCTCCCAGCATATCCCTATGGAGTTGCTCTGGGATAACAGGCCTCCAAAAAAGGTGATCACTCCATATTGGCTCATGGTTTCTGAATTGGTAATTCCAGGCAGGACTCGGATAAATATTGTTTGGTCAAGAGCCAATACAAATTTGTATTCCTTACGATAAAAACAGTTGGAATCTTTAATGAAGACTTCAGAGGACTTAGCACTGGCTTTTCCTGCATATGCCGTTCAGATCGGTAATCAGCTTTCTTCCAGTAAACTTACTGAATTTTGCATCAGAACAAGCTACTCTATTCCCTAAAAGTACAGGCTTCAGCAGTTACCCTCTGCACAAGCAGTATTTATCCATGCC
This sequence comes from Acomys russatus, assembly GCF_903995435.1. Classification (NCBI taxonomy): domain Eukaryota; kingdom Metazoa; phylum Chordata; class Mammalia; order Rodentia; family Muridae; genus Acomys; species Acomys russatus. The sequence continues at coordinate 3,326,012 of NC_067167.1, read as the reverse complement.
ACAAAAGACGGTGTGGGTGTCCTGGTTTCTAGAGGTGGTTTGCTGGTTGTTATCTAAGCAGGCTCTTCAGTTCAGCAGTTGCGGTTACACATGCGTTACAGTGTCATCTTCATTCCCCGAACTTATATTCTGATTCACAACACGCAGTCAACGGCAGCGCACCGGCTAGGAACACTGTGCGTCATTGCATCAGGCGCCTCTCTTCATGATTTACTACCGTTAACACAACGGGAAATGCAGACTGAGGAGCATCTGGTTTATATTGGCCGTATTAGGTCACAGTGTAATCTTCCAGGACCTTTGTCTGAAGAATCCGCAAAGGCAGGTCCCCTTGTAACATTGTCTCTCTCCCTAGGAGCTAACAACTAGAGGAAACATCAGAATCTCCTGCAAGCTTTCGTTAAAATGCTGCAACCCTGAACACAGTTTTCACTAACAAAAAAGCAGGCTCCTTTGACAATTAAGGAATGCTCTTCATGTGTACAATTTCCTATCATGCCTCTTATGACTCAGCAAGGATCATGCCCAAATCATATGTGGCACATATGGTTGTTACTCATGTCCCTAGGTTTGGGTGGCTGAAATATGCTCATGTCATTGTTGGACACTTCAATGTTCATTTTTGCTGCTCCCTTATTAGGGGAAGCGGTTAAGAAGGTTTATTTATTTATTTTTTTAACCTTTTTACTCAGAGCTTTTGCCGTTTCAGGCTCCTTGTAAAATATTAAAAGCTGATAAGGCTCCTGTACACATTGCGAACCCTTTTCAGGAAATTTGCCAGCAGTTTGATGTGCAGCAAATCAAGGCATCCCATATTATTCTCAGGCTAAATCTTTAGTGGAAAGAGCTAGTGGGCAACTTAAACACTACTGAAAAAAATAAAGGAGGGGGTACAGAGTAATATGGCTTCTTCACAGCATTTTATCCTCTATTATATATATATTTTAAATTTGGGCAAGGATGGCCTCACTGCTGCAGGACAGTTTGGGGCTCTCAAAAAAAAAAAAAAAAAATCAAGGTCATGGTCCTTTGGAGAGATGTCAGATCAATGGAATGGCCCAGATGCAGTAAGTCACCGGGACCCAGGCTATGTTTGTGTCTTTCCGCAGGGTGCTAAAAAGCCTTAGTGGATACTTGAAAGACTGACTCCACCTATGGGAGATGAACACCGAGCTTGGAAGTCTCTGCAGAGGCCACAGCTAAGGAAGAGAGTGCGGCGACGGGGCTGTGAGCCATGAAGACAACAGGGGAGTTCAGATGTGTCACGGTACATGGAGTGACAAAATCAAGCCAGATGGCCCCCCAAACAGGTTTCTCCATACAGGCGTATAAATGCTTAACTGAATAATAACATCAAACAACAAGCAATATGAAGCAAAGTCACTCCTATCTGCAGCACCCGAGAAAACCTCAAACATACATCCCGAGAATAATTCTGTGTTTTGAAGACACTGAGGTCAAAAGACTCCTGCCTTGTTTTCTTGGAGTGTTCTCCCAAGCACAGAGAAGGCTCCTCACATGACTAAATTACAAGGCCATGTTCCAACAATGCCCATAAAAAACAGACATGAAGAAAGCCCCTTTAAACATATGGAGTCTCTCTCTCTCTCTCTCTCTTTCACACACACACACACACACACACACACACACACACACGCACACGCACACGCACACGCACACGCACACGCACACGCACACGCACACACACACACACACACACACACACACACACGTCCTTATACCATTAGTGTACCTGGTACTTAAAGAAGGCAGACAAAAGCTGGGTGTGGTGGTGCACGCCTTTAATCCCAGCACTCGGGAGGCAGAGGCAGGCAGATCGCTGAGTTCGAGGCCAGCCTGGTCTACAAAGTGAGTCCAGGATGGCCAAGGCTACACAGAGAAACCCTGTCTTGGAAAAAAAAAGAAGAAGAAGAAGAAGAAGAAGAAGAAGAAGAAGAAGAAGAAGAAGAAGAAGAAGAAGAAGGCAGACAAGCTCATCAGACCTCCTGGACCACCAGGGTTAACAGGGATGTCTGAGCCATGTACTGTGAGTGCTAGGAACCAAACTTGGGTACCTAACAGCAGCAGTACCACTGAGTCCACACTCCAGTCCCCAAATCTGTCATATATAGACGATGAAGGTTCCCATTACTCCACCTGTTTTATTTTTATTTTTTGAGACAGGGTTTCTCTGTGTAGCCTTGGCTGTCCTGGACTCACTTTGTAGACCAGGCTGGCCTCAAACTCACAGAGATCCGCCTGCCTCTGCCTCCCGAGTGCTGGGATTAAAGGCGTGCGCCACCACGCCCGGCCTCCACATGTCTTCTATCACTGAAAGATTGAGTGAATTTTTGTGACTCTGAATGGACTCTGCACATTGCTTCTCATGTTTACACGTTTACACAGTTCTCTTGATGCGATAAAGATGAAGACTTATTTATGTAGATATGGGCCCAGATTATGTTAGGAAAAATTCCATAATGTGATATATGCCTTTTATAACTGATTATTTTAATTTTATGTGCATAGGTCTTCTGCAGGCATGGATCTCTGTGTGAGGATGTTGGAGCCCCTGGAACTGGAGTTACAGATGGTTCTAAGCTTCCATGTGGGGATGGAGAATTGAACCTAGGTCCTCTGGAAGAACAGGCAGCGCTCTTAAACTCTCAGCCATTTTGCCATTTATTGCTTTGAGACAGGATCTCCATACATAGCTGTGGCCGTCCTGGAATTCACTACGTGAACTAGGCTGGCCTCAAATTCAGATTATGTGCTTGTACCACTCCACCCAGGTGAGCTTTGTCTTTAGAATGACCTATCTATGAACCAGCAATGGAAATAATAATGCAAGATTTAATCAGGAACCCTTATTATAATTAACAGCAATTTTTTTTTTTTTTTTTTTTTTTTTTTTTTTTTTTTTTTTTTGGTTTTTCAAGAGAGGGTTTCTCTGTGTAGCCTTGGCCATCCTGGACTCACTTTGTAGACCAGGCTGGCCTCGAACTCACAGCGATCCGCCTGCCTCTGCCTTCTGAGTGCTGGGATTGAAGGTGTGCACCACCACGCCCGGCCAGCAATACTTCTTGAGTTTTACACTATATTAGTTGAAACTTGTAAAGTTGTGTCCTATGTTCTCAATATTATGTGTCTTTTAAACTTTTTAACTGTGTGTATACACCTGTGCCATGGGGTGCGTGTGCCAGTTTGAGGACAACTTACTGCTGTCTTATCCAGTTCCTCTATATGAGTGTACCAGAGATCAAACCAAGCCATTCAAGCTGCCAGCAAGTGCCCTAGACTGGCGCATGAGCTCACTGGCCTTTATTTTGGTTTCAACAATACTTGTTATGTGCTGCTGTGTGGGTGTGCATACAGCCCCAGAGCAGGTATTCAGAGAGAAACTTGCGTAAGTGATGTGGGTTCCAGGAGAATGAACTCAGGGCATCAAGCTTAGCAGCTGCCACTTTACTCTCTAAGACAATTCTCTGGCATTCATTTGTGTTTTGGGTATAATTGTCAAGAACAAGTATTTTGTCCCTAGCACAAATTAATGTAACCCCCAATAACAAATGACAACATAAGTATCATTTTCATCTGCAAATCTGTTTTATTATTCAAACTGTCCTGTATTCCTGTATTCTTGGATGACAGTATGTCCATATTTTAAAAGGAGGCAATATTTTGATGATAGAATGGTTCTGCTAATCTTACTCAAGCCAACAGTGAGCGAACTCTGGGGAAAATGATTGTGGTATGAAAGACGAAACCTCACTGATTAGGTTCCTGGGGGATATTTTTGTCCATATGATGTTTTTCATGCTTTTGAAAAGTACTAAGACATGCAAAGGCTTTACCACATTGATTGCATTCAAAGGGTTTCTTTGCAGTATGATTTCTTTCATGCATATGAAGACTACTACGATACGCATAGGTTTTACAACATTGATTACATTCAAAGGGTTTCTCTCCAGTATGAATTCGTTCATGTATTTGAAGATAACTGGGACAGGCAAAGGCTTTGCCACATTGGTTACATTTATAAGGTTTCTCTCCAGTGTGACTTGTTTCATGCAGTCGAAGACTACTGCGATATGCAAAGGCTTTACCACACTGATTACACACATAGGGTTTCTCTCCGGTGTGAATTCTTTCATGTCTTTGAAGATGACTGCGATATGTAAAGGCTTTCCCACACTGATGACATGTATATGGTTTCTCTCCAGTATGAATTCTCTCATGCATTTGAAGGTGACTATTACGTGCAAAGGCTTTAGCACACTGATTGCATTTATAGGGTTTCTCTCCGGTGTGAATTCTTTCATGTATTTGCAGAGTACTGTGACATGTAAAGGCTTTACCACACTGAGTGCATTCGTAAGGTTTCTCTCCAGTGTGAGTTCTTTCATGTTTGTGAAGACTGCTGCGATATGCAAAGGCTTTACCACACTGACTACATGTATAGGGCTTCTCTCCAGTGTGAATTCGTCCATGTATTTGTAGATTACCATTACATGAAAAGGCTTTACCACAGTGACTACATTCATAGGGTTTCTCTCCAGTGTGAATTCTTTCATGCTTGTGAAAATGACTTTTATATGCAAAGGCTTTACCACATTGATTACATTTATAGGGTTTCTTTACAGTATAAATTCTTTCATGTATTTGAAGATAAGTGGGACACACAAAGGTTTTATCTCCTTGATTATATTCATAGGGTTTTATTTCCAAGTGAGTTCTTTGGTATAACTGCAAAGAGCTTTTATCACACTGATTACCTTCATAGAAATCCTCTTCATTATAGGCTGCCTTGTATATGTGAAAATACCTGTGTTGGTTAAAACCTGTATTACATGTCCCAGATTTATCACATCCCTTTCCCATAGGAGTTTTTCCATGTCTTTGAAGAGAACTGGAAGAACTCAGCACTTTCCCACACTGATGACACTCACAACCTTTTCCTGCAGACTGAGTCACACTACATGTGCGAAGTGAACCCGGAGACACAGATGAGTTCCCAAGTTCCTTGTGTTCGCAGAGCTTTTCCCCATTGTCAGTCTTCTGGTGTGTTCCCACGGGAGCTGGGAAACCAACGCCTTGTAAGCGTGTATCCCATCCACCTCGTCGTCTCACAGTGGGGATGACTACGTGTCTCCTAATGGCTCTGGGAAAGAGAGAAGTGCACTGCTTCCTCTCATAGCCCTCAGGATCACATGGGATGTCTCCAGAAGGACAGTTGAAATACCTATTAAAGGAGGAACACAAATAAAAGATGTTCATATTGAGCTGGGCATGGTGGCGCACGCTTTAATCCTGGCACTCAGGAGGCAGAGGCAGGAGGATCTCTGTGAGTTTGAGGCCAGTCTGGTCTACAAAGCGAGTCCAGGACAGCCAAGGCTATACAGAGAAACCTTGTCTCCAAAAAAAAAAAAAAAAAAAAAAAAACAACAACAACAACAAAAAAAAACAAAACAAAAAACCCAAAAAATGTTCATATTACATTTACAGATTTTTAAACTTTCTGTTCCTCATAGACATGTGGTGCAGGGATTCAAGTTTCTCCACCGCAACAACCTTCTTGACTCTCATAAAGGGCACCGCACACTAAATTACAGTAAGTCACCACAAGTACATGAATAACACTAACTTTCCTATGGATGATTTACTTATAACATGTCCTGGGCATCCACTACTATGCTAATCAACCTGTATGCTTTTCATGACACCAGAGTAAGTGCATGGAGAGCTCTACAGCATGGCTCTCATGTGGCCGTGGTTAAAACTGGGACACCTGTTAAAGCCTTGTTTCTTTTCTTGTTTCTCAGAGGAATACTTTGCAAACACTGAGCAGCAGCTATCTGACACCGAGATAGACGGCGCTGTAACAGCTTAATAATCCCCACAAAGCTGTATTTGCTTATGCTGTTTTGTTCATGAAAATGATCAGAGTACATTAAATTTTCTTCAGAGGTACATATGTATCAGATTACAGATGAAAATTACCTTCCACATCTTCTAGAACTTTGAGGATATTCTTCAGTATTGTCTTTCCATTTGTAGCCTAAAATACAGTACCAGAAAAAGTATGTTATTGAAAATTATGCAAAATTTAAATTAGTATCCTTGGTGAACCTTAGAAACAATGCCTGCTTTATTCCCCATATTTCTCTTCTTTCACAGTCTAAGTCACAGAAGACCACCAATCTTTAAGAAAGGCTTGTCCCCTTAAGTTAAAAAGTAAAGAAAAATGCATGCTATTACCTATACAAGTGAGGTTCCAGTAGGTTTCCAGCATCATATCTTTGTAGAGACTCTTCTGGGAAGGATCCAGCAAAGCCCACTCTTCCCGAGAGAAGTTCACATGCACATCCTCATAGGTCACTGCATCCTAAAGGAGACCAAATGTATGTGTGTATATATGGCATATGTATGCAAATATTTAAAGTATATCATATATGTATTAGAAATTGAGAGGGTGACAGCAATATAAATATACATAACATTGAAAACATATTTACATTATTCTGTGTACTCAACATACTAATTGCATGTCACAGAATTCAAAATCAGTCACCAACTCATTTGAGAAAGGAACAAAGAGAAGCATGCCTCTCATCTCTGTGCACGTTTAGCAGGACATGGCATTGCAGGAGAAATGCCTGAGAACACACACAAAGAGCCAAGCAAACAGAAAGCATAGAGGATACGTCAGCAAAACTGTATCACAATTACTAACTTCGAAAATGTATGCAAAAGATGGGTGTGGTAGCACTCACTTTTAATCCCAGATCTCGGGAGGCAGAGAGAGTTGAGTCTCTATGATTTCCAGAATAATCTAGTCTATATAGTGATTTTGAGGACAGCCAAAGGCACATAAAGAGAGCATGTCTCAACAAACCAAACCAAACCAACCAACCAAACAAACAAACAAAAAGAGAGCACACAGGGGCTCACTCAATATTCCTCCAAAGAGTGAAACATTTGCACCAGTAATACACTTGTCTATCAGAAAACTGGCGTGGCCATGTATGACACTAATATGATAGTCCTATGAGAATGCATTTTAATAAGTTACTGACAGATTAAAGAGTTCTCAAAAAGATTAGTAAAACAAATGATGATCCTGGAAAATAAAAACTAACACCACAACAAAATAACAACAAGCAATATAAAGACGACGCTACCGTGAAGGTCACTTGCTCCTTTTGCAGATGCTGCAGGGGACCTGGACCAATCCCCCGTCCTCACTGTGAGGCTTCCAACCACTGCTAACTCTAGGCCAAGAAAACCCAACGTTCTTTTCTGACTTCAGTGAACACCAGGCTATCACATGGCTCACACTCATAAACACAGGCAAAAGACACACACACGTATTTTTAAAGGCATACATAAAAGTAGGGAGAATGTTCCACAGCTGCAATCCAACCATTCTGGAGATCAGCGTTAATATCATGCACACATGCCATCCTCGTATAAAAGATTATACCCTCTGCCAAAGTTCAAAAGTCTAGTATGTAGAGAAATGTAATTCCACAAGACAAAAATAGAAACGTGAAAAATATCATGCTAAGCCGGGCGTGGTGGCGCACGCCTTTAATCCCAGCACTCGGGAGGCAGAGGCAGGCGGATCTCTGTGAGTTTGAGGCCAGCCTGGTCTACAAAGTGAGTCCAGGACAGCCAAGGCTACACAGAGAAACCCTGTCTCGAAAAACCAAAAAAAAAAAAAAAAAAAAAAAAAAAAAAAAAAAAGAAAAATATCATGCTAGAAAAATGGCTTCTCAAAGAAAAGCAATTGCTCCTACTTTGCCATGCATTATTTTGGGGTAGAACCAACAATGGAGGTGACAGTGTGGCTGTAGGAGAAGGGGGCTGCTCAGTTTTAACCACACAAACAAGACAACCGTGATGAGGGTATAAACACGCAAGCCCTGTCACCAGAAAGTATCTTCTAGAAAGGATCCTCCTCCTAAAGGTTCCATAAGCAACATAATGAAGACCACAGAGCAGAGACAAACGCTCAAACACATCACCATGCCTGGGAGATTCTTCGTTCAACCCACCACATATTCACACAGGTCATGACAGGCTCACACTCAACCCATAATGCAAAATGCGTTTATTCTAACTTCAAAGATTATGTTACAGTCTCAACACTTGAAATATCCAAAGTTTCTTTTAACACACAAGGCAATCTCTGACTTTGACTCTTATAAAATCAAAACACAAATGCTATCTTCCCAACACACAATGGCAGAGAACGCACATTTCCCTTGCAAATAAGCAAAGATTGGACCAAGGCAACCCTGAAATCCTGCTGAGCAAACACACCACATCCTGCAGCTCTGTGTCAGACACCTGGGGACTCAGTTTCCAAGGGCTTAGCTGGCTGTTTATCTCTGCAACTTCTCATCCACCTTGTTCTTTGCCTACTTCCACTGCCTATGCGCAGATACTCATGACAGCTGTCTCAGAGCCTGGGCAGCTCAAAATCCTGTGCTCTCGAAATGCAGCCCAGGCTTCATGCAATGAACTCTCCAAGTCTCCTCACTGAAACAGTGCTGAAGACACAGAGGAAGATCCCATGGCTGTTAAAATTTGCTTCTTTCTTCTTTCAAGGAAAAGAAACACTGTGAGGAATTGTAACTTTGGATGGGCCCAACCGCGCTGCAAGGAGTTGTTCTCTGGGACTCGCAATCACCTTGCCTTTTTCTTCCATAGTGAAATGTAGTGCTGGGTGATGTGTCCTTATAACACATTTTCTATATGTCCAAAGAAGAGACTGTGCCATCTCTTTAATGTCCCTAATCTCTCTGATAATTGCTGCCTGTTTCAGCACATGACTGCCATATGAATTGACCTGGAGGCATTTTTCGTTCCAAACCACACAGGTTTCATTTATATCCGCCCCTGTTCTTGCTCTTTCTTCTCTGTGGACCTGTATGAGTCACAAGTAATAACTAAGCCACAGACTGAATGTTTAGTCTAGAGATCAGTCCTTTACTCGTTCATTAACCCTTACTTGATTTCACAGGACACGCAACGAAGAGATAATATGCCAAATTACCCAGACAGCCTGTCTCGGGGGCTGGTTCTGTTACTATGAAGAAGTGCTATGAACAAGGCAAAACTCGGGGCGGACTACTTGGGGGATTGGTTACAGTGACAGAGGGTTGGTTACTCCATTGTCATCCTGAAAGGAAGCACCATGGTGGGCAGTACAGCCAGTCCCTAGAGAAGAAACCTTGGGCTCCCTTTTACTTTTTCTTCTTTCAATCCTGACTGTTAGGAGCCATAGGACCTTGCCTGACCTGCCCCAGTGGCTGAGAGGCCCTGCTGGCTGAAAGCCACAGCTGTCTGCATACTTGAGATAATTATTCTGCCTGGCTACCACAAAGATCCAGCCTGACCTTGAGAAAGAGAACATTCAGTGTATCGAGACTTCTGTATAGTCGCCCCACTCCACACCTGCTGTCCTTGGGCCTGGCCCAGAAGATTTTGTAACTTTCCACTGCATTCCTTCCCACCCCCCGCCCTTTCAGAAGCTTACTGTAAATTTGGATACCCCCTTACAATAAACGGCCCTCAATAAGCAAAGTTTTCCTGGGCTCGTGCCTTTCTTTCATCCATTCTTTATTCACAGGTCGCGACCCTCCTCGCCACTCCACGAATAACTGAACCCGCGGGTCGGGAACACCTGACCAGTCGCTCAGGCGACTGGTCAGGATTGAAAGAAGAAAAAGTAAAAGGGAGCCCGAGAGATGAAGTAAACTGGAAGGGAATCTGCATCCAGCCCCAGAGACCCTACCCTGGCCCTTTCCAGAGCCCAGATGAACATTAACACACCTGAAGAGGAAAGGGTAATCAAAATCAAGAAAAAAGGATGGAACGACCATAGCGGATAAATAGTAAATACAGAGACATCCTCTGACCTCAAACACAATTGCAAGAATGTTTGTATTGTGCAGCAAAGAATAAAGCAATCAAGAGAACACGAGAGCAAACTTAGTTAAAAGAAAAAAAAAAAAAAACCCACACAATTAAAATAGAGTTAACGTCGAGGAACGAGGCCAGGAAACCCAGGGCCTCAGGCCCTTTCTAACATATGTGACTGGCTCATCGTGGTATCTCCATGCTAATGTATTAATAACACAGGCATAGAATTAATTCCAGATGAATCCTACACCTGAATGTCAAGTGCCAAATGCAGAACTTCTAGAAGACACTAGAGAAACTAGCGTTGTGGGAGTCAGGAAAGCCTGTCTTCCCTAGCCACTGTAAAAGCAGCTGCAGTGCAATCACTGCATGGTGACATCAGCAACAGGGATGTTTCACAGGAGGGCTATGCTCAACGCAGGCGCAGCCAGGGGAACTGAGTCATTCAGAGGTCCTGTTCCACCTGAAAGGTGCAGCGACCTCAGGTGGACAAGGGGGATCACAGAAGGAACCCCATAAGGGCTCGCACGGGGAGGGGAAGGAGTGCTCCCGTTTTCGAATTCCAAGCTCGCCCCACTCTCCTCAAAGCTCTTGGAATGAGACCAGGAGAGCCATCCTCAACCCTTTATCCCAGCCTGCAGCGAGACGCCCAGAAAGGACTAACCCCTGGCTGCTCGGTCTGGTGGCCCTGATTGGCTAGTGAGGCCTGAGTGACAGGAACATCTCCTTTGAAGACAAAATGCTGTAAAGAGACACAAAGCGGTTCCTAGTCGCCACTGCAGGCGCAGAACTGCCGCAGACATGCAGAGATGGACACTGCAGGGGAACTTGCGCCTGGACTTTAAAGTTATCCCTGCGCGGTACCTGAGCTCGGTAGACACATCACCTTATCTAGGCATAGGGTCTATAGTGTATGCTGATCGTAAGGCGTGGAGTAGTCCACCTGCCTCACAGCCGAAAGAGCTCCCAGTCTATCCAGGACTAACTTAAGCCACGTGATTGATATTCTCCAGGCATGGGCAAGGCTCACCTAGATTGCTGACACCTCTCTTCTCTCTCAGCTGAACGCTGGTAGCCAAAACTTTAACACTTTGCCATCTTTCTGCCTGCATTTGGAGGTGTGGGTGGGGGTGGAGGCAGAACATTAAAAGTTTAAGCCTAGTTAGTCAACAGAGTGATTTCCAGGACAGCCGGAGCTACAGAAAGAAACTCTGTCTCAAAAAACAAACGAGTTTAAACCAGCTCGGTCTATGACACCAAATACCAATAATTAGGGCCCCCCATAAGTGAAGGTGACCCGGGTGAGTGTTGTTCTGTCTGGTCTGCCTGTCCAGGCACTGTTTGCTTCTGGGCGGGAACAGAGGAACCTTGAGATCAAAGGTTCCGTTTCTCTCCCAGAAGCAGCTTAGAGCACTCAGGGTGTTACAATTAGCTCTTTTAAAATGAGAGTGCTGGTACCAGACGGCAGTGGAAATTTGGGTGCTCCAAAAGCCTGTGATGTGCCTGCAGGGGTTATAGCCCTTCGGTTAAGCCCATGGTGTAAAGGCAGGGTTGCAGGTGAAAGCCTGAAACTGCCCGGAGGGCAGGTCTGGCGAGCCTCAGGCCATCTCCTGCTGGGGAGCAGTGGTTTCCAGTGTGATTGTGTTTGGTTTGCTGGGGCTATGGATGTCAGGGATATACTTAATCTACCTGTAACAAACAGCCCTATTATAAGAGGGGGACGTTATAAAATTATAAGGGGGAGAATCTCCAGGTACAGTTCAAGGTCACTGGTTGGAAGCCATCTTATTAGCATAGGGTGGGTGTCTCCAGGAATCCCCGGTACTAGCTGAAGAGGGTTCTTATCAGGAAAGGGTTGGGCTGTAATCTTCCCCAAGGGCTATGTGACACTCCTTAAGGGATCTGGGGTTCTCCAGATCAGACAAAGAGGGAACCCCATTGAGAAAGGGCTCAGAAACGCCAGAGGCCGACCTTAATAGCAGGGTTCCACAGGGGAGGACCTTGGATGAGAAGACAGAGACAGAAACTTCGGCATTTGTACGTCTTGCGTAACCCGACGGCTGATGTTAAGCAAGTTTATTACTGATAGGTGGAGAATGAGAGCAGAAAGACAATTTAGCCATGTTGGCTAGAAGAGCTCAGAGTGAGCACACACTAACCACAGCTGTTCAGCCCAAAGAGCACGACCCTTTACTCCTTCAGGATGATTAGTCCAGTAAATGGCCAGATCTTCCCACGTGTGCCCTTGGGCAGGACACTAAAGTAATGTTCTCTTGGTGGTTTCATCAGGACGTGAGAGAACCCGCCACAGGCCTTGTTAAGAAAAGGCTCCCGTCCAACCAAAAAAAAAAAGAAGAAAGAAAGAAAGAAAGAAAGAAAGAAAGAAAGAAAGAAAGAAAGAAAAGAATTGTGCATGGTGCAGAAACTTAGGGCTAGTAGAGGTTTTAGATCCACATAACAGAGATTAAGAAAGTATTAATGGAACCAACAGTGCATTAAAAAAATTTATTATTATTTTTTTTATGTATACAGAATTCTGCCTGCACGTACACCTGCAGGCCAGTTGAGGGCACCAGATCTCATCATAGATGGTTGTGAGCCACCATGTGGTTGCAGGGAATTGAGTCCAATAGTGCATTTGTTTGGTTGTTTGGTTTTTCGAGACAGGGTTTCTCTGTGTAGCCTTGGCTTCCTTGAACTCACAGCAATCTGCCTGCCTCTGCCTCCTGAGTGCTGGGATTAAAGGTGAGCACCACCATGCCCGGCTCCAACAGTGCATTTTAAAAAACCATAATTGAAACAGATTTAGTTAAATGACTTCTTTTTTTTTTTTTTCTGAGATAGGGTTTCTCTGTGTAGCCTTGGCCATCCTGGACTCACTTTGTAGACCAGGCTGGCCTCGAACTCACAGCGATCCGCCTGCCTCTGCCTCCCGAGAGCTGGGATTACAGGCGTGCGCCACCACGCCGGGCCTAGTTAAATGACTTCTAAAGAGAAGACAGACTCATATTTGCCATATGAGCTTAGGGCTGAGGGTGGTTCCAGGCTGGGAGTCCCACCACACGGAATGTTGAGGCCGAACATCACCAGTTTAAGGACTGGTGTGACTACAGGCTGTGTTGAAAAAAACAGTGAGGAACTAAGCCAGACCCTGCCTCACAATAAATTATTCTTTAGCCGGGCGTGGTGGCGCATGCCTTTAATCCCAGCACTCGGGAGGCAGAGGCAGGCGGATCGCTGTGAGTTCGAGGCCAGCCTGGTCCACAAAGTGAGTCCAGGATGGCCATGGCTACACAGAGAAACCCTGTCTCAAAAAACCAAAAAAAAAAAAAAAAAAAAAAATTATTCTTTAAATACCAGTGGACAGGTGCTGGCCAAGCAGGGGGTAACATAGTAGTCTATACCACAGAATGAAAGTAGAGCTGATGCAACCTATATACTGAGGAGGTGGCTCAGACCCGTGGGGAGCACTGTGAGAGGAACCGTTAGAGGGCTCCAACCAAGGCTGAGGGACTGAGGTAAACACCCGGGAGAGTGTTCCCCGACGCTCACACAGGTGCTGTGGCCTGCGGTGTGTCGTCATAGCCATCTCAAAGCCAGAAATTCAGAACTCGTAAACAAAGAGGGATCAGGGTAAATGTGTACATAAATAAAATCCAGCAAAACAGATGGCTGTGTTAGTACAATCAGTGACCAAAATAGAACTCCTTTCACCACCCTGCCAGGATGCAGTCACAGTTAACTTCCTACTAAGGTGTCTCTGGGCCATCTCCTCAGCTTAGCCTACCCAATTTAATGTACCTTTGTGGTTTGGTTTTGGTACTGAGATAGTAGCCTACTATGGATTCTCACTGGCCTGACACTAACCATTAGACCAGGGTGGCCCAGAACTCAGAGCAATCCCCCTGTCTATGGCTCCAGAGTTCTAGAATTAAAGGGATGCTGTTAAAAATGCTGGGCTGGCTGCTTTGAAGAGACTGCCCTAGATCTGCCCAACACAGAACATCCAGGGAGAGAGCAAGTAGCTATTTCCACACTCAGGGTTTGGAAACAAGCGAGCGGTGGGAATGGCTTGTGGCGTGTCATCTTCAGAGCCGTGCTAAGGTAGCACTGGAGTTTGGCTTCGATGCTGTTGGCCAGAGCCCAAGGCCCAAACCTGCCCAAACCTAAGGGCTCACCAAAGGGTTGCATGGTCAGCATTTTAGCAGAATAGAACTTTGAGGCTGGAGGGGTTTGGAAACTGGATTTGCTAGGAGGCATTCACAGGGGCTAGGAAAATACAAGAAACTATCTTTTTCATCTTCCAGATCCCGAAGCCTGTAAGAATACGGCCTGGTTCTTGGCCACATGCTGATCAGGACAGATGCAGACATGATTTTAAGCCGTGGGCCTCAGGCGTGGCCTCTGTATCCTCACCAGGGACCTGGAGGACCACCCAAACAGGCTTTGGGCAGCTCCATACTCCTCATCCTCGTAGCCCACACATTAAATTAAGAATTACATTTGGGTTGGCTTCTGTTTGACCGTACTTCCAAGACTGTTCTAGTGAGGCCTGTGAGGCTGGAAGCGCAGGTGGAGGCCCTCTCAGAGTCAAGATTTCCATCACTCAACTGCACATGGCCTTAGAGCTGATTATTATGTAGGAACAGAAAACTAGCTGTAGGAGCTATAACATAAATAAGTTTTAGAGAGGGAGTGAGGGACGGAGGGAGAGAGGGAAGGGGGAAAGAGAGGGAGTGAGGGCGGGAGAGAGAGAGAGTACGCTGAGGTGCAAAGAAAAATTTTACACAATGAATGCCACACTCTGGTATTCATAACCAAAAGTGGTCATGAGTAAAACTTGACCTGTGCCCTTGGCTGCTGCGTCCACAGGCGTGAGTACGCTCAGGCTACAGAAGAGGCTTGCCTCTAGTGTCCTCCACTGCAGAAATAAGAAGGCCTGGTTGGACCCCAAAGAGACTAACGAAATCGCTAACGCCAACTCCCGTCAGCAAATCAGGAAGCTGATAAAAGACAGGCTGCTCATCCGGAAGCCTGTGACTTTCCATTCCCAGACTTGATGCCGGAAAAACATCTTGGCTTGACGGAAGGGCAAGCATATGGGCATAGGGAAGTGTAAAGGTACTGCCAATGCCCGCATGCCCGAGAAGGTGACCTGGTTGAGAAGGGATGAGGATCCTGTGCCGGCTCCTGAGGAGACTCCACGAATCTAAGAAGACTGACCGCCATATGTCCCACAGCCTGGACCTGAGGGTCAAAGGGAACGTGTCCCAAAACCAGCGGATTCTCATGGAGCACATAACACCGGCTGAAGGGGGACGAGGCCCGCGAGAAGCTCCTGGCTGACCAGGCTGAGGCTCGCAGGTGTGAGACCAAGGAAGCACAGAAGCTGGGGGGGAGGGGGAGGGCGGGGGGCGGGGAGAACGCAGGGGGGTGGGGCGGAGGGGAGGGGGAGAACGGGGAGAACGCGGGTGGGTGGGGCGGAGGGGAGGGGGAGAACGCGGGTGGGTGGGGCGGGGGGGGGGGGGAGCGGGAGCAGCACTTCCAGGCCAAGCTCATCAAGACCCTGTCCGAGGAGGAAGAGACCAAGAAATGAAGCTTCCCTCGTGTCTACCTAGTGGCCCGGCTGTGGCCTCACATGGATCAGTCATTAAAATAAAACAAGCCTTTGTCTGTTGCCCTCTTTAAAAACAAAAACAAAAGCCTCAACTGTTAGGGCGATGGCAAGATGCTAGCACCCAGCGTCTCGTTGTCTCAGAGACTAAGAAGGTTGAAGTCTAGAAGAAGCAAGGAAAGATTTGTGTTTAGAAAACTACACCCTATAGAACTGACTGGGAGCTGGAGAGAGTCAAAAGGAAAGCCAGATCGGGACAAAATGACTAAGGCAGACCTTAGTATACTGTTGACTGGGAAAAAGAATCCACTGGACTCAACTTGGCTTGAATTTGCAGAGGTGACTAACTAGGAGAATTAGGGGACCTTAGGGGGAGTGAGGGCACAGTACAAGTCAGAAAGCAGAAAACGTGGGAAAGGTGGTGTAAGGGCGGTGGACTTGGGGTCATTGGACTTGATCTTCTTTTTTTTTTTTTTTTTTTTTTTAAAGATTTATTTATTTATTATCATGTATACAGTGCTCGGCTTGCACGTACTCCTGCAAGCCAGAAGAGGGTGCCATATCACATTACAGATGGTTATGAGCCACCATGTGGTTGCTGGGAATTGAACTCAGGACCTTTGGAAGAGCAGGCGGCACTCTTAACCACTGAGCCATCTCTCCAGCCCCAGGACTTGATCTTCTTACGAGCTCCCTGATGGCTGAGTATCGTGATTTTTTTTTTTTTTTAAATGTCCGGGACTCACATGGTAGAAAGAGAGAATCAACTCCCACAGTTGTTATCTGGGATTCACACCGGGACCATGACATAAGCATGTCACTCACCATCTAAGCTTATAAACAAATAAACATCATTTAAGAAATAGAATGTATCTAGATTCTCAGAAGGAAAGCCACTCATCCCCTGGAAGTTGGCGAGGCTACTACTGCCTCAGTAAAATGGCTCACAGCCCTTATGATTCAGTTTTCTTAAAAAAAAAAAAAAAAAAAAATCAGAGTTTGTATGCCATCTTATGGTATTATTACATTTTCCTAAATCTCTTAATATAGTTGCTAAAATATGCAAAAAGAGTTGCTTTACATATTTAAAGCGCTGAACTTATTTCCGGTGGTTTAGAATTAATTTTGCTACAGACTTGAAGAAAACAAGAACAACAAAACGGATTACGTATATGCTGATCCCTCTCATGGTGACAGCGCTGAGACATAACTGTCTCTGTATAGCCAGTAAACTTTTTGGCCATAGAGTGCTCAGGACTTATTATTACTTGCTATTCTTTCATAGGGCATGAATGGAAATTTTTATTACAGTTTAGTTATACATGTCCCATCAGACTTCTAAAGTTTGCAGCCTTCCACCTACTCAAACAGAGCAGAGAATCATCTTTACCTATTTGTGCACTCCGCACACTCCACACGTGTGTTAACGCACAAATGTAGATTATCTTTAAAGGCTTGCGTTTCAGAGCGAGAAGAGCAGCCGCCAATGAAGATCCCAGGTGATCCAGCCTCACACACTCCCTCAACAGCTGTTTCCCCAAAATCTGCATCCAAGACAACTTCAGAAGGACTAGCTAAGATGGTCCTGCCTCACAGACTGTTCCAGTAAGCCCTGTGCTTTCCCATCACACAAAAACTGGACAACAAATGACACAGCTACTTCTCCCAGTGTTTGGCCATTATTCTAATTTTCTTAGGGCCCCTTAAAGATGCTGTCAACTCAGAAAGCAGGAAGCAATATTTTTGTTTTGTTTTTGTTTACGAGACAGGGTTTCTCTGTGTAGCTTTGGCCGTCCTGGACTCACTTTGTAGACTAGGTTGGCCTCAAACTCACAGCAATCCGCCTGCCTCCCTCCTGAGTGCTGGGATTAAAGGCGTGCGCCACCATGCCTGGCCCATAGGAAGCAATTTTAAGAGAATGATACCCATATTCCCAAGAGGTGGGGTGGGGGTTTGGTCATTTGGTGGGTATCTGTCATCATTTAAGGGGGCTTGATCACAGCTTGTTAATGGTCTTGGTCAGAAAGGAAACAAAATAACTCAGGGATCTTTCTCTCTCTTCCTTTCTTCTATCCTTCCTTGTCTCCTATCTCCTGTTTAGGGAATGGGGGGGGGGGGGAGGCAGGATGAAACAACAAAAGGAGCTATAGGAGTTAATAGGATAGAAGGGCAGATAATTCAATCTACCTTCAAACTAAAGAGCATCAAGAAGCCAGATATTTTACACTGGTATAGAATACTTTATAGCATTACAAATTTAAGATTATATTTTATTATAACATATTGTATCTGTGAAACTCACTTAAACATGTAATGACAAGTTCTAGTCCTTGAAAGCTGCTACTGCAAAGTGTTTAGGATGATTAAGAAAGGCAAGTTAGCTGTCAGTCGATCAAGCTTGTGGTCATGTTAGGTACCAGTTTAGCTAATCACAGAAATAAGTAGAAATAAGCTTCTAGTAGATATTTCCAAAATGCAATGTTTGCCTATTCAGATATACTTTGGGCAGATATATGGTCTTCAGACACTTCAGAGACCAGGAGAAAATGGCATTTAAAGATGCTTTAAGCTCTTGAGCACTCTGCCAAATATTGGGATTTCAGGCCTGTGTGACAGTGCCATGACACGAAATGTTCAACTCATGTCTACCAGAAATCAGGCTTTGAATGGACTGCTTGTAAGTCTGACTGTGAGATGGGAAATGTTGCTACTGCTTTCGATAGTTAGTGACAAACAGATCTGAACAGCAAAGATGGATATTTGTTGCACGAGAGAGGTACCTGATTATCTTACGGCATCTACGGCTGCAATAAACACCATGCCCCAAAGCAGCTTGGGTGAGAAAGTGTTTCTTTGGCCTACACTTCCACATCCACACTGTTCATCACTGAAGGAAGTCAGGACAGGAACTGAAGCAGGGCGGGAACCTGGAGACAGGATGTGCGATACAAAGTGCAGCTTACTGGCTTGCTCCCTATGCTTTGTTCAGCCTGCTTGCTTACACAACCCAGGACAAACCACCAACCTAGGAATAGCACTATCCATAATGGGCTAGCCTCGCCCCCCACCCCTGGCCCCCCACAACCACTAATTAAGAAAATACCCTACTGGGACTGGAGAGATGGCTCGGAGGTTAAGAGCACTGTCTGCTCTTCCAAAGGTCCTGAGTTCAGTTTCCGGCAACCACATGGTGGCTCACGACCACCTGCAATGATATCTGGCGCCCTCTTCTGGCCTGCAGGTGCACATGCAGGCAAAACATTGTATACATAATAAATAAATAAATCTTAAAAGAAAAAAGAAAAAAGAAAAAGAAAAATACCCTACTGACTTGCCTGCAGCCTCATCTTATGGAGGCATTTTCTCAAATGAGGCTCTCTTCTCTCAGAGGGCTCCAGTTTCTGTCAAGTTCACATAAAACTAGCTGGACACTGGTGACTCAACTTAATTTGGATTAAATGAACGAGTGTTGTCTGCAGTGGGGTAGAACGGGAAGGAGCTGCCAGAGCCTATGTCCTGCTGGATGTAACTCCTGGGGCAAGAGGAGTGTAGATGCCTTCTGCTGTTAGTACTTCTGTTTGATTAGGATGCCTTTACTTGGATTTTCCAGATTTTTAAACAATATATCAAGCTGAGTAGCTGGTACCTGCCTGTTATCCTAGGATACAGACAAGCCTGGGCTACACAGGGAGGTCCAGGGTCAGTGGCAACATGAGAGGGTCCTATACTATATCATGAAATTTGTTGTTTTGTTTTTTGTTTTCAGACAAGGTCTCTCTGTGCAGCCCTGGCTGTCCTGGACTTGATTTGTAGACCGGCTGGCCTCAAACTCACAGAGATCCTCCTGCCTCTGCCTCCCAAAGTGCTAAGATTACAGGCGTGTGCCACCATGCCCACCTACAAGATGTTTTTTGAGGTGCTACAATGGGACCCAGAGTTTTGTACATGCTAGGCTAAGTGCTCTCTCTGTGACCTACATCTTCACACCATAGTTTTCATACGTGATGAGTTAAATATCGTACACATGGTCAAGTCAGAGAACAGCTTGTGAGGGTTTTTCTTCCTTTGTCATTATGTGGGTCCTAGGGGTTAAACTCAAGAAGTACCTTACTCAATGCTCAATATTTGTTTTTAATGGCTTATGACACTTTTTGTTTTGATGCCAGGGGCAAGGTCTCCTTATGTAGGCGTGACTGGTCTGGAGCGTTATGTGAACACTAGGGTGAACGCGCTTAGATGTTTCTGCCTCTGGCTCCTGAGTCCTGAGAATACATTTGTACACAACCACACACAACTGGGTTTTGTTTTGAGGGGAAAGGATCTCCACTAATCCAGGCAGGCCTCTATAGGCATATTTTTAAAAATCTATCTTTATTTTGGTTTCTTATACCTCTTTCTCTCTTCTCCACCTCAATCCCTTCCAACACCCAACACCAGGTAGGAGAGAAAAGAGGTTAGTGAGGGAGAAGTGGAATAGTTTTCTTTAGTTACTTCCTGTTGTTTAGAGTTGTGGGGTTCCCGGGGGCAAGTCCAGTCCTCCTTTCAGGATTACCTAACTTCTTGCTGAACAGCAGCCGGGAACAGCAAGGGGGACCACCAGCAGCCTTCCTTCTCAGGTACCCCAGTCTCTCTCTGGCAAAGACCATGTCCCCGCATGAGGCAGTTCCCAGCTGACAAACATCACGTGCCCTCTCACGAGGCAGTTATCAGCTGTGGACAAACTGGAGCAGCCCCCATAGCCCACACTTGGGATTAAAACGAAAACATGTTTTCATGTAAACCAAACCTTCCACAACAGGCCTCGAGTAGTAAATAGCCAAGGTTAGCCTTGTATTTTTCTCCCCCCTACCACGTACAGCTTCCAGGTCATGACATTGTGATACACTGGATCCTGTGATAAATACTTTTATATCAGTACTGGGGAGGCGGAGGCCAACCTGGTCTACATAGCAACTTCCAGGCAAGCAAGCAAGAGTCTGTGAGAGTCTGTCTAAAATTAAAAAAAAAAAAAAAAAAAAAAAGACAAGAAAGAAAGAAAAAGGAAAATAAGTTAAAAAAAAAGTTTTTGTAGGTTTGTTCGGTCTGTTTAAGTTTTTATTTACACGTATTTGTTATGCGTGTGTATGTGCACGCTGTGCACATGTGTCATAATGTGGGCGTGCCAGTCTTAGGACAAAATGAGGGTCCCTGGGACTGAGCTCAGGTTACTGGGCTTGGCACCTCCACCTTCTGGGGAGGACTGTGTTCTCAGCCAGGGACTGATACAATGCTGGCTGGCCTGAACTTGAGCTGTGTAGCTAACGACGCCCTAGAGTAGGGTGTGTTTTGCCTCCTTCACTACCTAAGATTAAAGAGGTGCCTGACCATACTCTGAAGGAGGGTATTTTTATTCACCTTTGGGCTTTTAGTTTATAAGATATTCTGTGGCACGTTTAGAGAAACAAGTATGGAAAACGAATATCAAAGCTTCCTTAGAAAGAGAAGGAGAGAAGGGTAAAAGGTTATAGAGCAAGCTTCCTCCATTTGCCTGATTCCATGATGGGGCTGGCGGTTGGGATGCAATGCCATCTTCAATGTAACTCCTGCTTAGCCCAAGCACGGCTCAGGATTTCATCTCCTTAAAACCATCATCCTTAAAACCAAAGCGCCACCCAGGGCTACAGGGATAAAATCCTAGCACTTGGGAGGCTGAAAGAAACATTTCTTCAAGTTCAAGGCAAGCCTAGGATGTCTGCATACATGCAGAATCCCTTGTCTTTCTTGGATATATGAAACTTTGTCAAAAGGTCCAAACTGAGCTCAGTGGTTCATTTCTTTAATCCCAGCACTTGGGAGGCAGAGACAGGTGGATCTCTGTGAGTTCAAGGCCAGCCTGGTCTACAGAGTGAGTTTCAAGACAATCAGGGCTACATAATGAGACCTTGTCTTGAAAAAACAAAAAATTAAACTAACCAATCAACCACCACACGGACTATGGAAACAGTTTGTAGAGTTGTTACTTAGCATACTTGTGGCCCTGATGTGGGTCATTGCTGGACCGAGGTAGATAAAGGTCCACTTCCCTTCTGGAAAGCCAGCCTATCTGCGCTCGGGAAGAGGCGGGTGACTCCCCTCTGATCTCAGCGGACCATAAATCCTATTTGGTGGGAAGTGTCACAGACCTGGTTCTGCTTTGATAAGAGACTTCAAGGCTGCTGTTCCTGCTCAGGAGATGCACTCTCAGGATACACTGTCAACAGAAACCATATCCTGGGACCGCCCTTCTCTTTTACAGCTCAGGGCTTAAAACTCCCAGGCTCTCGAGTGAGGGTTGCCTTCTCAGCCGCTTTCCTGGTCGCCTTTTTTTGCCTCCTACCCTCTGGAGATTTAAGTCCCCTGCCTTTCTCCCGCCCTGCCTTTTGATTTCTTTTTCCCTTTTGGTCTTGACCAACACCCCACCACCACATAGAATGTGCGAGACACTGAAGTTTAGTTCCTTGTTTTGGCTGCCTCCTTCTGGCTTATAATTTTAGCTACCTCTGCACTCAAGCCTAGGGTTTTCTTCCTGCTTAAGAGACGTGGGGGGCGAGGTTAGGGGGCACCTTCCCGCAGAGAGGCATGAGAACCAGGATTCTCCCTGCCCCAGAGCGCATGGATTTTCCTGCTCTGGCCCCAGGAGAGCAGCCGCCATCACGCTTTGTTACAGTCTCTCATGCTGTAAGGCTCGCTCACACCCACCCCTGTGGGTTTGCTTCTTCCCACTCCTCTGTACACCTGGTCCAGAGCAGCCGCTGGAGCAAGCTTCCCAGGACCCCGAAGGAGAAGAGAAGCCAAAGGACCACACCCTGGATACCGCCCTCTGTTGCAGGTATTTTTATAAAACAGTGTTTGTTTCTCTTAGCTTCTTTCTTTTTGTTTTTTGTTTTTTTGAGACAGGGTCTCTCTGTTTAGCCTTAGCTGTCCTGGACTCACTTTGTAGACCAGGCTGGCCCAGAACTCACAGCAATCTGCCTCCCTCTGCCTCCCGAGTGCTGGGATTAAAGGTGTGCGCCACCACGCCCGGCTTTTAGCTTATTTCTTATCACACAAATAATTCAGACTCTTTTATAATACAAGATTTCTTTTTTCCTTTTTTTTTAAATTTTATTTTGTGAGACAGGGTTTTTCTGTGTTAGCCCTGGCTGTCCTGGACTCACTTTGTAGACCAGGCTGGCCTCGAACTCTCAGCGATCCGCCTGCCTCTGCCTTCTGAGTGCTGGGATTAAAGGCGTGGGCCACCACGCCCAGTTAATACAAGATTTCACAACACAATCTGAGCAGCTTAAGTCTGTTCTTAACCCCCTAGCTATTTTGTCTCACCCCCAGCAAACATCCCCGCCATACTTGCAATTTGTAGCTTTCCTCGGCTCCAGCTCCTTTCTCCTGGTTTTCCTCGGACCTCTCTTTGTGGCTGAATCCCCTGGCTGAATTTTCTATTTCTTCTCCTAACTCCTCCTCCCCTGGTTGGCAGGAAGTCCAGCCCTATTCTCTCGCCTGCTCACTGATTGGCTGGAAGCTGCTTCATTGGCATAACATGGGACAATTGGGGAGCACAGTTTACACAACATTTAGACAGGACATCAGAATTTAAACTACATAATAAACTTATACCTACAATCCCCAATAGTTAATGATGCCACCTGAGATCATGGTGATATCCTGGCCTGCGCGCTGTCACCGAGGATGATCTTTGAGTCTGCAGGCCAGTGGGGGTGGGGGCGACGGTGTGGGGGGTGCAGCGGTGGGGAAAGGGGCCTGTTACCACCAAAGGCCACACAGAAGTCCTGGTCTGGACTGCCAAATGAGGCCATGTTGATGTCCGACAGCTGTGCAGAGGTGACCCTGCCCCTCAGTGGAAGTACGTCAACCAAAAACATGTTTTTTTTTTTTAAAGATTTATTTATTATTATGTATACAGTGTTGTCTGCTTGTACACCTGCAGGCCAGAAGAGGGCATCAGGTTACATTATAGATGGTTGTGAGCCACCATGTGGTTGCCGGGAATTGAACTCAGGACCTTTGGAAGAACAGGCGGTGCTCTTAACAACTGAGCCATCTCTCCAGCCCCAAAAACATGTTTTGTGTGCATGTGTGTGTGTGCTTAAAAGCTCCTCTGAGGGACGCTTGGGGATACACTGGAATCCCAAACATGGATGGGTTAAGAAAGACTTTCTATTGGCTTAAACCCACGTTCCAGCAGTGTTGTCTGATGACCACTCCACATTTCTAGAGGTCCCACTGAGATCCCAGAGACCACAAATGGAGACAGTGAGTATCTGGACCAAGTTGCCCTAGGATTTAAAGACACTTAAATACAGAGTTGCTGCCCTTCCCTCACAGGTTTCCTGGAAAAGCAGATGACAAAAGCAGCACTGAGGGACTCTACAGGAGTTCCAGGCCTTGGGCTACAGAGTGTCTGCTAAGAAAGCCCAGTTTCCACCTATCTTCACCAGAAGACAGAGGGAGGCAAAGGGAGCCTGTTCCAGTACGATTGCTGCCTTGCTCAGAGCCCAAATCCAAAGACAGAGAGACAGGTTCAAGAGTGCCTAAGTACAGCACAACTGGACACTGCTGTCTCTGCACACCAGCACAGCCTTGTGCATTCCGACCACTGAGCCATTCATGTAGACCGAGACTAAACCAAAGGCATTGGAGGCTATAAAATCAGCTCTGTCTTCTCATTCAGCCCTAGTGCTTCAAGATGTCTCAAAACCTTGTCATCTGTTTGTTCATAAAACAAGACCAAATGAATTTCAACCGAAGCTTTTGGGACACAGAAATGCCCCGGGACATACCTGTCCAAATGACTGGACCCTGTAGCCACAGGACTGCCTACCTGTCTATAGCAGCTACTGCAAATTTAATGAAAGAAAACAAACAAGGTAATAGACAGGGTTTCTCTGTGTAGCCTTGGCTGACCTAGACCAGGCTGGCCTCGAACTCACAGCGATCCGCCTGCCTCTGCCTCCCGAGTGCTGGGATTAAAGGCGTGCGCCACCACGCCCGGCTCTGATTCAATATGTTATACTCACAGCACCACACAACATGGCTGAGGAAATCCTCTGAGAAGCCCCACAACACTGGCTGTCTAATGCCTGTGTGACCCACCCAGTACCAGGCCCAACTCCTGGCCCACTGCACAGTCCACTTTGAGAAACCCACCGTCAACAACGCCACTACCTGGTTGTCTGATGACACAGATGCTAGCCCATGACTGTCAGGAGACGAAAGATGAAACCTGGTACATGGGAGCTGCAGCAGTTACTTTAACTGAAACAATGAGGGCTCAAGCCAGGTACCTGAGCCCAGAAAGCAGGACTGATCAAGCTGACCCACGCTCTCAGGTAGGAAAGGAAAGTCCACCACCATATACACAGACAGCCACTACGCTCTTAATACCAGGCATGTCCACAGAATGATCTACAGAGAAACAGGGCTTCTCACCACCGAGAAAAAGGGCATTAAAAAAATCTTGGCTCTCCTAGCGGCTATTGGCTTCCCCTACAAATTGCTGTCTTCCAGTGCTGAGCTAGGAGCAGGCTCTCAGACAATGGGCCCTAAGAACAACGGGCCTATTGATAGTCTGATGACATGCCAGGACACCTTCCGGACTGAGACTCCATGGTAAAGAAATGGCACATGTGGCTCAAAGCCACAGCACAGGTTGATGGAGGACACCAGAGGAAAAAAGACTATTCTTCCGAAAAAGAACAGGTAACAGGACTGTTGGTAACTGACCTTCACCAGGCATTTTGTGAGATGCTCAGAGCAAGGTGTGTTATACCCAGACTGGACAGCTTCGCATGGGCTATCTCAGCCAGATGCCACACGCCTGTGCTCACGGGAATCCAAAATAGAGAGCCCTTCCCCAGTATTATAAGATATGCGGCTAGTGGGTACCTTTGTTAGGCCCATGCTAAGGTTGCCACTAAGTAATTACACAATGTCACAATTCTCCTATAAAGGGGTTTACTGGGAAAGGGGGAGGGGCAGCTGGAGGAAGGGGAGAGGACAGGCAGGCAGACAGGAGAGGACCCACGGGGACAAAGAGGGGGAGAGAACAGGGGCTCCAAGGCTGGAAGGGGGAAGAGAGCAAAGAGGGGGCTGGGGGCTGGGTGGTAGGCAGTCCTTTCATATGCAGAACACTGCAGGTAAAGGCAGCAGGTGATGATTTATTTAGCCATTGATCTGGGTCCCTGAGAGGAGGCTAGTGAAATTGCCTGTGTGCCAATGTGGACCCAGGGAAGGGTCCAAAGGACAGAGTTAGAGCCCCAAGAACTCTGGGGAAAGTGACATCATCGAGACCCACCCTGACAAGAGACTATCAAGGTACTTGCTTGTTTTTTATACATAACTTTTCCATGTGGTAAAAGTGTTCCCCTCCCCGACTAAAACTACTCAGATGGTCCCCTGATCTGTCCTCCCCCTAGCAATGGAGTCCCACAGTGACCTTGCTTTCATAGCTCAGATTTCCCAAATAATACCTAAAGCTTTAGACATAGATTGAAAAGTTCATTGTGCATGCGGACCTCACGGTCTGGCCAGGCTAAAAATAAAAAAACAGGACATAAAAAACAAAACAAAACACACACACAAACAAACAAACAAAAAAAACCTTTAACAAAACTCTCATTAGAGTCTACCAAGGGATGGATAAGCCTCCTTCCTTCCTTTGCTTGACTTCGACCAGCTGCGCCCTATATAGGGAGGGATGCACACCCCTCTCACGTCACTACAGGCACTCCAGTGCTTAATAAAGTATTTTCATTGCACTACCTAAAAGAACCAGCCAACCTCTGAGTCCATCGCCAGTTTGCCCTTGTTCCAGTCCAACCATGATACTGTCTGGGTCAAGTGAGCAGCCAAACGGCCCCTGAAACTAACCCAGAAAGGACGCTAAAAGGTGATTCTCCCCACTTCTACGATGGTGAGGGCAGCTGGCATTGTACCACGGATCCATCACAGCCTGGTCAAAAAGTGGAAACCATGAATGCTGCCGAATTGCTCCCTCTGGATGATGGGCCCATTAAAAATTAAGGTTTCTGTGGGTCTTCAGGCCCTTCCATGCCCCGCCCCTCTACTTCCTCCTGAGTCTTATGTTTGGTATGAATATATATATAGTTATGGTTCAACCCTTACTACACTCAAGCCTGGACAGGGAACTAAGAAAGACAGATGCAGAGAAGGTATTACAGGCAAGCAACCCATATGCACTTTGACCTTTGCTCACTGATGCCCATTTTAAATGTCTGGTTGTGGTACAGAAGGGAAAGATATGGAGCTTTATCTATTAAGATAGAAATACAGACTTTACAAATAATAAATTAAAAAAAAAAAAAGAAAAAAGAAATACATAGACAGACCCCCAGTGCCAGAAACAAGAGAATTTCAATTACAAAAATGGAGTTTGTGAAACTGAGGCTTCCTGAAAACATTCCTTTAAAAAGATTCCGGCCTTGGGAAAATAAGAAATATGTTGAGAAGCAAACACTATGCCCCCATGAAAAGACCCTGGGGATGGAGTTAAACATTCTCAGCCAGAATTTGGCCAAGATTTCAGGGTATGCTCAGACACCTGGGCCCCATCATGCTTTATATGGATAGGAACTAACTGGAGTTTCAGCCCACTGACAGACAAAACTCACTGTCACTAGGGGCAAACATTCTGCTCTGTAGGCTGATTCACCTGGAGAAGAACAACATTACCATGACCCAGAGACGACTTTGTGGGCAAACAGTAATGGTTTGACTACCTGCGCCTCTTCTGATGACAGGCTGACCGGAACCTGATGCTACTCAAAGTTTCTGTTTCTGAATTAAAAAACAAACAAACAAACAAACATTAGATTCCTTTACAAAAATGATTCTACAAAACTGAAAAGGCTTAGACTTACTTCTCATAGATAAATAAAACTATGTCTGGCTTTGGGGAAAAGAAAACATTGTTCTTAGGCTAATTGATTGGAGTAGTTTTTAAAAAACAAACAAACAAACAACCTTGCTATGGTTGGGGAAATAATTGATATGGAGTCTCCTTACTCTTGGTCCCCTGGCTAACTACTCTGCTGTCAGCCCTGACTGAGTGGTCTTTAATTTTTCATTCTGACTGGATTAATGTTGGGGCCCTGCATCTTAAATAGGATGAGTTCATGACTTGACTCACTGACTAAGAACAGTGGGGAATGTAACATGGCCCCACACCTTAGCACAACTGACTCCATGATGGCAGAACCATTCAGGCTGTAAAACTCAGCACACACGCAGCACCAACTGCCAAAAATAAAAACAAAGGCCTAATCCATCAAAGTCCATAGTCACAGGAGAGTACTAACCTTGCTCTCTGGCTTCTATAGTTCTACTTGTGGCTTACTGTCCTAATTAAAAAAAAAAAAAAAAAAAAAAAAAAAAAGCTCAGGGCTACACTGGGCTGGGCTCCCCTTAAGCAGTGGCTGAGCTAACCTTGAGTAGAAAGCAACTATCTGATTCACTGCCATCTTACCTATTATGCCAATACCATATGCCAATACCATATTGTGACAATACAGAATGAGATATAGACGCAGCAAAAGTCCAATAAAAAGTCTGACAGTTTATGTGACCAACAGCAGAAAATATGAATGAAAAAATGAAAAATGATCAAGGTAAGATTGAAGAAATAGTACACACAACGACGTTCTTTGACTTCAAATTTCAAATCCAACTGCATCGCTGGGCAGTGCTTAACCACGCCTTTAATCGTAGCGGAGGTAGAGGCAGGTGGATTTCTATGAGTTCGAGGCCAGCTTAGTCTAAAAGGAGAAACCCTGCCTCAAAAGACCAAAAACAAACAAACACTGTACTGTCTGGGAAATAATATAGATATAGACAGAACATAAGAACAAACTTAGAAGAAACACACACACACACACACACACAGACACACACACGAAAATACAGTCAATTTTGCACATGAGACCAGAAAACCATCTGACACAGGTGACCTGGACCCCCGCGGCATCCACATGCAAATGTGTTAGTGACACAGACTTTCCACCTGCACAGAATTAACTGCAGACGGATCCTGCACCTGAGTGTCCAGTGCCCAGCGCAGAAATCCTAGAAGACTCTAGAGAAGCCAGGGCTCTGCGAGGCAGCGAGTCTGCCTTCCCTGGCAATGAAAGCAGCTGCAGTGCGCTCATTGCACGGTGACGCGAGCAACAAGGAAGTTTTCACACAAGGGTCCCCGCCCTATGCTCTCCACAGGCGCAGCGAGGGGAACTAAGTCATCCAGGGGTCACACCTGGGAGGTGCAGGGACCTCAGGAGGCAACACACCAGACACCTAGTCCCGCCGCCGCCGGCTCCCGCACCCCGGGACGAACCCCACGCGCGCTCCCGCGGCTCCTCCCCGCGTGGGGACGGCGGCCCCGCTCACCATGGCGCGGATCCCGAGCTCGCCCCGCTCTCCTCACAGCTCCCGGCAGCGGGTCACACGGAACCCGGAGAGACCTCTTCTGTCTCTCAGCCGACCCTGGAGCATGGCGGACCGGAAGTGCCCTTCCCGTTCTGACCGGCAGGCCCGTCCGGAGGCTCTGATTGGTTAAAGAGACCTGAGTGACAGGCGCTGCTCCTTTAGGGGCTGTGAAGAGACCCTGCAGCGGTTCCCAGCCCTGGCTTCCACCCCAGGCACAGAGCTGTCCCAGACCTGCAGAGACTGGCATTTCAGAACAACTTGCGCCTGGACTGCAAAGTCGTCCCGCACTTTTCCTGCACTCAGTAGGAGCTTCTCCTTCGTGTACGCAAAGAGTCTCTTGGATATTAAAATCACTAAACGCTGTGCGCTGTGCACTTTGATGTTTAAGAAAAGTCATGTGACTGAAGGTTTTACACGTTCAAGCTGGATAAAATTACAAAAGTCAGTCACATAGGAAGAAGGCATCTTTTTCCACAGGAGTATATAAAGGAGAATTTTAAAATGTAATTGAATAAAAACAAACAATAATGAGTAACAGCACGTAAACTCAGTCTCAACTGGTATATTGGGAGTTACATGCAAACACATTTCAAGAACAATACTGTTTTGAAAAAAAAATCTAAGCCACAACAGTCTTGTTTTCTTTGAGAGTTCACCCAAGCACTCGGAACTCTACTCACATGACTATTCCAGGACAGTGTTCCAACCAATATTCATTAAAGTTGTTTTATTTTCATTACAAAGAAACCAAAATACACTTGAAGGAAGTCCTATTTAAAATATGGAGTAAAGCACCCTTTCTCTCTCTCTCTCTCTCTCTCTCTCTCTCTCTCTCTCTCTCTCTCTATATATATATATATATATATATATATATTCCATAAGAATCATAATACATAGTGTCACCAGGTGGTGGTGCACGCCTTTAATCCCAGCACTCGGGCGGCAGAGGCAGGCGGATCGCTGTGAGTTCGAGGCCAGCCTGGTCTACAAAGTGAGTCCAGGACAGCCAAGGCTACACAGAGAAACCCTGTCTCAACCCCTCCCCCCCACAAAAGAATACATGGTGCCCAAGTAAGGCCTCAAAGTTCATCAGATATCATGGACCAATATTTGCTGGTAGTTCTGTGCCAGCTTATGTAGCTGTAGGAATCAAATTTGGTACCAAAGGACAGCATTACCACTGACTAAATCCCCAGCTCCTAAAAATGTAATTATAATGCAGAAAACGAAGATGCCACTACTCCTTCTGCCTTCTGTCACTTGTAGGCGGTCAAAGTCCTTGCTATTGGGTATTGAAAGACTGAACACATTTCAACCCATTCACAGACACTGCATATTGGCTCCATGGTAATTGTTAACACAATTTTCCAGATATGAACAATGAAAGTTCCATAATGTCACACATGCTTTTAAAAATGAGTATTTTTATTTTACATGCATAGCAGAGTCTTGTCTGAACATCTATCTGTGGGAAGGTGTTGGGTACCCTGAAACTGGACTTATAGACCATTGTCAGCTTCAGTGTGGGTGCTGGGAATTGAACCTTACTACTCTGGAAAAGAAACCATCTTCCAAACACCTTTTTTTGTTTTTTTTTTTTGTTTTTTGTTTTTGTTTTTGTTTTTTTTTTTTTTAGACAGGACCTCAGTAAATAATTATGGCCATGCTAAAACTCACTATTTGCACCAGGTTGTCCTGAAACCCGAGAGACATCTTTCTGACTGTCTCATAAATTCTAAGACTACAAACATGTCACACTATCACCAGGTGAGATATGTTTTATAAATGATCTATCTTTGAATCGGACAATGAAAGGATAATATAAGATTTAAACAGGAACCATCACTGTTTCGATGAACAATAGTACTTCTTGGAATTTTTTAAAGATTTAATTTGAACTGGTAAATCATCATGTTTCTGGACTCTTGGATACAACATGTTTAGAGTTTAAACAGGAGACAATATTTTAATGATGGAGTGTTTTTATTAACTTACTGAAGCTCCTGTGAGACAGCTCAGTGGGAAAAATATATGCAGAGTACAAGGCTGTACCTCCTTTATTAGGGTCATGGGTTTTTTGGTTTTTTTTTTTAACCATTGTGAATTCTCTCGTGCTTTTAAAGTTTTCTACAACAAGCATTTATGGCATTGGTTGTGTTCACATGGTTTTTGTCCAGGATGATTTCTTTCATGACAGAGAATTCTTCTGTGAAAAAGAGTTTACCATACTAATTACATCCATAGGGTTCTCTCCAGTATGAACTCTTTCACGCCTCTGAAGACGACTGGTCCATTCAAAGGTTCTACCACCCTGATTACATTCATTGGGTTTCTAGCCAGTGAATTCTTTCATGCTTCTGAAGAGCACAACCCCATGCAAATGCTTTACCACATTGATTACATTCATAGGGCCTCTCTCCAGTGTGAATTCTTTTATGGTAGTGAAGATTATGTTTATATGTAAAGGCTTTACCACATTTATTACATTCATAGATTTTCTCTACACTGTGACTTCTTCCATGCTGGTGAAGAGCACTGGCACACGCAAAGGATTTGCCACACTGATTACATTCATAAGGTTTCTCTTCAGTGTGCGTTCTTTCATGAATTTGAAGATTACTCTTATGTGTAAAGGCTTTACCACACTGATTATATTCATAGGGTCCCTCTCCAGCGTGAGTTCTTTCATGAATTTGAAGATGACTGTTCTGTGTAAAGGCTTTACCACAATGATTACATGCATAGGGTTTTCCTCCAGTGTGAGTTTTTTCATGCATTTGAAGATGAGTGTTACTTACAAAGCTTTTATCACATTGATTACATACATAGGGTTTCTCTCCAATGTGTGTTCTTTCATGATTCTGAAGATCACTGTTTTGTGCAAAGGCTTCACCACACTGATTACATGCGTAGGATTTTTCTCCAATGTGACTTTTTTCATGCATTTGAAGACTGTTGTTATTTGCCAAGGCTTTATGAAGTTGGTTACATTCAAAGGGTTTCTCTCTGGTATTAGCTCTTTCATTTATTTGAAGATAACTGGGACACGTAAAGACTCTACCACACTGATATCCATAACTTTTCTCTCTACTATGACATCTAGATACTTGATGAAGACTCTGACATGCAAAGGCTTTACCACTTTCATTATATTCAAAGGTTTTTATTTCCAAAGGCGTTCTTTGGTGTGACTGTAAAGAGGAATCATATCTAGAGGCTTCATCATGTTGATTACACTCACAGAGATCCTCTTCATTAGTGGCTGTGCTGTGTGTCTGAAGATGCCGCTGATAGTTAAAGCCTTTTGTACACGGCTCATATGCATCACTTTCTTTCTCCATACGAGTTTCCTCACATCCTTGAAGAGAAGTGAAAGAACTCAGAGCTTTGCCACACTGATTACTTGCACAACCTTTTCCTATAGTGTGAGTCACAGTACATGTGCAAAGTGAACTAGGGCAGGCAGATGAATCTCTATATTCCTTATATTCGTGAGTTTTTCCTCCAGGGTGAGTTTGTTGATGTATTCCCACTAATGTTGGAAAACCAATTAATTGTTGACTTGTATCGTAGTCACTGTGTCCTATCATAGTGGGGACTCCTACACTTCTTTTAATGATTGTGGGGGAGGCAGAGGGACATTGCTTCTTTCCATGTCTCTTCTGCTCACATGGCTTGAATCCAGAGCGACAGATCATTTGCCTAGTAAACAAAGCATCACAAATAAAAGGTTTTCACATTGCATTCACATAGTCTAAGCATTTGTGTTCACAGTGATGTGCTGTAGGGGTTCAGGGTTCTCCACCACACTCACCTTCTTTTCTTTCATAACCTGCTGTTCTCACTAAAGTAGGGTAAGTAACTGCAAGTATAATGGGGGATGCTCCCTTTAACATGGATGGTTTGCTTATAAAAGTTCTTTTATGTACACTAATCTCATCAAATTGTATTCTTTTTATGATAGCTAGGTGCTGAGACGTTATGTGTATGGGCAGGTCTAAAGCCTGCCTACAATGTGGCTATGATCAAAATTGTGACTTGTGGTTTTTTGTTTTGTTTTGTTTTGTTTATTTTTCAAGACAGAGCGTCTCTGTGTAGCCTTGGCTGTCCTGGACTCATTCTGTAGACCACACTGGCCTCCAACTGACCGAGATCCACCTGCCTCTGCCTCTGCCTCCTGAAGTGCTGGGATTACAAGTACGCACAACTGTGCCTGGCTGTAAATTGTGACATCTGTTAAGGAATCGTGTCATTGTCTCACTTCATTGTATCTCTTTTTCTGTGGGGGAAGGACATGATGTTTGGGTTTTGTGTTTTTCAAGCAACGGTTAGCTCTGCATAGCCACATCTGCTGTGGAACTCCCTCTGTAGAGTACACTAGCTTCAGACTCTTGGGGGTTTTCCCGCCTCTGCCTCCTGAGTGCTGGGATCAAGGGCACGTCGCGCCAATGCCTGGCTTTCTGTCTTGTATATAAAGGAATGCTCTGCTAACAATGCTTAGCTACCTGGCATTGAGACACATGCCATTGTGACATTTCAATAATCATCACTAAGCTGTTCTTATTTACGCTGCTTCGTTTCATGAAGGCTTCGGGGAACGTTGGAGTTTCTTCAGCGGCACAAACATATCAACGTGCAAAAGAAAATTACCTTCTGTGTCTTCTAGAACCTTGACATTGCTCAATATTGACGTCTTTCCATTTATAGCCTAAAATACAATACCAAAAATGTATGCTATATTACTGGAAATTATGCAAAACTAAAATTACTCTTCAGCGAACCTCAACAATGCTTGACATTCACACAACAGAAGACCACTTTCCAAAAAAAAAAAAAATTGTCCTCTTAAGTTAAAAATTGAAGAAAAAATTGTACTCTTACCAACATAAGTGAGGTTCCAGTAGGTTTCCAGCATCACATCTTTGTAGAGACTCTTCTGAGAAGGATCCAGCAAAGCCCACTCTTCCCGAGAGAAGTTCACATGCACATCCTCAAGAGTCACTGCATCCTAAAATGTTCCACACATAACATAATAAAAATGGTGTGTGAGACTTTGTTGTAAATGTGCACGCCATTTAGAATATATTTCATAATTGTATGTGCTCAATACATTAATTTTATGTCAGAAAATCTCAAATGTATTCACCAGCTCATTTAAGAAGGAAAGAGAATGGTGGTGTAACCCAAAAGCTCTTCCGGCGAGCAGCGGTGATTGAGGTGCAGGTGAGCTGCCGCTTCCGTCTGTGTCCTGCTGACAGGTGACCTGACTGACGCCCTCTCGGCTGTCCTGTGCAGCCTTGCGAGAGGTCAAAATGAACTATATGCCGAGCACCACAAACTTCGTCGAGGGCAGCGACAAAAAGCACTTGGCCCTACCTTGAGATGGAAGGACACTTGTAGGTTTTTTAAGAAGCATTGATCAGTTTGCCAACTTAGTGTTTCATCGGACTGTGGAGCCCGTTCATGTGAGCAAAAAGCATGGTGACATTTCCTCAATGGTCAGAGGTGAAGATATGGTTCTACTGGGGAAGAAGCATTTGAAGATAAAAATCCTCATGGTGCTGAGAAATTATGACCCATGACAGTCATCTGGCTTAAGTAGAAAGAGCTCTAAATAAAGAGTGAACTTTTTGATGGAAACACAGCGAGAGAAAGAGGGAGGGGGAGGGAAAAGGAGCAGGAGGGAGGAAGAGAGGGAGGGAGGGAGACAAAAATATTTCCTCCAAAAGGGGAGTGGGCCAGTGTGACACTTATATACAAATGTATTAATGACAGAGACATTACACCCTGGATGACATTAATTCTACACCTGAATGTTTAGTGCAAGGGGAAAACTTCGATAAGATACCTGAGAAAGTACAGCTCTCCGAGTCAGCACACTGTCAGGAAAAACTAAAGGCGCTGAGGCACGCCCGTTGCATGGTGACGTCAGCAACAAAGATGGCTCAACACAAGGGCTCCCGCTCCCCCAGGCTCTAGACACAGACACAGAGCAAAGGCTATTGAGGTCCGAGGGCCAAGAGAAACTCTGTTAAGTACAAAGTCCTGTGGAGTGACTCAGCAGAGTGAGTCACAGAGCTGCCTTCCAGCAAAGGAACAGAACTGTCCCAGCACTGCAGCGACTGCCACTGCAGTGGAAACTGTGCTTGTTCTTCCTGCGCTCAGCAAGGCACTTCATCTTCTTCCTCTTGGACTATGGTCTTTAGCATACCCAGAACATCATGCACTCTGCAGTGGAGCAATCCCCCTGCCTCACAGCAGAAAACGTAGCTGGTTCATTCGGGTCAAATTTAAACCACATGATGAACATTGACCGTGTATTAGCAATTAAAAAAATATTTTATTTAAATTTTAATTTATGTGCATTGGTGTGAAGGTGTCAGATCTTGGAGTTACAGACAGTTGTGAGCTGCCATGTGGATGCTGGGAATTGAACCAGGGGCCTTGGAAAGAGCAGACCGTGCTCTTAACCACTGAGCCATCTCTCCAGCCCAGTATTAGCAATTTTAACAAGGCAAACTTAGGACTCTTATGGCCTCTCTCAGCTGCACATTGTCAGCCAAAACATGAACGAATATTCTCCCAGCCTCCTATGGTGGCGCGCCTATCATGTCAGCACATGGGAGGTAGCATCGAAAGTTTAAGTGAGCTTGGTCTATGAGGCACAACACTAACAATAAAGTCCCCAAAGGGGAGGTGACCAGGTAAGGATCTGGAATAAGGAAAGCAAATTGGGCATCAGTATTTCCTCCACAAGTGGACGGCTGATGCTAAACAAAGTTATTAAGAGGTGCAACCCCTTAAACACTATTTGCAGAGAGAGACTAGGACAGAGTCGGCAGAAAGGTAATCAAGCAACACTGGCAAAAAGAGCAAGGGACACCACAGACGGAGGACAAAGTGGGCATGGAAGCAGAGCCTGCCTTAATAAAAAACGTCTTAATTAAGGCTCAGTGGACAAATGCTTACCACGGAGCGTGGGAATTCAGCGCTCTCCCTCTAGAATGAGCACACGTTAGGTGAAACGCCCTCTCTTGAGGTCCCAGATCCTCAGAGGCGAGAAGGACCCACAGTAAACTTCTGTCACAAGAGCTGAGAAATGGGCTGATGATCACAGAGCAGACTCAGTCTCCAGTCTGGATGCTGTGTGGGTAAGGACTGCCTGAGCAGGCTAGGGCACAGACCTTAGAGTCAGGATGTACAGCCGATATACTGGGACGGGAGGGTAGACGGCAGTGACGCGCGGGGGGCCAGCTAGTGGGCTGAGTGAGGAAAGCACTTGCAACCAAGTCTGACATCCTGAGGTCAGTACTCAGGAGAGAACCGATTCCTCCACCGTGCCCTTGGCCTTCACACATGTGGTGTGGCGCGTGTGTTCACGTACATTTCAACAGCCCAAATTCAGCATTTTAAGAAGAAAACTCAAAATAAAAAAAAACAAAAAAAAATCAACAGACCTAAAATTCAAAAAAAAAAAAAAAGAAAATTAGCTAGCTATGCGGTAGTAGAATTCTTGACCAAAATAGAACTTCTTTCTCTCCACTGCTAGGATGAATTAGGAAGCAAATCACTGTTAACTTCCTACTAAGTTATCAAATTATATCAAATTATCTCTGTACTGAGTCCTTAGGTAACACAGGAGCAAGTGAAAAGATTTTCATGGAAATTCTGTTTCTTTGCTTCTTTTTTTTTTTTTTTAGACAGGGTTTCTCTGTGCAGCCTGAGATGCCCTGGACTTACTCTGAAGACCAGGCTGGCCTCAAGCTCACAGCGATCCACCTGCCTCTGCCTCTCTGAGTGCCGAGACTACAGGTGTGCGCGCTACTGTGCCTGGCTCCATGGAAATTCTTACTGCCACCCTGACCCACTGTTTCTTTATTTCTTCTTCTCCTCCTCCTGCCCCTCCTGTTTGTTTCTCAAGACAAGGTTTCTCCGTGTGAGCCCTGGCTGTCCTGAAAATTGCTCTGTAGACCAGGTGAATCTGGAACTCACAGCTACCCATGAGCATCCACGCCTCCCAAGTGCCGGGGTTAAAGGAACACACAAACACCACCCGGCTTCTCCACTACTTAAAAAAAAAAAAACTTTGCTATCATATTTCCATGCAGTGTGGAAATGGATGGGGTGAGGACAGGGCAAATGCATATATTGCCTGTGGGAGTCAAACAAATAAAAAAACCTCTGTGGAGACTCCTTATAGGTTTGGTGGGATTAGGGATATTGAAATCATATGGTCATATGCATCTTATGCCCTCAAGCCCTTTGCTCATTGAGACATCTTGTCCCAGCCTATCAAAATGAATACAAACTTCTTTGTTTTTGGTTGCGTTGTTGAAAGTACTACAATATATACTCTTGCTGGGCTGATCCTGGCCATTAAGAGCTAAGCTGCCCAGAACTCACAGGCACTATATGTCTCTGCCTCCACAGCCCTAGAATTAAAGGGATACTCTTAAAACTACTGGGATGAATATAACAAAAGATTTTACACAATGAGTGCTACACTTTGGTGTTCTTTTTTGTTTGGTGTGCTTTTTTTTTTTTTTTTTTTTTTTTTGAGACAGGAGGGTTTCTCCGTATAACCTTGGTTGTCCTTGACTCACTTTGTAGACCAGGCTGGCCTCGAACTCAGAGATCCATCTGCCTCCTCCTCCTCAAGTGCTGGAAATAAAGGCCTGCCCTACCATGCCTGGTTGTATGCTGGTATTCATAACCAAAAGTGGCCACAAGAAAACCTGAGCTGAGTAGGTAGTGTCAAGATTTTGGTACCCACCGTCTTAAGCGTGGGAGAACTGTCATGCAGCTACCATTCATGCCCAGATCTAGGGTTTGGAAGAAGAGGTCAGGTGAGGATAGCGTAGCAGAAGCCAGAGGAATCAACCCAGACCAACGACTCACTGCAATAGACAATATAGAAACCAACAGCAAATATCAGTACCTATTCGCTATAGTAAAGTGCTAGCTAGAGATACAAGACAGCTGAAGGAGATCACGAGGGTACATGTTGGGAAGAAAGGAAAGTACTGCTATTTGGACATGACGTGATGGTATATATAAGTGACCCCAAAATTCTACCACATGATATTGGCGTAAAAAAGGAACGCATGATCACTGAACTTGAAGTGAAGGCCCAGAAAAAGCCCCCACACTTATGGACACCTGATTTTTGACAAAGAAGCCAAAACCATACAATGGGAAAAAAAGTAAGCATCTTCGACAAATGGTTCTGGTGTGATGGGATATCTGTATGTAAAAGAATGCAAATATGGGGGCTGGAGAGATGGCTCAGCGGTTAAGAGCACGGTCTGCTCTTCCAAAGGTCCTGAGCTCAATTCCCAACAACCACATGGTGGTTCACAACTATGTATAATGAGATCTGGTGCCCTCTTCTGGCCTGCAGCAGTATGTGCAGGCAGAACACTGTATACTAAATAAATAAATAAATAAATAAATCTTTTTTTTTTTTTAAGAATGCAAATAGATCCATACTTATCACCCTACACAAAACTCAAGTCCATATGGATCAAAGACCTCAACATAAAACAGATAAAAATCTTATTAGAAGAGAAAGTGAAGAACAGCTGTGAACTCATCTTGAACAGGAGACAGAACACTAACAGCTCAGGCTCTTAGGTCAAAATTAATAAATAGGTGTCGCGACCTGAGCGTTCTTCTCCAGGCAGTTTATTCAGGAACCTTTTCAGCAAGCTTCTTCTTCTCCCGCTCGCTCGCTTCTCCTCCCCCAACACCTCCGTGCCCCTTTATATCCTCTGCGTCAACCAATCAGCAGCCCTTAAGTTGGTAGCTCCAATTGGTTCCTGACAAGGCGGGATGCACACGTCAGAGCAAAGCACGGCCCACAACCCAAATAAGGACTTATTTACCAGGAGCAGAATTGCAAGTCATCCTGCCTGGCAGGTTGCCAGGCGCCATCTTAGCGAGGGCAATAGCTTCAGCTTCCCACAAATAGGACCTCATGAAACTGAAAAAAATCAGTAAGGCTAAAGAATACTGTCAAAAGGACAAAACAGCAACCTACAGAATGGGGAAAGCTCTTCACCAACCCTACATTCAAAAGTGGACTAATATCCAAAAATACACGAAGAACTCAATAAATTAAACACCAACAAACCAACTAATCTAATTAAAAAATGAGGTACAGGGCTAAACTGAATTCTCAACAGAGGAATCTCTAATGGCAGAGATGCACTTAAATGTTCATCTCCCTTAGTCATCATGGAAATGGAAATCAAGATGACTCTGAGATTCCACCTTACACCTGTCAGAATGGCTAAGATCAAAAACTCAAGTGACAGCACGTGCTGGCGAGGCTGTGTGTAGCAAGGGGAGCACTGCTCCACTGGTGGGAGGGCAAACTTGTACAACCACTTTGGAAATCAACCTCAAGGTTTCTTAGAAAACTGAGACCGAGCTGTACCACTCCTGTCTACACACCCCAAAGCCGCTCCGCCATACAACAAGGACACTTGCTCAACTATGTTCATAGCAATTTTATCTGTAATAGCCAGAACTGGAAACAACCTAGATGTCCCTCAGACAAAGAATGGAGAGAGAAAATGTGGTACATTTACACAATGACATACTACTCACCTATTAAAAATCAAAGAAATGCAACTTGCAGGCAAATGGAAGGGACTGGAAAAGATCATCCAAAGTCAGGTAACCAGGACCCAGAAAGACACAGATGGTATGTATTCCATGCTACACTCCACAGACCCAAAGAGGCCAAGGAGGGCTCAAGAGAGGATGCTTGATTTTCAAGCAGAATAGGAAATAAAATAGACACTTGAAATAGATGAAGGGAGGGAGCAATGGAGGAGAGGAAGTGGGGAGTGTAACCTCAGTGGGAGGTACGGGACTCAAGGGGGAACAGAAATCGGTGGGAGAGCATCTCTGGGACACCAGAGGCCCCTGGGAATCTATGGGGTGGCCTTAGCTGAGATCCCTAACAGAGGAGACCATGAGCCTGAAGTTGACATCCCCTGTAGCCAGGTGGGACTTCCAGTGCAGGCAAGGCAACACCAATCCACCCATAACACTTTCAACCCAAAATCTGTCTTACCTTCAAGAAATTTAGAGATAAAGATGGAACAGAGATTGAGGAAATTACAAACCAATGACTAACCCAAACTGAGACCCACCCCATGGTAGAGAGTCAAGCCCTGATTCTAGTAATGACACTCTGCTTTGCCTGCAGACAGGAGCCTAGCATAATTGGCTTCTGAGACGCTTCATCCAGCAGCTGATGGAACCAGACACAGAAACCTGCAGCCAAACAGTAGGCCGAGTTTGGGAAGTTTTGTAGAAGAATGGGAGAAAGGATTGAGGGAGCCAGAGGGGTCAGGGACAACACAAAGAACACCTACAGAGTCAACTAACCTGGGCCCATGGCGGTTCACAGAGACTGAACCAGCAACCAAAGAGCATGTGTGGACTGGACCTAGGTCCGCTACACATATGCAGCAGATGTGCAGCATGGTCATCATGTGGGTCCTCTAATGATGGGAGTAGGGGCTGTCTCTGACTCTGTTGCCTGCCTCTGGATCCCCTCCCCTTAGCTGGGCTGCCTTGTCGGCCTCTGTGGGAGATGTTCTTCTTAGTCTTGCTGTGACTTGAGGTGCCAGGGCGGGTTGGTACTACTTAGGGCTCTCACCGTCTCTGAGAGAAGGAGAAAAGAGGATGGGGAGGGGCATGAGAGTGGGGCTGGGAGGAGAGGAAGAAGTGGCTGGGATCAGATTGTAAAAAAAAAAAAACAAAAAACAAAAAACCCATAGCATCCCCATTCCGGCCTCATGAATTGTGCCTAAATATTTCCTCACCTTTTATAATAAATCAGGACGAAAAGTTCAAAATCCCTCTCGCCACGGCCGCCTTCAGCAACCCACGACAATGGCCACAGCCACCAAAACGCAACGCGGTTTCACTGTCACAAGTAGCTTATTCTCTCTATGCACTAGCCCTTTATGGTCCACTCTCTTTCTTCACTTCCGCCCTCACTCAGAGACAGCTTTTTTATACAGTCCCCAATAAACCTCTCCCATGAGACCTGTTGCATGGTGTGACTTTGTGGTGTTCCATGGATCCAATCCAACTAGGCACCCTTCCTTTCTGAACAAAACCCTAACCAACAGCCACGATCTCACTAACTGGGAGGTGGAAGAAAGAGAACGGGGAAATCAAGGCCAGCCTTAGCCACATGACTCCTATCTTTAAAAGCAAAAGTTTCTCTAAGGTGAACACACAAAGATGCCAATTTATTAATGGAGTTCTGGGAGGAAATCATTATACCAAAAAAAAAAAAAATTCATAGCTGGGTGTGGTGGCGCAAGCCTTAATCCCAGCACTCAGGAGGCAGAGGCAGGTAGATTACTATGAGTTTGAGGTCAGCCTGGTCTACAAAGCGAGTCCAGGTCAGCCAGGGCTACACAGAGAAGCCCCATCTCGGAAAAAAAAATTCATTTTTATTGCAAGGATTATTTATTTAATAATGCCCATACGTAGGTTGACTTGACATTTTAGTCCCATCACAATGGTTAATTATCATATACAACCAAAAAATATTCTTTTTTTCCCTAGATAGAGCATTAAACATTTGTATGTATGTTGTGTGTATCTGTGACTTCTGTGGGGATGTGTGTGGCAGGACAGACACAGCAGTACCATTTTCAGCGTTTAGAGATTAGTGGGCGATGCTTCGGAGTTGGTTTTCCTTTCCACCAAGGAACCCTGCCATCACACAGATCAGCAGGTTTACACAGCAAGCACTTTTCCTCCTGAGCCAGCTAACCAGCACTATCTGTGTGAATTCTGACCCGTAGACAGTCTTATTCTGATACTTAATCACATTCTTAATTTTCTGTGTGATTTTGGAGACAGGATCTCTTTGTAGCTCTAGCTGGCCTAGAACTCAGTATTTCGACCAGGTTAGTCTTGAACTTCCTGAGTCTCCGTCCAAATTGCTAGGATGACAGGTGTG
The DNA here is from genome assembly GCF_903995435.1 of Acomys russatus. Taxonomy (NCBI): domain Eukaryota; kingdom Metazoa; phylum Chordata; class Mammalia; order Rodentia; family Muridae; genus Acomys; species Acomys russatus. Next base: position 3,284,001 of record NC_067167.1, on the reverse strand, counting down.
AGCCTCATGCCCAGCTAATGAAACATATTGATTAAATCAAAATATAATGTGGCAAAAATAAAGTGACAGATTAGTTTTTAAATCTCGTAACTCTTGCCAATGAAGTCTAATTACATAGCAGGTGTCAATGCTTGGTTTCCTATTTGCCTAGGAAAATGTTGATTTTTATTTCTCAATGGTACACAGTAGAACTTGGATAGCTTACACCCGGGTGAGATCATGGTCTTCTACTGAGGAAATCATTTTGTGTTCTTGGAGCAAGGCCTCATTCTGTGCTGTGGTCTGTCAAGCTGGTGGGGAGCCTCCTGCTTCGGCTGTTCAAGTGCCCAGATTACAGGTGCAAGTAACCAGAAATGACTGAGGAGCTTCTGTATACAAGCTCACTCAGCACTAGACTATTTATTTACCAATTACATTCGAGATGCTTGGGTTTGATTCCCAGCCCTGGAAAAAACAAAACAACCAACGGAGCCTCCTAGCTCATCTAGGATGCCCATAAGCATTTAAAATGCATGTGAGGCTCTTCAAACCAAAATGGATCAAAAGGGACAGGGAACAACACCATGGATTCATCAAATTCACCAAGACATTTCAATTTCTAACATCTATCCCTCAAATATAGTACCCACATTCATAAAAGAAAACACTTGAGAAGCTTAAATCAGATACTAACACTCACACACTGACAGTGGGAGACTTCGATACCCCATGCTCACCCGTGAACAGGTCATCCAGACAAAAACTAAACAGAGAAATACTGAAGATAACAGAGGATATTATTATTATTATTATTATTATTATTATTATTATTATTAATATTATTATTAGAGGTGCCATGGTGAGCAGGGAATATTATTATTATTATTATTATTATTATTATTATTATTATTATTATTATTATTATTATTATTATCTTTTGAGACAGGGTTTCTCTGTGTAATAGCCCTGGCTGTCCTAGAACTTTCTTTGTAGGCCACGCTGGCCTCGAACTCACAAGAGATCCACCTGCCCCTGTCTCCCAAGTGCTGGGATTAAAGGCATGTGTGACCACACCCGAGATAACAGACATTATAAACTAAATAGACCACAGGAATTTAGATAACATTTCACCTAAACACAAAACAATAAACCTCAACAGTGGAACAGGGTCAAAACTGTAACACTACAGACTCCATGATGGAAGTGTCCCTCAGGCACTAAAATTCAGCCCATAGAAAATAGCACCTTCAAAAAATAAAAAAACGAAAACTTAATCAATCAAAGTCCAAAATTACAGAATGTACTAACCTTGCTTTTTTGCTTGTATAATTCCATTTCTGGTGCTAACTGCTCTTGTTAACTGAAGTAAGTAAATTTAGAACATGTTTGTGTGCTTAACAGCTCACTCTGCAAAAGGCTTAGGGTGACATTGAGGTCTCAGACATGCAGCGTAGTCACCAGACAGCTAAGACAGAGTTCTTCTGGCTAAAAACCATGTCCCAGCCCTCTTCTCTGGTGAGTAACCCATAACACCCACCTCATGGAACTTTCTCCAAAACTGACCACATAACTAGGACACACAGCAAGGCTCAACAGATACAAGAAAATTGAAACGTCTACTTGGATCATGGGGAAGCTACAAATTCACAGAGCATTAATACCTCTCTAATGAATGAAAAATGGGCCACGAAAGGAAAAAAAAAACACTAAAAACTTTTTAGAGATAACCATACTATAGATTGAATGTTTTGTCAAGAAATCCATCCATTGGGCTTTCATCCAGCCTTACATGACTTCACAGGACAGAATACAAGACGATAACATGCCAAAATATCAAACGAGCAAACTGGAAAAGTGACAACTGTACTGCGGTGAAAATGCATTATGACTAAGGCAACTATTATTGTAGGGGGTTTTATTTTATTTTATTTTTTTTTAAAGATTTGTTTATTTATTATTATTTATACAGTGTTCTGCCTGCATATACACCTGCAGGTCAGAAGAGGGCATCAGATCACATTTTAGATGGTTGTGAGCCACCGTGTGGTTGCTGGGAATTGAACTCAGGACCTCTGGAAGAGGAGTCAGTACGCTTAACCTCTGTGCCATCTCTCCAGCCCCTTGTAGGGGGTTGTAATTTGGAGACTGATTACTCCATTATCATCTTGAAAAGAGGTGCCATGGTGAGCAGGGAAGGGACTCAGTGTGACCCCCTGACGCACAGGCAGGCTGGACTCAGTGTGACCTCCTGACGCACAGGCAGGCTGGACTCAGTGTGACCTCCTGAGGCACAGGCAGGCTGGACTAAGTGTGACCTCCTGACGCACAGGCAGGCTGGACTCAGTGTGACCCCCTGACGCACAGGCAGGCTGGACTCAGTGTGACCTCCTGACGCACAGGCAGGCTGGACTCAGTGTGACCTCCTGACGCACAGGCAGGCTGGACTCAGTGTGACCTCCTGACGCACAGGCAGGCTGGACTCAGTGTGACCCCCTGACACACAGGCAGGCTAGACTAAGTGTGACCTCCTGATGCACAGGCAGGCTGGACTCAGTGTGGCCCCTGACACACAGGCAGGCTGGACTCAGTGTGACCTCCTGACACACAGGCAGGCTGGACTCAGTGTGACCTCCTGACGCACAGGCAGGCTGGACTCAGTGTGACCTCCTGACACACAGGCAGGCTGGCAGAAGCAAACACTTGCCTTGCACTGGTCTTTTGAAACCTCAAAGCCAACCATGGTGCCACAAATGAGACCAACCTACTCCACAGGGGCACACCTCCTAATTTTACACAATGATTTCTACTAATTGGGCTGTGACTGTTATGTAAACGTAAAGAATGGCAGGAACACCCTAAGTACGAAGGAGTAAAAGATATTAAAAGAAACAAAGACAGATAAAGAGAGAAGAGGGAGAAAGAGACACCCAGAGAAAGATAAAAGGAGGAACGTATTTCCTCTAAATATGGGGGAGCCAAATCCTCTTCCTGGGTCACAGGCTTCCTTAAATAACCTTCGCTATCCCGTCTAAGAGAATATTAAACAGGTCGAGGCCTTGAAAATTATGTTAAAGTCCATATTCTTGTTCTGAGTGCATAGCGTTATCCCTTGCTTACCCAGGAAACCTGGAAAACCTTGGATCAAGTCTGGCGGTAGCAATGAAAGGAGTTTCTTGGTGTGTTTAAGTATTACTGTTTGTTTGTTTGTTTTTGGTTTTTCAAGACAGGGTTTCTCTGTGTAGCCTTGGCCATCCCGGACTCACTTTGTAGACCAGGCTGGCCTCGAACTCACAGCGATCCGCCTGCCTCTGCCTCCCGAGTGCTGGGATTAAAGGCGTGCGCCACCACGCCCGGCAAGTATTACTGTTGAAGATGATGCCATCTGCATTTCTCGCTGGGTAGAAGTGCAACACAAGGCTACTAAGATGGTAAATCTGATTTAACTATTTTAACAAGTTGACCATACTTAACTAGGATAAAATGGGGCCAAGGAAGATCGTGTGTCTGGGGACTGAAGAGAAAGTGAAACGCTTACATCACAGTGTTTGGTTTCCGCAATTATAATCTATGTGATAAGACATATGGATGGACTCAACTGTGTCCGTTTTAAAGCATAGAATGCGTCCCTCTGTTCTTTGGCTGTGAGGACTCTACCTGGCTAGGACATCTCCTCCTATAGGCCTGACTGAAGTGTCCTTTTTTTTTTTTTTTTTTTGGTTTTTCGAGACAGGGTTTCTCTGTGTAGCCTTGGGCATCCTGGACTCACTTTGTAGACCAGGCTGGCCTCGAACTCACAGCGATCTGCCTGCCTCTGCCTCCCGAGTGCTGGGATTAAAGGCGTGTGCCACCACGCCCGGCTCTGAAGTGTCCTTTTAAGGAAAAGGCAACAGTGCACATTTAATCTTGGAGAAACGTGGGTCACACTGGGCCATGTGCCTGATTAAGGATTGGGCTCAACCTATCAGGGAGCTGAGCTGACCTTGAGTAGAAAACAACTTGGCTGTTATGTCACTATTACATTACAACCAAATCAAATTTGAGCTATATATTTTGCAAAAAGTACAATAAAAGTCTAACAATTTTCGCTACCCAATAGAAAATTAATGAGAACCTTTAATCATGAATGAAAACTGATCAACGCAAGACTGAACACAGCGGCACACACACGGTGACATCCTCTAACGTCAAACTTGGAATAAAAGTGACATAAAGACTGTACTATTGTTAGCCATGGCGGCCCAGGTTTTTAGTCCCACCTTGGGGAGGTAGAGGCAGGCTTATCTCAGTAAATTCCAGCCCAACCTAGTCTACAAAGAGAAATCCAGCCTCAAAATAAACAAATAAATAAATAAATAAAATAAATAAAATAAAAATAAATAGAGATTAACAGAACATTTGAGCGAAGGGCAAAAAATAAGGTTAAAAATAAAGTCGATATTGACCTATGAGAGCAGGACACACAGTTAAGTATGACATTACTGACACACGTGAGGGGACCGCTTTGGAATCTACAAGCAAATGTTTTAATGACACAGACGTCACACCAAGTACATAGTTAACTCCGGGTGAATTCTACCCCGGAATGTTACCGTGCGAAACTTCTAGCAGACACTAGAGAAACAAGAGCTCTACCAAAAAAAAGGCAAACCTGCCTTCCCTGGAGACAATACAAGCAGCCGAGGCTCCCACACCACATGGCGACACACAACAAAATGAAGATGTTTCCACACAAGGGCTCCTGCTCCCCGTATTCTGTGTGGACTCGGCCTGCGGAACTAAGTCAGTACCGCTTCCGCCTGGGGACCAAAGGGAATCACAGCGGGGGGCCAAGTGTGGCCACTGTTTGCCGTGGGCACACCCAGGGTGAGCCCCACCCACCCACGCTCCCGAGGGTCCTTCCTCCGCGCCACGTGACGGGCTCCCCTCGCTCACCATTGTGTAGAAGCCTAGCTCCCCTCACAATCCTGGCAGCGGATCGAAGCACAGCACAGCGCACAGAAGCCCCACGAGGCACTGCCGGAGGCCGATATATCCCCAGCACGCAGCATGGCTGACAGGAAGTGCCCGCCCCCATTCTGGCTGGAGGCTCCGTCTCGAGGCTCTGATTGGCTGGTGAGGCCTGAGTGACAGGAGCGGCTCTCTCAGGAACAGAGTCCTGTGTAGTGACTCAGCCCAGTGGTTCCCAAAGCTGCTTCCATAGCCAGGAACAAAACTTCCCGGGACCTGGAGACACTGGCATTGCGGTAGAAATTGCAGCTGGACTGCAAAGTCATTCCTGCACTCAGTAGGCACTTCTTCTTCGTCCGCAGTGGAGAGAGATCCGCCTGCCTCACAGCTGAAAGGGCCCCATTCTATCATCAGGTCAGATGTGAGCCACCCGATAGATATTCATCAGGCAGCAGCGATTTTAAAAAAGGCTCGAGCCGGGTGTGGTGGCACACGCCTATAATCCCAGCACTCGGGAGGCAGAGGCAGGTGGATCGCTGTGAGTTCGAGGCCAGCCTGGTCTACAAAGCGGGTCCAGGACAGCCAAGGCTACACAGAGAAACCCTGTTTCGAAAAACCAAAACCAAAAAAAAAAAAAAAAGGGGGGGGGGTCGGGGCTGGAGAGATGGCTCAGTGCTTAAGAGTGCCTGCTCTTCCAAAGGTCTTTAGTTCAATTCCCAGCAACCACGTGGTGGCTCATAACCATCTGAAATGGGATATGGCGCCCTCTTCTGGCTTTCATGAGTACATGCAAGCAGAGCACTGTATACATAATAATAAATAAATAAATCTTTTTTTTTTTTAAAGGGTCATCTCGGGTTATAAATATCCCCTATTCTCTCCCAAGTGTCTTCCCCATCCCACACTTGGGGTCATTCACTGTACCAGCTTGTAACTGGACAAAGGACTCTGGTTCTTACGCATGTACCTGCAGCTCCTCAGTCAAAGCCAAGGCTCTGTGAAGACCGGCATTCCCTTGTCTGTTTTTCCTATGCTGGCCTGTGTTCATGTTATCCCCAGCTCTGGGTGGCCAAGCCATTCTAGATACTCAAAGAAGCACTCAGTGATATACTTCCTGGCAAGTCTGGCCTAATGGGTAGTTTTGTGTCAACTTGATACAGGCTGAAGACATCTGAGAAAAGAAAACCTCTATTGGGGAAATGCCTCTATCTATTCAGGTTGTAGCCTAGATTGTATGGCCTTTTCTCTCTCTTTCTTTCTTTCTTTTTTTAAAAAGATGTATTTGTTTATTTGTTTATTTATTTATTTATTTATATTGTATCCAGTGTTTTGCCTGCATGTACACCTGCCGGCCAGAAGAGGGCACCAGATCCCATTATAGATGGTTGTGAGCCACCATGTGGTTGCTGGGAATTGAAGAGCAGCCAGTGTTCTTAACCTCTGAGCCATCTTTCCAGCCTTCTTTTCTTTTCCTTTTTTTTTTTTTTTTTTTTTTTTTTTTGAGACAGGGTTTTTCTGTGTAGCCCTGGCTGTCGTGGACTCACTTTGTAGACTACGCTGGCCCTGAACTCAGAGATCCACCTGCCTCTGCTTCCCGAGTGCTGGGATTAAAGGTGTGCGCCACCATGCCCGACTCCTATGGCCTTTTCTTAACTAGTGATGAATGCTTTAGGTCCCAGAAGATGTGAGGCTGCCATAGTTGCAGTGGTTTGGGGTTTTGTATGGAAACAGGCTGGGCAGGCCATGGGGAGTGGTGACACATTAAACCATACCCCTCTGTGACCTCTGTATCAGCTCTGCCTCAGGTTCCTTCCCTATCTGAGCTTCTGTTTTGGCTTCCTTTGATCATGAATTGTATAAAAGTGTAAACAAAATGAACTTTTTCTTCCCCAATTTGATTTTGATCACCGTCTTTCTTTGCAGCAATAGAAACCCCAACTAAGACATTAGCGTGCAGAAGCAGGTGGATCTCTGTGAATTCGAGGCTGACTTGGTCTACAAAAGAGTTCAGGGCAGCCAGGATGATTATACAGAGAAAACAACTTTCTGTAAAAAGAAACAAAGAGTGCATGTCTTTAGTCCTAGCACTTGAAAAGCAGAAACAAGGTGATCTCTGGAGTTCAAGGCCAGCCTGATCTATATAGTGAGTTCCATAACAGCTGAAGATACATAGAAGAACCCTGTCTAAACAAACAAAAGTAACCATTTGCTAACAATCTAATAAAGATTTGTAACAGGAACATGTTGGGAATTGAAGAAATGAAGATTAAAGTATTAATTTATGTATAAAGATAAACTAAAAAATGATACTATGGTGTTTTAGATGAGAATGCCCTCACAAGCCCATGTGTTTGAAAACTTAATCGTCAGGGAATACCATTAGTAAGGAGGGAGTAGCATTGGTAAAGAAGGAGTAGCATTGGTAAAGAAGGAGTAGCATTGGTAAGGAGGGAGTAGCATTGGTAAGGAAGGAGTAGCATTGGTAAGGAAGGAGTAGCATTGGTAAGGAAGGAGTAGCATTGGTAAGGGTGGAGTAGCATTGGTAAGGAGGGAGTAGCATTGGTAAGGAGGGAGTAGCATTGGCAAGGAAGAAGTAGCATTGGTAAGGAAGGAGTAGCATTGGTAAGGAAGGAGTAGCATTGGTAAGGAAGGAGTAGCATTGGTAAGGGGGGAGTAGCATTGGTAAGGAGGGAGTAGCATTGGTAAGGAGGGAGTAGCATTGGAAAGGAAGGAGTAGCATTGGTAAGGAAGGAGTAGCATTGGTAAGGAGGGGTTAGGAGGTGTAACCTTATGGCAGTAGGTTATGTTCTTGTTGGAGCAAGTGTTTGGGCTTTCAGAGTTCCAGGACACAAAGCCAAGCCTACTGCCTTTCTCTCTTCCTGCCACATGTAGATCTGACTGTAGAACAATCAGCTGCCATGTCTACCTACCTGCTGCCAACCTTGTCACTGCGATGACAATAGAGTAAACATCTGAAAGTATAATTAAGCATTTTACTTTAAAAAAGAAAAGCGACAAAACCTTGGCATAGTCAGGCTGTCACTACACAGCAATAGAACACTAAGACAGAGGTTGGTACCAGGGAACAGGGTACTGCTGTGACATGCCTGACCATGTTGTTTGTTGGTATAATATGGACCTTGGGACATTAGATTAGGAAAGAGACTGAACACTTTATGTGGGGCTTAATGGGCCATTCTATAAAAAGCTTGGAAAACAGTAATGCTGATTCAAACACAGATTATGATGCCCTGTTTAAGAGGTCTTAGGAGAGAATGTTATTAAGTGGCCTAGAGACCAGTGATATTTTCGTGAAAAGTTGTGGCTGGTTTCTCCCATGCTTCCTGAAAAAGGCTGCATCATAGAAGGTTGAATTAATGGCACTGGCAGACAGATTTCAAGACAGCCTAGTTTTGACACTGCCCTGTAGTTATTTTTATTTATTTTTTATATTTTGGTTTTTCGAGACAGGCTTTCTCCATGTAGCCCTGGCTGTCCTGGACTCACTTTGTAGACCAGGCTGGCCTCGAACTCACAGCGATCCACCTGCCTCTGCCTCCCGAGTGCTGGGATTAAAGGTGTGCGCCACCATGTCTGTCCTGTAGTTATTAATGGTCACTCTTAGGCAGACTTATAATGAAAATGAAGAATCAGAGCAAGGGAAAATATAAAATGTACATTTTGTGGGGGGTTGGGGGGGGAGAAGCAGAAAGTGTAATGGATTAAGTCCATAAACAGAAAGATTAGATTTTTTTGTTTTTGTTTTTCGAGACAGGGTTTCTCTGTGTAGCCTTGGCCATCCTGGACTCACTTTGTAGACCAGGCTGGCCTCGAACTCATGCCCGGCAAAAGATTAGGTTTTTTAAAGAAGAGTCTGTTGATAAGTGGGCTGAAGAGAGTGATGACATCATGGCAAGAAAAGCTCAAGAAGTGAAGGTGAGCATGAGCACCGGAAAGTACCTGAAGGATGACTCCAAGTCCAGCTGCAGAACTCAGACGATTCTGCCACTTGGTTTTCAGTTTAAAGTTAAGGATACAAGAAAGGGGTTGCAGAATCTTCTAGGTCTATGGACAGACACTGGGGCAAGGCTTTTATCAAGGGCCTCTCTGTACGGAAGCCCATAGAAACCAGCGTGCACAGCTACGACGGTGCAGCCTGGATTGTGTTGGAGATCACAAGATGCGGGAGACGCCGCCAAAGTCATGAGACACCTGCCAAAGGAACCTGCTGACAGGGTAGGGGACCCATTCAAGGGAGAGACGTGGTTTTTGCAGTGAGCAAAGCTGAGTAGACTTGGTAATCCTTGGCAATCCGAAGAGAGCTTTGTTATCGTACTGTGACATACAGAATTTGTAATCTTCCCAGTTCCCTTTTGGTCTTGCTTTGGTCCAGTACTTCATGACTGTGCTCCCAGTTCTTCCTTTAGTGATGGTAATTTATATTCTGGGAAACTGCATGTTGGGTGTACGTTATTCATTGCAGAGTGGACCCCATTGGCAAATACGTTGAGTGCTTAGTCCTTTGAAATGAATAGGAGGAGCGATGTGTTGGCCTATAGGTGTGATCCTTTGGGAGGAAGTGTGCCCCGGGGTGTGGTCTCTGAGATACCAAGTTTCTAAGTCAAGCACGGTGCCTCTCTCTTTTCCTGCTGCCTTGGAAATAAGGGTGCAGAACGCTAGGATGCCATGTCTGCCTATGCGCTGCCATGGTCCCCAGGGTGATAAAAATGAACCAAACTACTGAAACTGTAAGGAAGCCTCAGTCGTGCGTTTTCCTTTATAAGAACTGCACGGTCCTGGTGACTCTCCACAGCAATAGAACACTGACTAATACAGATGCTAATAATTGGCTTTTAAAAGAGATTTAAAAAAATAACTACGAGGCAGGCGTGGTGGCGCACGCCTTTAATCCCAGCGCTCGGGAGGCAGAGGCAGGCAGATCGCTGTGAGTTTGAGGCCAGCCTGGTCTACAAAGTGAGTCCAGGATGGCCAAGGCTACACAGAGAAACCCTGTCTCGAAAAACCAAAAAACCAAAAACAAAACTAAAAGAACACTTAGCAATAGTGACTTTAAAATAGAGTAATTTCTTTCCTGGTAGAGATAATGCCATTAATAAGAGATTTTATGACTTTGGTCTGTGCAAAATACTAGCTGCTGAGTGCTATATGCTGACACCAAAGCTGCAGTCAAATGCCCCGCCTCTCAATCCTCTTACGAGACTAAAGTGAGCTAGCCAGGTTTATACTCACTAGTATAAGAGTTTCCCAATTTGAAACTCCACCGGGTCAAGTGACCTCTCCAAATTGTATAACCATTGATTAGTTTTGTCTTCGTTTATAGGGAATAAATTAACACACTCTGGGAAAGTACACAGGAAGCCAGTCACAGTTCCACGGCAGGGCTGTCACTCCAGCGAAGAGTGCTGCAGATGTGCTTGTGCTTACACTGCTTCTAATCTAGTAATGGCCTACGCTGTTTCCTTCTGAAGAGCAGACGATCAATACTCTTTCTTCTGTTCTTGCCTTGAAGGGGAAGTCGTGCCGAACACACAAATCCTGTTCCTGTTCCTGCAATGGACAGCCCACAATGTGACTCAAGTGGCTTATATTAGAATTTACCACCTGATACCAGAATTTCGAAGGTTGACTCCAGAGGACAGCAAGGACATTGTACTGAATGCCTACCCATTGGGACCCAAGAAACATGAGGCATCATAAAAGCACTTGTCTCAAGAATATTTTTTGAGGGCTGGAGACATGGCCCAGGGGTTTTGTTTTGTTTTTTTTTAACTGGCTGCTCTTCCAGAGGTCCTGAGTTCAATTCCCAGCAACCACATGGTGGCTCCCAACCATCTATAATGTGATCCGATGCCCTCTTCCGGCAAGCATGAACATAGCGTGCTCATATACATAAAATAAATAAATAAATAAATAAATAAACAAATTTTTAAAAAGAAGAATAGTTTTTGAAAGGCAGGAGGTGAAGTCACTCTCAATTTAATGTGCCTTTCAAATGAGAAATCATATCACATACCTACATAAAAATCCCCTGTGCAATAAGAAGGCTCTAGCTCTGTAGGACGCTCAACAGCACATGGCCAGAAATAAATGCGCTAACTTCTGTAAGGCTCACGCATCCCAGACGTAACTGTCAACCTGACAAATACAGTTAATTGCACTGCTGCTATCATGGCTTGCTTGTTTTGCTTTCTTATACAACTCAGGACCACCTGCCGAGGCTTGCACCACCCAGAGTGGGATGTAATCTCTTATATCGAACATTAAGAAGTAAGTACCCTAGAAACATGCCTCTGTCGATCTAAGTCTAGCTGGTACCAAGATGACCAAATAGAACAAAGATGCCCTTGAAGCCATTTCCGGCTTCAAGCACAGGTCTTTAAGGGAACCTGAACTTTCTTAACACTCAGGTTTCTTAATCATCTGTCAAGTTTAAGACCAAAGAGAGGCTGGAGAGATGGCTCAGAGGTTAAGAGCACTGACTGTTCTTCCAGGGGTCCCGAGTTCAATTCCCAGCGACTACATGGTGGCTCACAACCATCTATAATGGGATCTGATGCCCTCTTCTGGCCCACAGGAGTACATGCAGGTGAAACACTGTATACACAATATATTTGGTTGTGAGCCCAGCCTTTAACGGCTGAGCCATCTCTCCAGCCCTGTATACACAATAAATCAATAAATCTTTAAAAAAAAAAAAAAAAAGACCAAAGAGATAGCCCAGAAGTTAAGGCCACTTATTGCTTGTGTATAAAATACAGGTTTTGTTTCCAGGTCTAACATGGTGGTCCACCACCATCCTCATAACCCTACATTCTCTTTCAGGGGATCCGGTTTCCTCTTCTGTCCTCTGTGGGCACCAAACACACACATGGTAAACATATATGCATGCAAACAAAATATTCACAAAATTGAAATAAAATAAATGAGTATAGTAAATTAACACTTCTGCATATCTTTTAAATGTTATCATTGATAAAACATACAGATACACATAGAAATGTGGCTTTAATACATATGCAAGACTTTAAATCTGTAACTAAAAGAATCAAGAAATATTGGATACTGGGGGAGTATGCCTTTAATCCCAGCACTCAGGAGGCAGAGAGAGCAGGTCTCTGAGATCAAGGCTAGCTGAGTCTGTAGAGCAAGTTCCAGTACAGTCAGGGATACACAGAGAAACCCTGTCTCAAAAACAAAACAAAACAAAACAAACAAAAAATCAAGGAACTAGATAAATGGACAGAATTCATGATTGTTGGCAGCATTGCCTCAGGAGTGTGTCAGTACAGGTTTGAGCTATATAATCAACAAAAGTCCAATAAATAGTCTAACAATCAATGCTGTCAACAATAGAAAAGTGATGACTAAAAATCACGATGAAAGAAAAAAATTATTAACGCAGGATTGAATAAAGGGCAAAAACAGTGACAACACTGGATTCCAAACCTTCCCATGAACCTGAAATCAAGACTGCACCATTTGGGAACGTTTACAAAGATCAACAGAACATTAGTGAAAACAGGTTATAAAAAAAATCCCACATAGTCAGTGTTGACAAATGATGCCAGGAAACCAACCTCAGATGACTTCATGTGACCACATAGGAGCCCAGAAGACCTCCCCAGGCATCACTAAATCTCATGAAAACTGAAGAAACTTCCAGGGACTTCATGGACCCTCACAAAACATCACCAGACCTCACATGTCTCAGGGGAACACAGGCAACATCATGGGATATTGAGTCTGCCTGCTGCTTCCGATTTGCCATCATTGCACACCTACACTATTGCACACCTACATTAATGCACACCTACACTATTGCACACCTACACTGTCACACACCTACACTAATGCACACCTATGCTGTTGCACACCTACACTATTGCACGCCTACATTAATGCACACCTACACTATTGCACACCTACACTGTCACACACCTATGCTGTTGCACACCTACACTAATGCACACCTATGCTGTTGCACACCTACACTGTTGCACACCTACACTAATGCACACCTATGCTGTTGCACACCTACACTATTGCACACCTACATTAATGCACACCTACACTGGCTCACTTGACTTTTTCTGTGTGAGGATAAGGAGAATTCAAGCCCAACTGATAGAGACTCTGTCTCAAAACACAGAACGACGAAAATCTCTTTTTAAAAAAATTTGTGTTTGCGTGTGGTCTTTGGTTTTCTTCTTGTTCTTGAGACACTGTCTGAAGAACATCGCCAAGTCCGCTGTGTCAGTGTTGTCAGCTCAGGTGGGTCTCAGCGAGTAGAGCACTAGCCAAGCACGCACCAGGATTCTGCATAAACAGGGCATGATATTCAGACCTATCTTTCTCGGTTATTGGGTGGCAGAGGCAGGAAGGTCATGATTGAATAGAGAGCCTGAAGTCATGAGGCTTGTTTTAAAAACAAAACCTCTAAATCAATGATTAACAAATTATATCAGGGCTTAGGGGTGGTGTGGCGTGGGTAAAGGTGCTTACAGCCAAGCCTGATGGGTGTGGTTTTCTCTTTAGGGTGTACAAGGTAGAAGGAGAGGACTGGGTCACACAGGCTGTCGTCTGGCTTTTGAGCCATACTATGCATGTGCATGCACATAGGCAAGAGTAATAAATTAAATCCTTAAAGAGATATAAAAGTCTGGAGAGATGGGTAAGTGGTTTGCTACCACTTCCAGAAAACCTGGTACATATTCTAAGACCCACATGGCAGCTAGCTCACATCTGTAACTCCAAATTTCCATGGGTTCCAACCACTTCTTCTTGCCTAGGGAGCAGGGCCCTTATAAGCATAGGTTCAGGCAGACAGACAGCCATTCTCTCTCAGAAATATACTGTAAAGACAGTTTCTTGGAAGGAACAGTTCATATGGGATCCCTCATGGCTTGTCCCCGTATTCCTGGACCCCAGTTCCACCAACTGTGCTTGCAGACAGATCATATAATCTGGCCAGGTGCTGAAACCACATGCTCCAGCCCTCACTGGTTGTATCCCCTGCCCCGGCCCGCCGGGGTTTAACTAATGCTCGGGAGGAAATTTTTCCTGTATAGGGACAGAACACAAGACACAAAGAAGGGGGCAAATCTGCATTCTGATCAAACCCCCTTTATTGAGAAATTTCACAGAGTTTTTATAAGGCAGGGGGCAGGGAAGCATATTCCTATGGCAACCCAGCTGCAGGCTATCTCAAGATGTGAGGAATTCCAAGCAGGTCACAACATCCTGCCACACCGAATATTTTGCTGTCTTTATCTAATCTAACTGTTAAACTACAACAGGGTGGCTCCGTCTAAATCTTATCTTTAGTCTAACTGCCTGAACCACGACAGGGTCAGCTGGTGTCTGGTAAATGGCAGACTGCTGGAGAAATAGGAACCTAGGCTCCGACAAGATGGCTGAGCATTGGCTATATAGCCCGTTCCCCTACAATCCCCTGTGGAGCTGATCTCAGTTGGCTGGGCCTCAGAGGCAAACAGCATCCTTTTACTGAGATGTTGTGATGGACCAGAGCCTTTGCCCCATGCTAGGCAAACACTCACCACTGAGTGACATTTTCCACAGTATAATGAAGGCTCTGGGTTTGAATTCCAGCACCTTCCAAATAGATGCTTCTCTCTGTGTGTGTAATTATGTGCTTGTAAAGATATTTCCTCACACTTCCTTTCTTCTGTGTGTGTCTTCAGGAGGTGCACACATGCCCCAGTACATAGGTGGCAATCAGAGGACAACTTATGAGTCGGGTCTCTCCTTCCATCATGTAGAGAGGAAGCAGAGGCCGGTAGGCTTTGCAGCAAGCCACATAATCTGCTGTTCAATCCTGCTGACTCTAACTATACATTTTGAGAAACTGGGAGTGTATGTTTGTGGTAATGTATCTGAGTATGCCTGGTATACTTACAAATGTCGGGCACGTGTGATGTGTGTGTCCGCACGGCTGGAGCTTTACATGTGTGTATGTTTGGAGAAGTCTTCGTGGATATGTGGGCTTATGGGAGTCCAGTGTGGTAGGGGAATTATGAATGCGCCATGTTGTTTGTGTGAAGCCCTGCCATGTCGTGGTTGGCCTGGCACTAACGGAGACTTGATCAAACTTATCAAATATAATGCATCTTGGCTCTGCCCACTCCTGCATTTGAAATTTCTGCTTCTTTTTCTTTCCATGCCTAAGTAAAAATACCACATCTGGTACAGCAGCAGCAGTCAGAATCACTACTTTATTGTCATTCTCCGTGATCTATCTGTCTTCTAAACTGGACGGACAAAAGAGTTAAAGGAACATGTGGCGGTGTAGGGCATGGGCTCTATGGCCAATGCTCAGCCATCTTGTCGGAGCCTAGGTTCCTATTTCTCCAGCAGTCTGTCATTTACCAGAAACCAGCTGACCCTGTCGTGGTTCAGCAGTTAGACTAAAGATAAGATTTAGATGGAGCCACCCTGTTGTAGTTTAACAGTTAGATTAGATAAAGACAGCAAAATATTCGGTGTGGCAGGAAGTTGTGACCTGCTTGGAATTCCTCGCATCTTGAGATAGCCTGCAGCTGGGTTGCCATAGGAATATGCTTCCCTGCTCCCCTGCCTTACAAAAACTCTGAAAATTTTCAATAAAGGGGGTTTGATCAGAATGCAGACTTGCCCCCTTCTTCGTGTCTTGTGTTCTGTCCCTATACAGGAAAATTTTCCTCCTGAGCGATAGTTGAACCCCGGTGGGCTGGGGCATGGTGGAACCATCACGCCAGCATCTTTCAGGTCCTTGATAGCGTCACTAATTTCTGCAACACTCTCAGGGATGCCGTACCGGGTTTGATTTACTATTTTTCTTGGCAGAAGCAAGTTGAAAGGCTTCCATTTAGCCTTTCCAATCATAGGAGACCGTGCACCACAAGTTAGAGAACCAATGTGAGAATCCAGCCAACTTCTAAGTATATCGATCTCAATGACACATTTTTTGGGGGGGGGGACTGGAGAAATAACCACAGTTCTCAAACCCACTCGATGTGCTATGAGTCAGACTTCCCACAAAGCTCCATTGTTTCGTCTTCTCTGTAAGAGCCTACTTTAATTGGGGACGGGGGGGTGGGGGGGTGGGGGGTGGGGGGTGGGGTGAGGAGGAGGAGGCACAGTGTATCTTGAGGTCTCTTAGACCTACCATCAATTCAGAAGCTGTATCCACTAGACACAGAATGTGTGGCTGTTTTCTATTGCCCCCGCCCCCGCCCCAGAATACAAGTGCCCCTTTTAAAAGCCTGAAGGTCTCTCTGGGAGAATATCTGGAGAAATGCTAACAGTAAAACTTTATGATATTTTATCAAGGGAGTCTGGTGGTCACTTCATTCCATGTGTTCTGGGTCTACAAACTGGCTCGAATCTGGAAATTTATTCACATGCTGAGACTCCCTTTCACCATGACCCAATGTAGACTATCTTGCATTTGTTTGAGACTTTTTCTACTTATACTGATCAAATGAAAATAATAGTAGGTTTCTAATTTATTTCATGGATGGAAACACCGTGATTGATTAGCTAGGCAGTACCGAAGGTCCATGTGAGTCATGCCACCATAAAAGTGACCTTGAAAGTGACTTTGAATATGCTTCCCATTAAGGGATAAGCCACTACACACACACACACACACACACACACACACACACACACACACACACACACATTATATGTGAGATGAAAATCTAAGTTGACTTCATGGGTTCCTTGGCACGCCCAGGCATCTCCAGATTTTGCCACCAGAGACCCTTTTTTCTATAAGGCCTGTAGGAACCAGGCCCGGCTGGGTTGCCTGCCTGTCTTGTTATTTCATGTCCTGTTTCTAGCAGCTTCCATGTCTGTCTTTATCTTGGTTAGCTAGTCGTGTTTACTGCTCTGAGAACGCGCCCCTCCCTTCCTCAAGACTTTTCCTCCTGTGTGTGTGCGATTACCTCTTGAGGGATTTCACCTGAGAGGAGGATTCCTGTTTGGCTGCCTATAAGAAGGCTCTTTGGAACTCCGGAAAGGAAGAATAATAAACCGCTGCCGTGGCTGCTGCTGCGGCTGCTGCTCTCTTAGCACGAAGGACCCGCTGTGTTAGTGTGTGTGTGTGTGTGTGTGTGTGTGTGTGTGTGTGTGTGTACATGAGTTAAATCCGCAGCCCCTCGCCCTCGACTCGGTACTGCGGTGGCGCGGGCGCCACAAAGGCCCAAATAAACAACATTCGGTTATGAAAATAAATAAGAGTGCAATGTAATATTTAAAGAAACCAGGAAATGGAGTTGTGTCTCATAGGTGAAGCTCCTGCCTAGGAAACCAGTGTGAGGAGCTAGGGGCACTTCCTAGGAGGGAAGGCTCTGCCTTGAATATCCAATAAGGTGTGTGCCCTATGTGTAGAGCCATCCAATCAGCGATTAGGGATACGGTCCAGGATGGAGCCCTGTCTATATTCTAGAGAGAGTGGGACCTGGGACAGTAGGGCTGACATTTTAGGTGGACAAAAGTGTCATGCAATAGGCAGCTTCATTCAGATCACCAGATGATATATATTCTGAGGGTTAAGAAATGTCACATGGGCTGGAGAGATGGCTCAGTGGTTAAGAGCGCTGCCTGCTCTTCCGGGGGTCCTGAGTTCAATTCCCAGCAACCACATGGTGGCTCACAACCATCTATAATGCTATCTGGTGCCCTCTTCTGGCCTATAGGTGTACATGCAGGCAGAGCACTGTATACATAATAATGAATAAATAAATCTTAAAAAAAAGAGAAAGAAATGTCATATAAAGCTGGTAACAGTGCTCATGCCTGTAATCTCAGCACGAGGGGAGGAAGAGGTAATCAAATCTTTGTGAGGCCAGCCTGGTCTACAAGTGAGTCCAGGACAGCTAAGGCTACACGGAGCAACCCTGTCTTGAGAAACCAAAACCAAAACAAACCAAAACAAAATGTCACACGAGTAAAGCTCTCATGAGTTCAAGCTGTATACAATCATAAGGACAAGGCACACATGGCAAAGACAGGGTTTTCCATAGAGGCATAAACATTTGTTTGCATAACAGCTGCAAACAATACTACATAATTTGGAAAACCTCACTCCTATCCAGGATATCTAGAAACATGAAAACATATTCCAAGGGAAAAAATCAGTATGTTGAAGAAACTGAGGTCAAAAGATTGTTTTCTTAGAGTGTTCTCACAACCAAAAAGGATTTTCATCACATGACTCCATTCCTGGATGGTGTTCTGAGAGGCTCTAGCCTTTAGCTTATGCAAGACGTACTGATTCCAATCTTTATTTTTTATTTTTTTAATCCCTCAGCCCATCTCCTCACCCTGAGACCTGTAGGCTCAATTTTCTCATCAATTATATTTTATTATGAACTTATTAAACGAGCCTTCCTCCCTCACAACCGGACTAACCCAACAGTCTGAAAAGGAGAGTAAAGAACACTACAATGAAACCTTAAGGATGTCCGTCCCTGGCGTAGTCAGCAGGGTTTCAGCAGACCAGCAATTCCACCCAAGCGGCTGCTGGAACTGGGAGCAGCAGCTGGAACCTCAAGCCTCCGCTGGAGTCCAAAGCCTTGAAGCTTTCCCTGGAGCAGTTCTCTTTAAGAGCTTCTTGAAGTGCAGGGAAGAACAGGCAAAAACCAAGTCCCAACCAAAAGCCTCCTCTCCTGTTTTGGGCGTGTGTGTGTGTGTGTGTGTGTGTGTGTGTGTGTGCGTGCGTACACATATATCCTCTCAGTTTGTTCAAGGGTGTTTTTCACCAAGCTCCCCCACGAAGTAGTTCGACTCTTCCAACATCTAAGTGGTAAACATCCCGCCCTCTTCTCCGTCCCACACTTGGGACCAAAACAGAAACAGGCTTATCTCCCCTTCATGAAACCTCCTCTTTGGGGACACTAATTGCTCGTGTTTTAGGTCATAGACCAAACTGGTATAAACGTTTGATGTTCGACATCAACCTCCCCAATGCTGACATTTTACACCCAGTGCCACCACACAAGTGTACCCACCACAGCTACCAATGTGTCCTTGAAAGGCGAGCAATAGTAGCTGTGGCCTTATTGAAATTGTTGATGCCCTCATGACGATCAATCAGGTGGTTAAATTTGCCCTGCATAGGGAGGTCTCCTTCCTGTTGTGAGGCAGAAAGACAACTCTACGGCACACTGCGTACTGATTTGTATGTGCGTGTTACCCTGTGCCCAGAGGAAGACAGGAAGTGGCTACAGGGTGCAGGAAGATATTAGGGCTGAATTTTGGACCCCAGGTGCAAGTCCTACAGCACCGGAATCACTTAAGGTCTGGGAGAGTCTGTGCCTTGGGTCAAATCCAGGGCTGGGACCCTCCATGCGGCACCTCTTTACAGCACCCTGTCCCTAGGAGAGCTGTTCCTGTCACTCAGCCTTCACTAGCCAATCAGGGCCTCCAGAGGGACCTGCCAGTCAGAATATGGAAACGTTATTTTGGTGTGCCCTGTTGCAGACTGGGATCTGGTGGTAAGGTGGGTGCCATGAGCAGGACTGTGACCGGACTGCAGGGGGCTTTAAAGATAGTGTCAGGAAGCTCAGAAGCCACCCCATGATGCGGAAGGGGACATAGCCCCCAAAGTAGAAAGAGCTCTGGCTAGTTGGATGCATCAGGCAGACTCAATACCCCCACTGCTGTGCCTGTGGTCCCCTGAGAGCTTGTGAGTTCTGGTGATCATCTGTGACTTGTTCATGAGGTCTGTGGAAGTTCTTTCAACTCCTGTGAGGTCCAGTGATGTCTGGCGAGGCCTTTCAGGTTCATGTGTGGGGGTTGTCAAGCCTCACTCGTCAACACTTTGTGGTTTTATTTCTAGGATTTCTCTGATGTTCCTCTGATCTACTTATTCTTTCCCGAGTGACACAGTCTTTATTGTAGTTGCACAGGAAGTTTTGAATTCAGATGACGTCACTCTGTATGCTATTTATTCAACCTTGTGTTAATCCTTTTTTTTTTTTTTTCCAGACAGGGTCTCTCTGTGTAGCCTTAGTTGTCCTGGACTCGCTTTGAAGACCAGGCTGGCCTTGAACTCACAACGATCCACCTGCCTCTGCCTCTCGAGTGCTGGGATTAAAGGCGTGCGCCACTACGCCCGGCTCCTTTTTATTTTTAGTTGTCAGTGTTCTGTTATAGGTAGCATTAATTGTTTGTTGACTTTTGTTGATTCTGTAGCTCAGATCTCTACTGGCATACTATTGAAGCTTGCTGCCAACAATCAGCAGTCCTATCCTTTTATCTAGTTGTTTGATTTTTTTTTTTTTTTTTTTTGAAACAGGTTATCTCTGTGTAGCACTGGCTGTCCTTGAATTCCTTCTGTAGGCTCGGCTGCCTTTGACTTTCAGAGACCTGCTCCCTGTGCCTCCCGAGTGCTGAGACACGTTTCAAGGTGTTTCCGGTTGTACCCTTGATGACATAGACGAGGTATGGGGAGGTGTGTTTTTAATTTTCTACATTCATTTACATTACTTCAATTTTATGAATAGTTTGCTTGCATTTATTTTGGGGGTGTGCAAGCAATGCGCTCAGTTGAACCTGAGTGTTAAGAGAGTTGAGGTTTGCTTAAAGACCTGTGTTTGGGAGCTGGAAACGACTCAGCAGGTGTGCTTGTTAGGGCTACCATCTCGATAAGTGCTAGAGTTAGACTGACGTGGAGGCAACTCTATAGGGTATTTTCTTTTTTGATGATTGATATGATAAGGGACTTCCCACTGTGTGTGGTGCCAGCCTGGGCAGGTGGTGGTCCTGAGCTGTTAGGCATGGTGACAGCAGGTCGACAGCACGTATGGGGTGCATAAACATGGTTTCTAACAGCACGTATGGCGTACATAACTATACGGTTTATAAAAGCTAGCAGATCTGTGCCTTTCAGATCTGGAGCCTTGTTATTATTAAAGAGTTTTTTTTGTGTGTGTGTGTGTGTGTGTGTGTTAAGGTTTGTGGTATGACTTCTCACTGGAAAGGCGCATTAAATTAAGAGTGGCTTCACCTCCTGGTATTCAGAAGTCTTCTTGAGACAAGGTCTCTTATGATGACCCATCTTTCCTTGATCCCACTGTCTAGACGTTCAGAGCAACGTCATTGATGTCCTCCTGCGTCAACTTCCTAAATATTTAGGTTAAATGTTCTTAGCCTCAGACAATTTTAACACAATCCATTCGAGGCGCACAGTGGGCTGCCCATTTCAGGCCCAGGAGCAGGATCTGTGTGTCCCATTTAATAGCTTCTCACTTAATAGCAGAATAGAAGAAATAGTTTGTTGCGCACAGCGCAGAGGGAAACAGGCGAGGAAACTGCTAAATTAGAGGGTGTTTAAGCTTAACTCTTTATTATGATGGGATAGTGTGAGTGACTTTTCATTTGCTTTCCCAGAGTGTGTTCATTCATTTCATACGAATGTAGAGAAAACAACTTGGTTGGTATAAATTTGGGGAAGTAACCTCCAGTTGGCGACAATCTTACACTAGTATTTGTAAACCTGGTTGGATCACTTCAGTCTGGTGGGAGGATTGAGAGACAAGGCATTTGGCTGTGCTGTCTGTGTCAGCGTATAGCAGCGAGCAGCTAATACTGTACACAGAACAGGGTCGTACACTCCCTTATTAATGGAATTATCTCTACCAGGAAATAATCTCCTCTATTTTAAAATCACTATTACTAAGTGTTCTTTTAGTTATATTTATCTCTTTTAAGCGTCAGTCATTGGTATCTGTCTTGGTCAGCGTTTTATTGCTGTGGAGAGAAAACAGAATCGTGGCAGATCTTGTAAATGAGCATGTAACCGGGGCTTGCTTACAGTTTCAGAAGCTTAGTCCGCTGTGATCACAGGGACCGTGGCAGCACACAGGAACACACGGTATCTCAGAGTGCTGCATCTTTATCCACAAACAGGAGGACGGGAGGAAGACGCCATGCCTGGCTTGGAAACGTGAAAATGTAAAGCCCACACTCTGTGGCACACTTCCTCAAAAAAAAAAAAAAAAAAACACAAAAAAAAACACATCTATGTCAACAAGTCCACACCTCCTATTCCTTCCAAAGAGGGGCTAGTCCGTCCTGATGAAGCACTCAACATCTTGGCCTATGGGGACCACTCTAACAGATCACACACTTCCAGCACGTGACTTCCAAGAGTATACATTACCATTACAGGAGGGGGGAATGGAAGCGTAGTGATAGAGTGCCGGGCCAAGGAAAGACCGGAAGGCAACCGAGAAGACTGCGAATTCTGAATCTCCCTGTGTGGTATCAAAGCTTGCTTTGCATCTCCCTCTCCTGTCAGCTTTTCTGGCTGCAATACACTCCTGTCTCTTGAGCTGGTTTCGTATCCTGTTAGCAGGTTTCTCCGGCAGGTGTTTCAAGACTCTGGCATCTCCAACATTTTGGGGTCTCCAACACCACCCAGACTTCAGGTGAAGCCTTCCCAGCTTCCCAGAGCGGTTTCTCTGGGCTTCCATGCAGGAACAGCCCTAACATAGGTCTTGCCTCGGTCCTTGTCCTTAGTCCTAGAGGGAGATTCTACAACCCCCTTCCTGGATCCTGGACACTTGAAGCCAGATCCAAGTGACAGAATCTACAAACGTCTTTGGTCATTGCAGCTGAGTTTGCATCCTTCCTTCCATTGCCTTTACACCAACTTCCTGATGCTGATGTAGGCCTTATCCACTTAATCCTTTCTTTAGTTTCTTTTCAGAAGTTGGAAATTTTGCTAAGTAGGGGTCTTTCCATGAGGACAACACCCCCTTAGGTCTATTTAGCATCACGATTTCCTTTAAAATTTTAACTCCTTGTACAAAAAAATTAGCACCATTACTCTTCGTAGTTCTCCTTTTTCCCCCCTCAAAATGTACATTTTGTAATTTTCCTTACACAGATTTCTCCCTTTCATTATAAATCAATAACCAGGACAGGTTCAATACTAGGTTGTTTTTAAAACCTCTCTGTCAGTACCATTAATTCAAACATCTTCAATTTAATCACCTTCAGAAATCAGGGCAGAAAACAGCCACGTTCTTCACCAAAATATTACAAGAGTGGCCTCTGAGCCACTTACTAATACCCCCTTCTAAAACTGCTTGTGCTAGGCCATCATAATCCACATTTGTCTCGCCACCGCTGTCTTCCACACTTCTTCTAGAACCCAAAGTCCCAAAGCCCACATTGCACCAACAAGCAGAAGGGTCAGGCATGTCGCAGCAGTACCCTGTTTCCCGGTACCAACTTCTGTTCTAGTCATTGTGCTGTGGCTGTGGAGTGACAGCATGGCTACAGCAAGTCTTTTTAGAAGAAAGCATTTAATTACATGTTCAGATATTTATTCTGTTATGATCACAGCGAGGAGCTTGGCAACACGTAGGCAGACACGTTAGCTGATTGTTCTGCTTTCAGACCCACAGTCAGCGGGAAGAGAGAAAGGGAGTAGGTCTTCTGGCTTTGGGCCCAGAAACCCGAAAGCCCAAACACTTTCTCCAACAAGAACGCAACTACTAAGCTGGGTGGTGGTGGCGCACGCCTTTAATCCCAGCTCTCGAGGCCAGCCTGGTCTACAAAGTGAGTTTAGGACAGCCAAGGCTATACAGAGAAA
This sequence comes from Acomys russatus, assembly GCF_903995435.1. Lineage (NCBI taxonomy): Eukaryota > Metazoa > Chordata > Mammalia > Rodentia > Muridae > Acomys > Acomys russatus. Next base: position 3,260,444 of record NC_067167.1, on the reverse strand, counting down.
CCCTGCTAGAAAAAGCCAAACCGAACCCCCCCAAAACAAAACCCACAACTGCTTCAAGGAGGCCACACCTTCTAATCCCTCTTTACCATTGTCAATCCCTGATGCCTAAGAATTCAAACATATGGGCCTGTGAGGGACATTTTCATTCAAAACACCATTTTTTCACTTATTTTTAACTGAAGGAAAAAAATATTTTTTATTTCAGTTAATCGGGAAGCTTTGTCAGAGCCCTACCCACAAGGAGAAGAGACAACAGCTGCCTTTATTCTTGTTGGTTTGCTTTGCAATCCACTCTGTGTAAAGTCAGCTAACTCTCTCGGTCACGGGCGCTCTCCCTCCCCTCGGTGTTTGTGCTTTTCTGCAACTGTGGCGGTGGTCGCAACCATGGGCTGAGTCTTAGCTGGCTCCTTGGGGCAGCCATCGCTCTCCAGCGAGCCTCCTCGGGACATCTTCTCCTCTTTGCAGATGCTTCTGCTCAAGTCCTGGGGCTCAGGGGAGCTGATGGGGTCCTCAGAGCTCTCGGGCTCAGATGGGGGTGGGGGTGGGAGCAGTGGCACGGGGGCCGTTGGGGACTCTGAGTGATGGTGATGATGATGGTGCTCCTTCTTAGGGGGTCTGCTGCGCCCCTTGGGGCTGCTCTCCTTGCTTTTTCGCCCAGGGCTTTTGCAGGATTTCAGCCCCTTCCCACTCTTCTCACCAAGAGTGGACACCAGCAGGGGCTTCACCACTTCTTTCACTACAATGCTGACTGTCTCCTGGGGCTTCCGCATCTTGATTGGGAGCACAGTCTCATGCACAGACCGGATGGAAGACTCCTTCACGGCTTTTCTTTTTGGCCTCAGCGGCAGCAGCTGCTACCACACTCCCAGGCTTTCTGTCCCGTTTCTTAGGAATTGGCCTGGGGATCTGCTTCTGCTTTTGGCTTTCTGCCAGGGCATTTGATCACCACGACCTGGGCAGATGTGGTAGTCTCACCGCTCTCACCCTTACCCCCAGGCGATGCTTGGAAAGGCATCTTGACAAGAAGTTTCCCAGGGCTCTTCTCCAGGGCCCTTTCCATCCGAACACCTTCTGATGCTCCTGCCTTTGGTCTCCCAGCTCCGCACCCTTTGGGGCGTCCCCGACCCCTGCCCCTTCCTGGAGCTTTGGGAGCTTTGGGCTTCTTAGGTGGTTTCTGCTCTCTCCTGGAGGGGCTTCCTCTTCCAGTTACCATGACGTCAAAATCATTAGGGTCCAAGGAAGTATCACCTACCTTTTCAAAGTATGCGATGAATTCCACTTTAGAGCAGAAGGTGATCAAATATACATCCTATTTTCCAGCAGAGCGGCCCAGATTTCTTTTGCTTAAGTTTTTTGTTTGTTTGTTTGTTTTTTGTTTTTTGTTTTTCGAGACAGGGCCTCTCTGTGTAGCCTTGGCCATCCTGGACTCACTTTGTAGACCAGGCTGGCCTCGAACTCACAGCGATCCGCCTGCCTCTGCCTCCCGAGTGCTGGGATTAAAGGCGTGTGCCACTACGCCCGGCTCTGCTTAAGCTTTCGTGTCCAACCTTCAGGCAAGGCGGGGCCACCATACATAGGTCATGGATGATGGAACGTCGCTGTTTGGGGGAAGCAGAGGCTTCCGGCACTGCTGGGGCAGAGCTTGAGCTTTCTGATGTCTCTGCTTTGCCTGCCTCTGTTGGCTCTGCAGAATGGCGGGCTGAAAGGCTGTAGCGGCTCATGTTTGCCCTCTTTGTCTTCCTTCTTGTCTTTCTTCGCCTTCTTACAGTTCAGAGGCTTGTCTTTGAGGGCCTGAAGACCCTGAACAACTTCTTCTTCTTCTTCTTCTTCTTCTTCTTCTTCTTCTTCTTCTTCTTCTTCTTCTTCTTCTTCTTCTTCTTCTTCTTCTTCTTTGTCTCTTCTTTCTTCGTTCTTCTTCTTCTTCTTCTTCTTCTTCTCTTCTTTCTTCTTCTTCTTCTTCTTCTTCTTCTTCTTTTCGAGACAGGGTTTCTCTGTGTAGCCTTGGCCATCCTGGACTCACTTTGTAGACCAGGCTGGTCTCGAACTCACAGCGATCCGCCTGCCTCTGCCTCCCGAGTGCTGACCCTGAACTTCTGATTTTTCCTCCAGTCTCTCCTCCTCGCCTCCTCCTTCTCCTCCTCCGCTCGGTGTGGTGGTGGCGGCGGCGGCAGCAGCCATTTTCCGGACAGCTTTTACCACAGCCCTCTCTCCGAGAGGAGGGAGCGCGCCATATTATCACTTTTTAATTTCACTTTTGCAAATAGATCACGACTTTAATCTGCATTTCTTCTATTTCCCAATGTATCCCAGTTATTATGAACTTTATTAGATTTTTCAGAAATGGGTATTCTTTCTTTTTTGTTTGTTTGTTTGTTTTTAGAGACTGTTTCTCTGTGTGGCCTTGGCTGCCCTGGAGCTCACTAAGTAGACCAGGCTGTCCTGGAATTCACGGAGGTCAGCTTGCCTCTGCTTTCCAAGTGCTGGGATTAAAGGCATGAGGCGTCATCACTTGAATCTTTGTTTATTTTTACATCAAGGTATCATGTTAATATTTTAGTTGGTGTTTCTGTTGCCACAATGAGAACCTATGACCAAAAACAAGTTGGGGAAGAAATGGTTCTTTTAGCTTATGCTTTCACACTACGCATCATCAAAGGATGTCATAACGTAAGCTCAAACAGCACATGATCCTCAAGTAGAAGCTAACGCAGAGACCACGCGGGGGCGCTACTAACCCAGAGACCATGAGGGAGAGTTGTTAACGCAGAGACCATGCAGCGGTACTGCTAACACAGAGACCATGCAGGGGTGCTGTTAACACAGAGACCATGCGGGGGTGCTGCTGACGCAGAGACCATGCGGGGGTGCTGCTGGCGCAGAGACCATGCGGGGGTGCTGTTAACACAGAGACCATGCGGGGGTGCTGCTGACACAGAGACCATGCGGGGGTGCTGCTGGCGCAGAGACCATGCGGGGGTGCTGCTGACGCAGAGACCATGCGGGGGTGCTGCTGACACAGAGACCATGCAGGGGTGCTGCTAACACAGAGACCATGCAGCGGTACTGCTAACACAGAGACCATGCAGGGGTGCTGCTAACACAGAGACCATGCAGCGGTACTGCTAACACAGAGACCATGCAGGGGTGCTGCTGACACAGAGACCATGCGGGGGTGCTGCTGACAGAGACCATGCGGCGGTGCTGGTAATGCAGAGACCATGCAGGGGTGCTGCTGACACAGAGACCATGCAGGGGTGCTGCTAACACAGAGACCATGCAGTGGTACTGCTAACACAGAGACCATGCAGGGGTGCTGCTAACACAGAGACCATGCAGCGGTACTGCTAACACAGAGACCATGCAGGGGTGCTGCTAACACAGAGACCATGCGGGGTGCTACTGACGCAGAGACCATGCAGGGGTGCTGCTAATGCAGAGACCATGCGGGGGTGCTGCTAATGCAGAGACCATGCGGGGGTGCTGCTAACGCAGAGACCATGCGGGGGTGCTGCTGACGCAGAGACCATGCGGGGGTGCTACTGACGCAGAGACCATGCGGGGGTGCTGCTAACGCAGAGACCATGCGGGGGTGCTGCTGACGCAGAGACCATGCGGGGGTGCTACTGACGCAGAGACCATGCGGGGGTGCTACTGACGCAGAGACCATGCAGGGGTGCTGCTGACGCAGAGACCATGCAGGGGTGCTGCTGATGCAGAGACCATGCGGGGTGCTACTGACGCAGAGACTATGCAGGGGTGCTGCTAATGCAGAGACCATGCAGGGGTGCTACTGACGCAGACACCATGCAGGGGTGCTGCTAATGCAGAGACCATGCAGGGGTGCTACTGACGCAGAGACCATGCAGGGGTGCTGCTGATGCAGAGACCATGCGGGGTGCTACTGACGCAGAGACCATGCAGGGGTGCTGCTGATGCAGAGACCACGCGGGGGTGCTGCTGACGCAGAGACCATGTCGGGGTGCTGCCTACTCTCTTACTTCCCGTGGCTGCCCAGCCTGTTTTCACATATATCCCAGAACCATCGGTTCTAGAGTAGACTCATTTACAATATGCCAGGACCTAAATCCTTAGTCACTAATTTAAAATAGTGATTACAATCCAGCTTACAACCTGATTATATAGAGGCATTTTCTCAACAGAAGTTCCATTTTTTTTTTTTAGATGACTTCAGCCTAAATCCATCAGGTATGACTTACCTGGCAATACATCGTCTAAAACACCTAAAACCATTTGTTACACACAGTGATGAGAAAAAAGGTCAAGGTATTAAGTGTCTTCATGGAGCCTTGGATCTTACTGTGGATCTGCAAACGCAGCAGTAAAAGTGCAAGAATCAGAGTTCATTTTCCCCTTGCAAGCTGGCATAGTCACAGTAGAGAGGGGGGGGGATTAAGAAGAAGGTTGATAGGTGTAAGTGTGTCTACAGTTGTGATTTTCAGCGATTTGCCAGGCAATCATTTGCAGGTCATTAAAGGGTCCTGATAAATATTTTTTTGTTTGAATCCATACATACATTGTGGCAAACAAGAATTTGGATAAACAAACTGAATTTACCTCTAGAAGCAAGATTAAAATCTAGTTACACTAGTTCAACCAGACCAGAAGAGCTGTGAAAAAAAAAATGGTGTAGCTCCAGCTTACTGTCCTTTATTTCTGGCTGAAAAGTGTGCCTAAAGAGGAGGAATTGTGTGAGTAAATATTAATATGCTCAAATAAAAACTGTTTTTCACTTGCATTTTTAGATTATACTTGTTAGATCTGAAACAAAGGAATAACAGAGATTTGTCTCGGTGGGTAAAGGTGGTTGCGGTTAAGCCTGACAGGAGGGAACTCACTTTCTGGGAGCCTCACATTACTCACGCCATTTTTTTCTCAGAATAATTTATGTGGACTGGGGCATATGAATACCCACACAGAAGCACATCGATCATTATTTTAAAAACCAAAACCAATGGCCAGTGATGCCATTCACCAGTCTAAGGCACTTATTGTCAAACTCGTCTACCTCGGTTTTTCTCTCTACCCCTCACATACAGGATGCGGAGGAGAGACACCTGTAAGTTGTCTTCTGACTGGCACATGCACACCATGGCCCAGGTGTATACATACCGTCAAGACTTTTGAAAGGTGAAATTAACAAAACAAGGAAAACATCCAAAGTACTGAGAACATTGGAAATTCTCCAGTTGTAATGAATACATTTTAGAATTCCAAGAGATGTAATTGTTCATCAAAACAGTGGTGGTTCCTTTTTATATATTACATTGTCCTTAACTGTATGGATCAAGGACAGTTGTTAAAATAAACATATCTCAAAGAAATATCTCAGCTTGGCAGAGTGGCGAATGCCTGTAATTCCAGCACTTAGTAGAAAGAGACAGGCAGATCTCTGTGAGTTTAGGTCAGCCTGGTCTACAGAGTGAATTTAAGGACCACCATGCTATGCGGGGACCCTGGCTCACAAAAGGACATATTTCCTATTATGGCACTTGTCCTAGTACAATCTGGACTCATCTCTACTCAAGCAAACCTTCCATTGTTGTCACGCCTATCAAAATAATGGTATTTATAACAACCAATAATAACCATAAGAAGCAATGTGTCTATTCAGAGATGCATAGAAATCTATGAAATCTTTCAACGATCATAAAACAGGAGTTTTCGTCACCTCCAAGGGACAGGAAACAGTAAGAGTAAAGTGGAATCTTCATCTTCTGCCTCTGTAGTACTGCTCCTTCTGCGTGCTCAAGTTTGGATCTTGGCACCCACATCAGATGGCTCATAACTTCCTATATTTCCTTGTTGACATAAAGTACTATCTCTTTCTCTTTCTCTCTCTCTCTCTTTCTCTCTCTCTCTCTCTGTGTGTGTGTGTGTGTTTCTGTGACTTCATATTATTATTTGTGTGACTCATATTATTTAAAATGACTTTTCCCTGTACATAGTATTTTCTTTTAAAAGTGACATTAATTCAATTAAGATGTATTAGCACAAGGTCAAGGAATGAAATAGTGTGAGAAGAATTTGAGTGTTTATGGTAACACTCCAAGAAAATGCACCTGTCTTGTCACCTTCTTCTTTTCTTTTTTTCCTTTTCATTGGGGGAGGGGAAGGGAACAGTGTTTCTCTGTGTCACTCTGGCTGTCCTGGATTTACTCTGTAGACCAGGTTAGCCTTGAACTCACAGTGATCCGCCTGCCTCTGCTTCCCAAGTGCTGGGATTAAAGGCGTTCGCCACCACGCCCAACTGTCACCTTATTTCTTAAACACAAACAGAAAACTTTTGTTTTCGAAGGAGAGATAAACCTGTTTTTGTTATGATCCCAAGTGCGGGATTGGAACAGTCTTGTGAGAGAACAGGTGAGGTTAATCCACTAGAAGACAAACCACCTCGCGCAGGAGCTTGATTGTTGCCAGCTGAAAAGATCCCGTGAACAGACTCTGGGAGGAGATATATAAATGAGCCCAGAACTGGAGACTTGGGATAGTTTTGGCTGTTCATCGCTCCGCTTCAAGATGCTCCTAGAGAGAACTGTTCAAGGGAAGGCTTCAGGGCTCCGGGCTCCTGCTGAGGTTCCAGGTTCTGGTTACTCCAGGTTCCAGCAGAAAAAATCCTGCTGACTACGCCAGGAGATTCATTCCTCGGAACTGATATCCTTACAGTTTTGTTATTGTGTTCTTTAATCCTCTTTTCATATTGTTTTGGTTAGTTGGGTTATAAATGACATACACTTGGTTTGTTTTTTCGAGACAAGGTTTCTCTGTGTAACAGCCCTGGCTGGCCTGGATTCGCTTTGTAGACCAGGCTGGCCTCGAACTCACAGCGATCTGCCTGCCTCTGCCTCCCGAGTGCTGGGATTAAAGGTATGTGGCACCACGCCTGGCTAAGGTGCAGTATTTTTTTGTTTGGTTTTTCGAGACAGGGTTTCTCTGTGTAGCCTTGGCCATCCTGGACTCGCTTTGTAGACCAGGCTGGCCTCGAACTCACAGCGATCCGCCTGCCTCTGCCTCCCGAGTGCTGGGATTAAAGGCGTGCACCACCACACCCGGCAAGTGCAGTATTTTTTTAATAGCATCACCTTAATCCTAGCATCCTGGAGGCAGAAACAGGCAGATTCTTGGCTACTCTTGACACACACACACACACACACACACACACACACACACACAATTAGATTTCTGGAACTTTGTAGACCAGACTTAATTTTGATATTTTGTCTTCACCTCCAAATACTGGCATGATAAGCATGATAAGGCTGGGAAGAGTTATTGTTTTGACTTCCAGTGTTCAGCTGAGAAGTGTATGAGCAATCCTAGGGAAGCCTTGTTAAAATTGCTTCTGCCTGTTGAGTATCAGTCAAGTTGTTTACCCGAGACCTGGAATAAAATGGGGCCCTTTCAGCTGTGAGAGGGGTGAATCTCTCCACTGTACATTGTTTAACGATCTTTGTATGCCTATGAAAAAAAGACATTAACTTCAATTTTTGCTTGGTCTCTATTATAGGACCAGGTCTGACCTACGCCTGACCCAGAGAGATCATCAGTTCCTAGAACAGATCATAAAAATCTCCCCATGAGTTCCAGGAACAGATCATAAAAGTCCGGCACCCGAAGAACAGGCCAGAGAGAAAAACAGGACTGTGGAGAAATCTTATCTCAATACTGGCCATCTGTGCTCGACACTTCCACGTCGTTTCAGCATCTCATTCCATGCTTAAACGTTCATGAATGCGGGGCTGGAGAGATGGCTCAGAGGTTAAGAACACTGCCTGCTCTTCCAGAGGTCCTGAGTTCAATTCCCAGAAAACACATGGTGGCTCACAATGGAAATCTGGTGCCCTCTTCTGGCCTGCAGGTGTACAAGCAGGCAGAGCACTGTATATGTAATTAATAAATAAATTAAAAAAAAAAAAAGTTCATGAATGCAGTCTGTTGGCCACCTGGACACAGGCCAATCAAAAATTGACCCACCTAATGTCTTTCTGCTCACTTTTTTATTTTGCTTTGCTTTTATTTTTCGAGACAGTGTTTCTCTGTGTATCCTTGGCTGCCCTGGACTCGCTTCGAACTCACAGCGATCCGCCTGCCTCTGCCTCCCAAGTGCTGGGATTAGAGGCGTGCGCCACCACCGCCCGGCTACAAATTACCTAACTCTTGCTGGAATTCGTCTCTTTACCCATAAAAAGGGCTGCGAGCCGACATCGAGGGTGGACATTTTGAAAAGTGCTCTCGGCGATTGCATAGGTGAGTGGCCGTCTCTGAGCAGCGATTTCGAACTTAGACACCTAGACGAAGGAGAAGTGCCTACTGTGTACAGGAGTAGTGCAGGAGTCACAGTCCAGGCGCAAATCCTACTGCAAAGCCCATCTCCCCAGGGCTGGGAAAAGTTTTGTTCCGGATTCGGAAGCCAGGGGCTGGGACCCTCTGTGCTGTTCCCGTCTCTGAGGCCTCACTTAGCCAATCAGAGCCTCCGAACGGCCCTGCCAGTCAGGATGGGGCGGGCACTTCCTGTCCTGAGAGGCTGCCTGCGGAGCTGTGAGCCTGAGAGAGGGCCTGTGGGTTCTGTGTGCTGCGCTGTGACCCGCTGCCGGGAGCCGTGAGGAGAGCAAGGCTACGAGGGATCCACACGATGGTGAGCAGGGGCCGCCATCCCCGCGTGGTGAGGACCCTCGGGAGCCCTCGTGGGGTTGCTCATGGGAAGCAGCGGCCAGACTTGGCGCCTGCGCGTGTGATTCCCTTTGACCCCCCCCCCAAGGGCCCCGCCCCCTCCCAGGCGGAAGTTGTTCCTGGGAATGTCTTGGCTCTGCAGGCTCTGTCTGCACAGGATTTGGGGAGCAGGAGCCCTTGTGTGGAAACAGCTTTTTGTTCGTGTCACCATGAGGTGTGCGAGCCTCAGCTTTGACGGCCTCCAGGGAATGCTCTCTCACAGAGCTCTTGTTTCTCTAACGTTTCTAGAAGTTTCTAGAAGTTACGCACTTGTAATTTGGCATCCAGGTGTGGGAGTCACCTGGAGTTGGTTGTGTACACGATGGTAAGTCTGTGTTATTAAATTATTTGCGTGTAAATCCTTTCATGTGTGTTAGTAAGGGGTCTCCTGGTCTCATATGTCAAAATTGACTTTGTTTTAATCTTTTTTTTTAATTCCTTCTCTCGAATGTTTTGTTAATCATGATCATTTGTTTGTTTTGCTTGTTTTTTTTTTTTCGAGACAGGGTTTCTCTGTGTAGCCTTGGCCATCCTGGATTCACTTTGTAGACCAGGCTGGCCTCGAACTCACAGCGATCCGCCTGCCTCTGCCTCCTGTGTGCTGGGATTAAAGGCGTGCACCACCATGCCCGGCCCGTTTGTTTTGTTTTTGAGGCAGGATTTCTCTCTGTTTACTAGGCTGTCCTGGAACTTACTGAGATCTGCCTGCCTCTACCTCCCTAGGATTGGACTAAAAACTTGGGCCACCATGGCCTAACAACAGCACCTTTTTTTTTTTTTTTTTTTTTTTTTTTAGTTTCTTCAGACAGGTTTTCACTGTGTAGCCCTGGCTATCCTAGACTCACATTGTACACCAGGCTGGCCTCGAACTCACAGAGATCCGCCTGCCTCTCCCTCCCGAGTGCTGGGACTAAAGGTATGCGCCACCATGTCTGGCAAAAGAACCTGTGTTTTCCTGTTTTTGTTTTTGTTTTTTTGAGACAGTGTTTCTCTGTGTAGACTTGGCTGTCCTAGACTCACTTTGTAGACCAGCCTGGCCTTGAACTCACAGTGATCCACCTGCCTCTACAACAGTACACTTTATGGCAGTTTTATTCCAAGTTTCATGTCAGAGGATGCCACTGTGAGTGTTATGTATTCAGTCTTGCATTGATCAATTTTTATTCATGATTAAGTTTTTTCATCACTTTTCTGTTGTTGATAGCAAAAATTGTTAGGCTTTTTAGTTGTACTTTTGCCGAATCTATAGCTCCAATTCGTATTCTTGAAATAAAATATTGACATAATGACCAAGATGGCAGTGAACCACATGGTTGCTTCCTTCTCAGGTCAGCTCAGCTCCCTGTTAAATTGAGCCCATCATCCATCAGGCACATGTCCCAGTGGGATCCACACTTCCCAAAGGTTAAATCCCCTTTCTTTCTTTTTTTCTTTCTTTCTTTTAGATTTTATTTATTTATTATTAAGTATACAGTGCTCTGCATGCATGTACACCTGCAGGCCAGAGGAGGGCATCAGATCACATTATAGATGGTTGTGAGCCACCATGTGGCTGCTGGGAATTGAACTCATGACCTCTGGAAGAGCAGTCAATGCTCTTAACCTCTGAGCCATCTCTCCAGCCCCAAATCCCCTTTTCTTTAAAGGACACTTCAGTTAGGTCAGCATGACTATAGGAGGAGATAGTACTGGTGTCCTAGCCAGGTGGGACTCTCACAGCCAAGGAGCAGAGGAAAGCACTCTGTGCTCTAAAGCAGACACAGTAGAGTCCGTCCATATGTCTTACCACATAGATTATAATTGTGGAAGGCAAATGTTTTAATACAGGTGTTTCACCTTTTCCTCAGTCCCCAGACACAAGATCTTGCTTGGCCCCATTTTATCCTAGTTGAGTATGGTCAACTTGTTAAAATATTTAAATCAAATTTAAAACTTTACTAGCCTTGTTGCACTTCTACCCAGTGAGAAATGCAGATGGCATCATCTTCAATAGTTACGCTTAAACACAGCAAGAAACTCCCTTCATTGCTTCCACCAGACCTGATGGAAGGTTTTCCAGGTTTCCTCAGTGACCCTGGTAAGGAGGGGAACAAGGGACAAAGCTACACACTCAGAGAAAGAATATGGACTTAAACTTATGCCTGTAGGCCTCCAAGTCACTTCTTAGATGGGATAGTGAAGGTTATTTAAGGAAGCCTGTGACCCAGGAAGAGGAATTGGCTCCCCCATATTTGGAGGAAATATTTTTTTTCCTTTTATCTTTCTCTTGGTGTCTCTTTTGTTGTCTTTGGTTTTTTTTTTTTTTTTTAATATCTTTCACTACTTTGTACTTAGGTTGTTTTCCTGTCGTGGTTTATATTTACATAACAGTCTCAGTCTGCATCATTGAATGCTTATACCCCAATTTTGTGTAACTAATTGTGTAAAATTAGGAGGTGTCCCCACGGTTGTCTTTGAGATTTCAAAAGACCAGTGCAAGGCAAGTGTTTGCTTCTGCCAGCCTGCCTGTGCGTCAGGAGGTCACACTGAGTCCAGCCTGCCTGTGCTTCAGGAGGTCACACTGAGTCCAGCCTGCCTGTGCGTCAGGAGGTCACACTGAGTCCAGCCTGCCTGTGCGTCATGAGGTCACACTGAGTCCAGCCTACCTGTGCGTCAGGAGGTCACACTGAGTCCAGCCTGCCTGTGCGTCAGGGGGTCACACTGAGTCCAGCCTGCCTGTGCGTCAGGAGGTCACACTGAGTCCAGCCTACCTGTGCGTCAGGAGGTCACACTGGGTCCAGCCTGCCTGTGCGTCAGGGGGTCACACTGAGTCCCTTCCCTGCTCACCATGATGCTTCCTTGGAAGATGAGAATGGAGTAATCAATCCCCAAATTAAAACCCCCACAATAAGAGTTGCCTTGCTCAGGGCTGGGCGTGGTGGTGCACGCCTTTAATCCCAGCACTCGGGAGGCAGAGACAGGTGGATCGCTGTGAGTTCGAGGCCAGCCTGGTCTACATAGTCCAGGACAGCCAAGGCTACACAGAGACACCCTGTCTCAAAAAAAAAAAAAAAAAAAGAGTTGCCTTGCTCATTGTGTATCTTCACGGTAGTAGAAAAGTCACTACTGCAGGTTGCTTGTGTCATATTGTCTCTGGAGTCTGTGCATGTTCTGTGAAATCATGTAAACCTAAATGAAAGAGTAATAGACTAATTTCTTGGCAGAGCATTCAACCTGCGGTATGGTTATCTCTAGAAAGTGTTTAGTTTGTTTCTTTTTCTTTCGTGGTCCATTTTTTTTTTCTTCATTAGAGAGGTATTACTGCTCTGTGAATTTGTAGCTGTTAATTTTCTGCTGTAGTCTGATAAGATTCAAGGAGTTATTTCAATTTTCTTGTAGTTATTGATACTTGCTTTGTATCTGAGTTATGCGGTCAGTTCTGGAGAAAGTTCCATGATGTGCCTGTTGTGGCATATTCACCAAAGAAGACTGCTGTGACATGGGTTTAAGCCAATAAACTTTTTTCTTAGCTGGCTGGTGATTACACTGGTCATTTGTGACCTCAGTGTAGTTCCAAGCTTAGACTTTCTTCCGTTTTAACAAGAGCAGTGAGCCAGAGGTGGAATTGTAGAAGCTAGAAAGCAAGGTTGGTACATGTAGAGACTGTCCCATAAGTATGGATTTTGATGATTTAGACCTTTGTTTTTATTTTTGGAAGATGCTGTGTTTTAGAGCCTGAGTGACACTTCCATCATGGAGTCAATTGTGCTACAGTCTGGACCCTATTACACTGCTGAGAATGTCCACTACATGGAGCCTCATTGCTAGTGTTTCACATCATAGATAAAATTTGTTTAAACTTCTGATGTCCTGCCCCCACTGCTCATGTGCTGACATGATAGGGGTGCCACCATAGGAGGCTGGACAAATATTAATGTTGTGGCTAACAATGTGCAGCTTAGAGAGGTCAGAACCGTCCAATGTTTGCCTTATTAAAATTGCTGACATGTGGTCAATATCAATCATATGGCTTAAAGGTGACCTGAATGGGCTGGATACATTTTCTACTACGAGGCAGTGGGATCACTCCACTGCAGAGTGCAGGATCGTGTGTGAATGGTAAAACCAGAGCCCATAAGGAAGAGTGGGAAGTGCCTACTGAGTGCAGGAAGACTGCAGGGCCAAGTTTTGCAGTACAGGCACAATTTCTTTCTTTCTTTTTTTATTAAAGATTTGTTTATTATTATGTATACAGTGCTCTGCCTGCATGTACATCTGTAAGCCGCAGGAGTGCATCAGATCTCATCACAGATGGCTGTGAGCCGCCATGTGGTTGCTGGAAATTGAAGTCATGACCACTGGAAGAACAGTCAGTGCTCTTAACCTCTGAGCCATCTCTCCAGCCCTAGCTACAAGTTCTACTGCAATGCCATTCTCTGTAGGTCGGGGATACTTCTGTGTCTTTGGTGGAAGCCAGGTCTGTGAATCACTCTACTGAACAGGACTGTGCCCCTAACAGAGCTTCTCCTGTCACTCAGTCCTCACTAGCCTAATAGGGCCTTCAGGTGACTTTCAGGATGGCTGAAGGCATTCCCGTCTGCCGTGCTGCAGGCTCATCTCTGGGCCTGTGACCCACTGGTGCGAGCTGTGAGAATAGCAGGAGGTGCACCATGGTGAGTGAGTGGCCACAGTCACCACTTGAGAAGGCAGCCGCAGGATCTAGTAGGGCTTTTGTCAAGGGCTGTTGGGAACAATCATCCAGACTGCTTGTTTCTCATGCAGTCCTGTGAGGTCCCCTGACCTCACACGAGGTCTCAGGCAGTGCCTGGAGTTCTACCAAGATTCTGTCAGAGGTTGCTGCAGCTTCTGACTGACTTTGCTCAGCTGTCCCTGTCTGTGGAGCACATGTGGAGCAGGAGCCCCTGTGTGGGGTCATCTTTTTGCTGACATTACCACATAACAGGCGTGCTGCAGCTGCTTTAACTTTTCCTATAAAAGTTTACCAACTTGGAGAGCTGTAGTTTCTCCAGTATCTTATCAGAGTTTTGTCCCTTGCACTAAACATTCAGGTGTAGAATCTCTCTGGAGTTAATTTCATCCAGGGTGTAAAGTCTCTGTTATTAATACATTTGCATATAATTGTCATGGTGGTATATTCACATGTGTTAGTAAGGCCAGACTTCCTGGGTTTCCTGGCCTGCTTTGTCAACATCTACCCTATAAGAATTCTATTTTCATTTCTGTTTTTTCCTATCTTCTGGTGATCTCTTAATTCTTTCCCAAACAGTACAATTTTTACTCTGGTGATATTCAAAGTTTGGAAGTCAGAGAATTTCAGCATTTGTGCAATTTTTTTTCAGTCTTACATTGAGCGTCTTTTTCATCCCTTTTTAGCTTTTGTAGTCAGTTTCTCCTTGTTTGAGGCATAAATTGTTAGGCATTTTATTCCATTTTTTAACAATTACCAGCTCAGTTTCTTTTCTTCCTCCTCCTCCTCCTCATCATCATCATTGGTTTTTACCCAGACAGGGTTTCTCTGTTTAACCTTGGCAATCCTGGTCAGTGTCTTGACCAGGCTGGCATTGAATTCACAGAGATCTACTTTCCTCTGCCTCCCCAAGTGATAGGATTACAGGTAAGCACCTCCACTCCCAAACTGCTCAATTTCTATATTGTTGTATATATTAGCATAAAACCCCATATAGAATCAAATTGCATGGTTGCTTTGTGCTGAAGGTTGCCTCCGCTCGCTGCTAAGATGATCTAGCCCTCCATCAGGCACATGTCCCAGTGGGAGTCACACTCCTGAAAGGTTAATGTGCACTGTTGCATCCTCTTCTTTAAAAATACACTTTAGTTAGGTTAGCATGAGCATAGGCAGGGATTGGCCTATGGCCTAGGTAAGTCAGGTACAGAGGAGAGAATCCTGTGGTCTCAAGGAGAGACAGTGAGTCCATCCCTACATCTTACCACAGAGATTGTAACTGAGGAAACCTAACACTGCAGTCCGGCTCTTCTGCCTTCTCCTCAGTCTCCTTCCTCAGGAGTTTGTTTGGCCCTATCGAATCACAGTTGGGTGTGTTGTTGGCTGAGATCAGACAGATCTGTGACTCTCTGTGTTAGATGGATTTAAGACCTTCAGAGTCCAACTTGAATATAAAATTTTCCTAGTTTGTGAGGCATTTTACCCAGTCAGAAGGCAGCTGCCGTTTTATATGATCTTCAGAAGTCACACATAATTAGACTAAGAGACTGTCTTCATTGCTTACAGCAGACCAGATCCAAGGCTTCTTAGGTTCTGTGTGGGAACTGGGTAGGGACAGACACAAGGGTTAGTGCCATGCACTCAGAGAAGAGATACAGACTTAAACCTGAGTTTATTTAATCTCTTCTTAAATAGAGTATGGAATTTTGTATTAAGCCTGTAACCAAGCCAGAGGACCTGGCTCTCCCCTTTTGGAGGAAATATTTTAGCTTCCTCCTCCTCTTCTCCTCTTCTCCTCTTCCTCCTTCTTCCTCTCTTTCTTTCAAAAATTGCACTCTTTATTTGGAGGTCTTTCTACTTAAGTTATATACCTGCCACGGGTTATATTTTGTCAAAACCATTAGGATTTTAACTTTGAATGCTTATTCCCCAGTGAGTGGAGCTAATTGTGCGAATTAGGAGGTTTGCCCTAGTGGGAGTACATGTCTTGTTTGTTAAAGTATGTCACTGTACAAAGCTAATATTTCTGCATGCTTGCCTGTATATATATATGGATATAACCCTCAGCTCCATGTCTGGCTAAGGTGATGCTACCTTTCAAGTTGATAATGAATTAACCCTCTGTCATTACAAACAATCCCAAAGTTAAGATTGTTCCTTTATAGGCACCACCTTGGTGATAGTGCTTCTTAACAGGAAGAAAACAGTCACTAAGTTAGGACGCTTGTGTAATATTTGGGCCATTTATTTCTCTGTATTCGGCCCACTTCCTGTGAAATTGAACGAGGCTAGATAAAAGTGTAGTGGACTGATAGAGCACTCAGTCTATGGGATGGTTGTTACTGATGACCATACTTGTGCAGGCCCATAGAGAAAAAGCAATGATAGGGGCAGAAATCAGTAGCAACTGTGTGGCTTTGAAACAGAAACAGCACCAGGTAAATCTGGATAGCAATCCTGTGGTGAAACACAGTCAGTAAAACAGAAACAATCCCTTTCCTTGCTAAGCCATTTTCCTGGCCTGATATTTTTATGTTTATATTTTTTGCTGACCAAATTACATTTTTGTACACATCAAGCATTTCCTCTGTGATGAGCTTTTCCCACATTATGACTTTTGAACTTTGGCAGAAGGTATCACTTTTCCGACCAAGATAGCATACATTCATGACATTATTACTGATCTCCTGAACCTATTAGTGTTCAGGTGTATAACATTCTCCCTACATTTGTGGATTTTTTTACTTTAAAAAATGTGTGCATGAATATTTTGCATATTTGTGTATATGTGTGTGCCTCATGTTTACTGAAGCCAGAAGAAAGCATTGGGTTGTCTTCCTCTGGACTTAGGAGTGGCTGGACACCTTTAGGTGAGTGCTGGGGATTGACCCAGATCCTCTTCAACAGTAACATGTATTCTGATTTGTTGGCTCATCTTTATATGCCCACCTTTGTTGTTGTTGTTTTATTGGTTTAGGGTCCACATGTGGTTTATGAATGTTTTGGAGAGCTCTTTGATCTGTTAGTGAGTAACTTATTAATAATATCACATTAACTATAGAGTTTAGAAGGGGTCACTCCAGTTTTCTCATAGACAAGTGTGGAATTGGAGTGAATGTTTAACTCTATGGAGAAAATTTCAGTGAGCCCCTGGGTGCTCTGTATTTGCTTTGCTTTGTTTGTTTGAGACATGATCTAACTGTATTACATTGGCAGCTCTGTAAATCTACATCGAACAGGCTGGCCTGTAAATCATAGAGTTTCACATGTTTCTTCCTCCTGAAGTTTGGGATTAAAGGTGTGTGTCACCATGCACATATTGTCCCTTCATTTTTGAAGGTAGTAATTTTGAAACAGTTTTCCTGATATTAAATAGTGTTTCTCTGTTTGTATGTCTATGTATGTTACTATGCATTTTCCCTACAATGCTATACTCTTTTCAGTTGGCACAGAAATAGATGGTATCATTCATTTTCTGTTTCATTCTTAAATGAGCTAGTGAATGCATTTGAAATTCTATAACAGAACTAATGTCTTGAGCACACAGAATTATTTAAATATATTCTCAATGAGGTGTACTTTTACAATGCAATCAGACACACCATTTGTATTATGTGCATGTATGGAACATTTTAGGCTGCAGTGACCTATGAGGATGTCCATGTAAGCTTCACTCATGAAGAGTGGGCTTTGCTGGATCCTTCCCAGAAGAGTCTCTACAAAGATGTGATGCTGGAGACCTACTGGAACCTCACAGCTGTAGGTAAGAGTGCAAATTGTTGCTTCACTTTTTTACTTAAGAGGACAAACTTTTTTTTAAGTGGTTCTCTTCTGTGCTTTGAATGTCAAGGAGGAAGTGTGTGGGAATAAATCAAACATTCTTAAGGTTGACTAAAGACTGTAATTTCAATTTGCATAATTTGCAGTAATATATCACACATTTTTTTGGTGCTGTATTTTAGGCTACAAATGGGAAGACCACAATATTGAACATTGTCAAAGTTTTAGAAGACAAAGAAGGTAATTTTCATGTCCAAGTTTCTCTGAAAATTTTTTTTTCTGAGATAGGGTTTCTCGATAGGGACTCACTTGGTGGACCAAGCTGGCCTTGAACTCATAGTGATCCGCCTGCCTCTGCCTCCTTAGTGCTGGGATTAAAGGCGTGCGCCACCACTGCCCAGCTTTCCCTGAAGTTTTAATGAAAAGCAGCAGCGTAAATAAGAACAGCTTAGTGATGATTATTGAATTCTTACAATAGCATGTGTCTCAATGCCAGGTACCTAATCACTTTTTTCAGAGCATTCCTTTATATACAAGACAAAAGACCAGGCATTGGAGCGACATAACCTTTATTCCAGCATGCAGGAGGCAGAGGCAGGCACATCTCTAAGAGTTTGAGGCTAGCCTAGTCTACAGAATGCATCCCAGGAAAGCCATGGCTAAGTAGAGAAACCGTGTCTTAAAAAACAAAACCAAAACCAACCCCCTCCTCCTAAAATGATCGAATAAAATAAGACAAGGAAATACTGCCTTAACAGATGTTGCAGTTTTAATCATAGCCACCTGAAAGCCATGTTATAGGACTGGCCATCCATTTAGTTTCTTGTTACCTAATTATCCTAAAAAGCATACAAATTGATAAGGTGATTAGTATATTTACAAAACCTTTTATAAGCAATCCATACGTATAAAGCTAGTGTCCCTTACATACTTACGGTGACTTACCTTGCTTTGGTGAGAAGAGTAGCTTATGAAAGAAAAGAAGGCTGTTGTGGTGGAGAGACCTGACCCCTATATCACATATTTGTGAGACATACATGGCTAGACTTTGTAAATACTATGTGAAAACATTTTATTTGTAATTCTTTGTTTATTAGGAGTATGATTTGTCACTCAGCATACAAGCCAGGTGAGCAGAAGAGATATGGAAAGAAGCAATGTATTTCTGTCTCTCCCAGAACAGTTAGAAGACATGTGATTGTTCTCTCTTTGATTGGACATGATGACGGTGATACAAGTTTTCAATTAATTTGTTTTCCAACATTAGTGGGAATACATCAACAAACTCACATTGGAGAAAAAACTCATGAATATAAGGAATACAGAGAATCATCTGCCTGCCCTAGTTCACTTTGCACATGTACTGTGACTCACACTATAGGAAAAGGTTGTGCGAATAATCAGTGTGGCAAAGCTCTGAGTTCTTTCACTTCTCTTCAAGGATGTGAGGAAACTCGTATGGAGAAAGAAAGTGATGCATATGAGCCGTGTACAAAAGGCTTTAACTATCAGCGGCATCTTCAGACACACAACACAGCCACTAATGAAGAGGATCTCTGTGAGTGTAATCAACATGATGAAGCCTCTAGATATGATTCCTCTTTACAGTCACACCAAAGAACGCCTTTGGAAATAAAAACCTTTGAATATAATGAAAGTGGTAAAGCCTTTGCATGTCAGAGTCTTCATCAAGTGTCTAGATGTCATAGTAGAGAGAAAAGTTATGGATATCAGTATGATAGAGTCTTTATGTGTCCCAGTTATCTTCAAATAAATGAAAGAGTTAATAGTGGAGATGAACCCTATAAGTGTTATCAATTTGGCAACGCTTTTGCATGTAACAGTGACCTTCAGAGGCATAAAAGAACTCACACTGGAGAGAAAATCAATGCATGTAATAAATATGATCAAACTTTTACATGGGACAGTCATCTTCAAATTCATGAAAGGCCTCACACTCGAGAGAAGCCATATGAATGTAATCAATGTGGTAAAGCTTTTGCTCAGAAGAATCTTCTTCAAAGCCATGAAAGAACTCACACTGGAGAGAAATCCTATGCATGTAATCGATGTGGTAAAGCCTTTACACGGAACAGTCATCTTCAAAGCCATGAAAGAACTCACACTGGAGAGAAACCCTACACATGTAATCAATGTGGTAAAGCCTTTAAACGAAACAGTTATATTAAAATTCATGAAAGGACTCATACTGGAGAGAAACCCTATGAATGTAATCAATGTGGTAAAGCCTTTACGCGGAACAGCCATCTTCAAGTTCATGAAAGCATTCATACTGGGGAGAAACCCTATGCATGTAATCAATGTGGTAAAGCCTTTAGACAGAACAGTAATCTTCGGAGTCATGAAAGGACTCACACTGGAGAAAAACCCTATGTATGTAATCAATGTGGTAAAACTTTTACACGGAACAGCCATCTTCAAGTTCATGAAAGGATTCACACCGGGGAGAAACCCTATGGATGTAATCAATGTAGTAAAGCCTTTGCACAGAAAAGGCTTCTTCAAAGCCATGAAGGAACTCACACTGGAGAGAAACCCTATGAATGTAATCAATGTGGTAAAGCCTTTGCATATAAACATAATCTTCACAGCCATGAAAGAAGTCATAGTAGACAGAAACCCTATGAATATAATTAATGTGGTTATAAAGTCTTTGCAGAGAACTGACTTCTTCAGAGGCTTGAAAGAGCTCACACAGGAATGAATCCCCCAGAATATCATTATTGTGCTAAAGCCGTTGCATACAAATGTAGTCGTCACAACCACGAACTGAATCATAGTCGAGAGAAACCCAATGAATGCCATCACACTGAACCAAAACCATACGCGTATACTCAATGTTGTAAATGCATGTTGTAGCAATCTTTAAAAGCACCAGAGAATTCACACTGATGAAAAGAAACCCATGAACCTAATACACGAGGTACAGCCTTGCACTTCGTGTACGTTTTTCCAACTGAGCTATATCTTACTCGGACTTCAGTAAAATTAAAAGAAATGTTCCAACTTTAAAATGCCTGCCCGTGTTTCAAATTGCAAACATGTTGTATCCAAGAATACAGAAACATAGGAAGTGATTTACCAGTATAAATTAATACATTGAAAAAGTAGAAGCAGTAGTACTACTGTCCATCAAAACAAGGATGGTTCCTGTTTAAACCTTACATTACCCTTTCATTGTCTGATTCAAAGATAGGTCGTTGAGAAAACGTATCTAACCTGGTCATAGCATTGCATGCTTCTAATCCTAGAATTTGTGAGACTGAGTTGGGCCAACCTGGCACACAGTGAGTTTTAGGATGGATGTAATTACATAACAGAGATCCTGTTCCAAAACATCTAAACAAGGGGTTTGGAAAGTTGGTTTCTTTTTCAGAGTAGTATGTTTCAATTCCCAGAACCTACATGGAAGCTCACAACTTCTCTAAGTTCTGTTTCAGGGTATTCAACACCCTCCCACAGATATACATGCAGACAAACTGCTATACATATAAAGTAAAACTATTTTTTAAAAGCATATGTCACATTATGGGACTTATCCTAACATAATCTGGACTCTAAAGAACTAAATCTTTCTTTGTCTTTGTTCACATCTAGAGAACTGTGTTAACAATTAGCATAATAGCCAATGTACAGTGTCTGTTCATGAATGGATTAAAATGTGTTCAGTCTTTCAATGCCCAATAGCAAGGACTATAATCGCCTACAAATGACAGAAGGCAGAATGAGTAGAGGCGTCTTCATTTTCTACATTATAATTACATCTTTGGAATAATCATGTGAGGAGAGTTCTGAGTGCTTGTGTGAACACTCAAAGAAAACAAGACAAGACCATAGTGACTTGGATTTCCCCAACATGTAGTATTTTTTAAAAAGAGTTATTTATTATTTATTATGTATACGTGGACCTCTGCAGGCCAGAAGAGGGCATCAGATCCTATTATAGATGGTTGTGAGCCACCATGTGGTTGTTGGGACTTGAACTCAGGACCTGTGGGAGAGCAGACAGTGCTCTTAACCTCTGAGCCATCTTTCCAGGCCCTATTATTGTTCTTGAAATGTGTTTTTGTGTTTCTCCCAATTTACCAATTAGGACTTAGTTTGCTTCCAATTATTCATTATATTTGATGTTATCCAGTTACAATTTTATGCTGTCCTTCATATACTTTTGTGGAGAAACATGCCTTTGTCCCATGTTACTTGTTTTTGTAATTTTATCCAGCTTGAACACATAAACCCTTCCTTCCTTCCTTCCTTCCTTTCTTTCTTTCTTTCTTTCTTTCTTTCTTTCTTTCTTTCTTTCTTTCTTTCTTTCTTGTCTTTCAAGACAGGGTTTCCCTACATAGTCTTGGCTGTCCTGGACTCACTTTGTAGACCAGGCTGGCCTTGAACTCACAGCAATCCACCTGCCTCTGCCTCCTGAGTGCTGGGGGTGACTTTTGTTAAACATGGAAGTATAAGTTGTCTGGGCTGCTGAACAAACTTGACTACTGCGTGAGACTTAGTCTTCCTGATTTGTCAGGCACATTCTCCCAGGTCCCATCATCTCTGTAATAATGATAAGCGGCTCTTGAGCAGGGAGCAGAACTCAGCTAGAACATAAGAGAGGGAGGTGAGTGAGGATAGTGGGACATAACCCATGGAAGGCTCTGCCCTATGTAGAACTATCGGATGAAAGCCATGGTAGGCATGGCGGTGCACACCTTTAATCCCATCACTGGGGAGGCAGAGACAGGCAGATTGCTGTGAGTTTGAGGCCAGCCTGTTTTTTTGTTGTTGTTGTTTTTGGTTTTTTTTTTTTTTTTTTTTTTTTTTTTTTGGTTTTTCGAGACAAGGTTTCTCTGTGTAGCCTTGGCCATCCTGGACTCACTTTGTAGACCAGGCTGGCCTCGAACTCACAGCAATCCGCCTGCCTCTGCCTCCCAAGTGCTGGGATTAAAGGCGTGCACCACCACGCCCGGCTGAGGCCAGCCTGTTTTACAAAGAGACTTCCAGAACAGCTAGGGCTATTACACAGAGACACCCTGTCTCAGAAAAAAACAAAAAAACAAAACAACCCAAAACAAACAAATTAAAACCACAATTAGTAGTTTGCTTGCAAATTATAACTCCTGTTTTCCTGAAGGTGAAACTTTAGATCAAGAGTGTGAGATATGAGATTGAGTCCGAACACATATTGAAAAAGCATATAGGTTAGAGGGAAAGATCCCTGCTCAGTGTTGGGTCATCAATTTGTACTGTTATCAAAATAATTAAGAAAGATAAGGAGGATAGTAATCGTGAATATGTAATAGTGACTTCCTTGAATGAATATAGATTTTATGATCAAACCTTAAAATTGGTAAAAAGAATAAATGTGGATTTTTCATTAAAGCAAAATCAGAAGTAAAAATGTCACCAGTGCCTTGTATTCATGTGTTGGCTCTCTCAGTTCTGCTCCCTTGGCTCTTCTTGGAGCTTCTGTAGGTACACGCCTTCTATTTTCTGAAGAAGACCCTGAAGAGTGGATATGTCAAGACTTTACTAATCAATCAAATCTTAAATTCTTTCAGTTTTAAGACAGCTCTGGAGAGCCTGTGGAAAAGCTAACTTCATTTACCAAGTCCTTCATGGCCTCAAGAACTGACTTTGGTATTTCCAGTGCCATTTCAGTAAAACTAAAATATTTAACATCATATTCTGTACTAACCAGTCTATAGAAGATGGCATTGGACAGTCCTCACATATTACTTCTAGAGTAAAAAAAAAACTATACATATTTTCATTCAGACCAAAAGAGGCCTTTATGGATTCATCACTGCCATTAAACTTACTTTCTCAATCAATTATCTCCTACAGATTTTACAGCCCAAGAGGATAAACTTTTGGAATGTTTTTATTTACACAAAATATCCTAATGGGACAATGGAAGCTTTACATCCTGGTTTACCTAAGCCTGCAGTCACTCCTAAAATTTATACTTTAATAGGTTTTTAATGAGAAAGATTGATTTTATACTATACAAATGACTATCCTAAGGATAAGGTTTGTTTGACTTTTCTGATCCTTCATTCAATTATAAATTATCTCAGCTGCAATACCAGAGGACTTTATTTTTCAAGGCTTGAAAAATTTACCTAAATGCATTTAAGCGCTACACTAGAGAGGTTTTTGGAGGCTTTGAGGCAGGCTTTTCCTCAGGGTTCATCATTCATTATATGTGTCATATCCTGTTGGCCACGCCCAAAGAGCTACAACCCATACATGCCATGGCTCAGGATGTGTACAGAAAATGAGCTGCTCATTGCACTGAAAGCTAAATATAAGGACATCTCGTTATTAGAACAGCTGCTAAGCCACACCAAATATCCATTAGACAAGAGTTTAAACACAGTTACGGCATCCAGAAGATAATAGAGTATATTAATTGGAGATGTCATTCTTTAAAAATGTCTACTTATTCGCTAGCCGTTTTGGTTAGGACTGTAGAAGGACAGACAGCATTGAATTTTCCTTCAATATTCCCTCCAGAGGCAAAGGAAGAACTACAGTTATTTGAATCCAGACTGGAAGGGGCATTTGTGTAGAATGTGGGTTCTTTGCTGCCTTTACTTATTTTCCTTACTAAGCCATCTCCGGCAGGCACCATAGCACAAGAGGATGCACCTCTGGAGTGGATTTATTTACACCATAACATGAGAAACCACTAACTGCTTTCCTTACTCTTTGTGCTCAGTGAATCAGGGTAGGACCCATGTCAACAATTACAGGGACTTTTTTTTTCTGCCTGTATTCTATTCCCTCAGCTAACAAACTGGGTTTAAGAGCATTAAAGAACTTGATAGACTTCAAATCATTTGCAGATTACTAATGACAGATAGGAAATCATTATCCAGTTTTCAGGCTATGGTATTTTGTCATATGACCTCAATCTGAGATTACAGAAATTACGTCACCTTCTCCCATTCCACAGGCAGATACTGACTTTATTGATGGCTCATCTAATGAATAAGGAGGGATTCATTGTCCAGATAGTCATCAATTTATTAATGCTTTTTATTCCTCAGCTCAAAAAGTTTCACGGACTGTTTTGCCTTATGTATTATGGTTAATACATGAACCGTTATATTTTCTGTCAGGTTCAGCTTCTGTTGTAGGAATGTTCCCAGCAATAGGAATTGCTTTAATGTCATCTTCACATATTATAATGCTCTAAACACTATAATGCTCTGACACATCTGGATGAAAGCCACAAGTGTCCTTTGTTTATTACTCATCATTGTGTACATGGTAACCTCCATGTAATGGAATTTGACTCACAGTAGGTCCAGTGGGTCCAAGAACTCATCCTCTTCTTACTTACCGAGTCCTAAAATGTACAAAAGGAATGCATACATGTCTGAATATTCACATTGGTTCCCTAACCAGTGGAGTAAGGGCTATTCGGATCAGAATGGCTATATGGAATAAGCTTTTTGAGTTGCCCCTGCCAGGATAAATCAAACCCAATATCACATCCTTGGAGGAATTGCAAAAATTAGCCACTATCAAGGACTGGAAAGATGGATAACTGGTTCTTCCCAACACAAATCCCTTTAACTATTTTGTCTGTCCAGTGTAGAGAACACATGGATTGTGGAGAAGGACAGTAAAATAGTGACTGATTGGAGCTACTGTACCAGATATGGTGTTTTTCTTTAGCAGATTAACTCACATTCTGCTTCATGCTATGCAGCCATTGATGTAGCAAACGCCTTTTGCTTAGTATCTTTCCAAGAGGTCCACTAGAAAAGAATTTATTTTCAGTTGGAAGTGCCAGAAGTATATCCTTCCAGACGTCCATCAGTGACACATTTCAGCCCTTTGTCATACCTTAGTTAGAAGCAATCTCATTCATCTCTCTCATTCACAAAATATCGCATGGGTGAACAATTTTGTTGACATTATGTTTATTGGAACATGTGAGCAGGAGGTACCAACTGCTTTGAACTCATTGGTAGCACATAATGCCCACCAGTGAAATAAAACCATAACTCAATGGCCATTTACGTCCTTGAAATTTGTAGGAATCCAATAGTGTGGGGCATTCAGATACATTCCTTCTAAGGTGAAGAGTGCGGTACTCTACCTGGCCACTCCCACCGCCAAGAAAGGAGCATCAATTTCAGTAGGATTATTTGGATTCTGGAGCAGGCCCATTCTTCTCTTGGCTGTGTTAAACTGGTGCATATACCCAGTGAGTGGAAAAGGTGTTAGCTTTGCACTGGCACTGGAACAGGAGAAGTCTCTTCCGCAGGTCCAGGTTGCTGTGCAGGCTGCTCTACAACTTGGAACCTATGATCAAGAAAATCTGGTCTTATTCAAAGTGGCAGTGGCAGATAGTGGCCCTCTATATAGTTGCCCCCTGTAGTTCAATGGAAGAAGAAACCTTTGAGATCTTTGAGCAAGGCTCTACCACCATGTGTAGAAAATTATTTTCCTTTTTGGAGACAGGTCTTGGCCTCCTGTTGGGCCTTAGTGGAAAACTGAACATTGGATAATGGGCCACCAAGGGACTGTGCAACCTGAGCTACCTGCCCGTAATGTGCTGGGTGTTGTCAAGTCATAAATTAGGATACAGAAGGCAGCAATATATTGTCAAATGCAAATGATCATACCTTCACAAAAAGGTTGTATAGCATTGGGGCTGGTTACCGTGCAAGGTCACATGACCTGGATGCAGAGGTAGCTGATGGAGCTGGGGACCAGGCATAAGAAAGCAGAATAAGGTCTACCACTAAGTTCTCCATAAAGTTTATCTCCACACGAACATAAGAATCTGCCTGTGTACAAGGTCAATGTTCCTTAGGCAAGAAGACATGGTTGGATCGCATGGAACTTTGGAGTTTACAGTTGTGAGCTGCCACGTGGGTGCTGGAAAGGGAACCGGGTTTTACGTGAGACATACTATGCCATCGAGCCATTTCTCCGTCACTTTTTATTTCTTTTAATATTTAATTATTTTATGTGCACGCACATGCATAGTATGATTCAAAAGGCACATGGTAGCTTGCGGGAGCCTGTACTCTCTTGTACCACGTGTGTCCTAAGGACGTAGCAGAACAGAGGCCCACCCAGTCAAGACTGAGCAGCAGATTAAGTAGCTTCATGTTAAAGTTGCAGTCTGGTCCTTGATTCATTTGATTATAGATTTATAGTTTTGGCAGCAGATATTTGTCAAATTTCTCATTCTGATTGTTTTCCATGATGGCATATAAGAGATATGGGGGGAGTGTGCTTTTAATTTACTGTATTTATTAATGTCACTTCAGTTTTTAAAAAGCTTTCTTTCTTTCTTTCTTTATTATGTATACAGTGCTCTGCCTGCATGTACACCTGCAGGCCAGAAGAAGGCATCAGATCACATTACAGATGGTTGTGAGCCACCGTGTGGTTGCTGGGAATTGAACTCACAACCTCTGGAGGAGCAGTCAGTGCTCTTAACCCCTTAGCCATCTCTTCAGCCCATCACTTCAGTTTTGTGAGTGTTTTGTTTCTATGTGTATATGTTGACCACCTGGGTGTTTGGTACCCACACATGACAGAAGAAGATATCAGATCTCCCACAACAGGATGTAAGGATGATTGTGTGCCACCATATTGGAGCTTGGAACAAAGCCCATGTCTTCTGCAAGAGCAGTAAGTGTCCTTAACACTTGAGCCATCTCTTTAGTCCTCAACTTGACAGACAATCAAAATTCTGTGTGGGCGTGTAACACATGGAGATGCTGAAAAAATGAGTATTAAGCAAGTTGGGGGTGCTTAGAAATCCCTGTTTGACTAAAGATGACTCAGTATCTATGCTTGTTAGATTTGTTCGCCTTGATACACCTAGAGATAGATTGACGTGTAGGCAAATCTATAGGGTATTTTCTTGGTTGATGACTAATGTAATAAATTCTATTACATCGTGGGTAGTGCCAGGGTGGGCAGGTGTCCCAGAATTGTATAAGAAAACAAACTGAGCAACCCACGATAGCTGGCGGTCAGTAAGTGGCATTTCTCCAGGTAGAAAGCATGTAGAATATGGCTCACTTGTGTCTGGTGAGAGGATCGACACAGGGCATTCGGCTGTGGCTTGTGTGTCAGTGTAAAGCACGGCGCAGCTAAGTTTATACAGGGAAGTGCCACACTAACTCTTATTATGGTATTCTCACTACTATGAAAGAGCCTCTTCTATTTCAAAGTGAATATTGTTAAGTTTCTTTCAGTTATTTTTATCTCTTTTAAAAGCCAAGTGTTGGCATGTGCCTTAGTGTTCAATTGCTGTGAATAGTGACAGTGACTACAGCAACGCTTATAATGGAAAATAATGTTTTCCTTTTTCTCTTTCTTTCTTTCTGTTTTGTTTTTGTTTTTGTTTTTTTTGGTTTTTTCCAGGTAGGGTTACAGGGTTTCCCTGTGTAGCCTTGGCTGTCCTGGATTTGCTTTGTAGACCAGGCTGGGCTCTTGGACTCAGAGGTCCACCTGCTCTGCCTCCACGGATGCTGAGGGTAAAGGTGTGTACCACCATGCCCAGCTACAATGAAAAACATTTAACTGGGGATGGCTTACAGCTTTGGAGGCCTAGTCCACTGTCATTGTGGCAAGGAACGTGGAGGCTCATGGGCAGACATGGTAGCTGAGTTCTATATTCCTGCCCAGAGAAAGGTGCTGAGTCTGACTTCAGCCTTGAAAACGAAGAGCCCACCCACAGTGCTATACTATCTGCAAAAACAACACAAAACAAAACAAAAGCTTCAAACAAACCTTTACCTACACGACACACCTACTATCCCTCCAGAGGAGTGCTATTCCAGGATGATTAAGCATTCAGGTATATTGGCCTCTGGGACATACTGTGCAACAGATCACATACTTCCAACGTGTTTGCTTATTACTTGTTTGCTTATTTATTATTTTTAATGCAAGATGTCCTGTAGGTGTGTTAGTTTGGTTTCTATTGATGTGATGAAACACCATGATCAAATATAGGATGGAGAGTAAACACACACACACACAAGTGTAAGACAATATATATGTGTGTATACACACACACACACACACACACACACACACACACACACACACATATATTACCCTTCCATAGCACTGTATACTGTTGAAGGAAGTCAGAGCAACAATGAAACAGGGAAGGAACCTGGATGAAGGACCTGGTGTAGAGGCAGTGGAGGGGTGCAAGACTGCTCCCCATGGCATGCCCAGTCTGCTTTCATGTAGAACCCAGGACCACTGGCTCTGGGATGGCTCCAGGGTCCGGGTCCTTCTCTATCAGTCAACAATTAAGAAAGTGCCTTCTAGTCCATTTTGCCCTCTGATCATTTAGAGACATTTCCTTAATTGAAGTTCCTCTTTTTAGACGACTCGGCCTGTATCAGGTTAACACCGCACAATCCAGCACGTTAGCTGGACTTGGCTTGTACAATGTCATGGAGAAATGCTTTGAACACCTAACATTGCCTGGTGCTGGGTATACAATTATGCATTTCACCAAGAAGGAAAAAAAAGACAAGGCAACATGTCCCGATGGATCCCTTGGTTTTTTTTGGAGGGAGTTGCAAATCTGTAAGGGCCTGGGTAAGAATCGGAATCCATGGTTCACTTGCAAACTTGTTATGGTCACAGTGGAGAGAGGGCGGTGGCAAGAAGGGTGCTGATGAACCTATCATGTCTGTACTTGGGATTTTCAGTGATTGTTCAGGTATTCAATTCTAGGAGATGAAACTGTCCTGAACGTATTTTGGGGTAGTATGCAGACCAGGTAAATCAAGAATTTGGATAAGCAAGTGAATTTCCTTCCAGAAACCAAACAACTGTAGTTACACTGCTTCAAACAGAACAGAAGAGGTGGGGTAATTTGCGTGCCTCTGACTAACCGTTATTTCATTTTTCTGGCTGTAAATATCTGGCCACAGAGGGACCGTATAATTCTTGATATGCTCCAATAAAGATTCTTAGTCCCTGGAGCACATGGGGCCATGATATTCTGTTCCATGCTTTAAAATAATTTTTAGACTATAATTCTTAGTTTCCATACTTGTGATTAATTGGTAACTGATGTACCTATTGCCATATCAAAGGAGATGCTGGTTGCCAGTCTTTCTCGGCATCACCAGTACCTGGCATACTCTGCCCCCTTATCTTGACATCTTCAGCCCATGGACATGGCTGGGCCTTCCTTCCCCTAATCTCTGGTCTCTTTGTACATACATGGCAGTAGTCTTTGGAATCATGAAAGAAATCATACTAGAGAAGACCCAAGTTAATGTATTTGATGCAGTCAAGTTGCGTGTCAGTGTAATCTTGAAATAAAGGGAAGAACCACATGGAGATATATGTATGTAATTATATGTAATCCGCGTAGTAAAGCCTTTGAACGTCATTGTCTCCTCAAAGGCATGAAAGAACTTATACTGGAAAGATGCTCCATAAAAATAACAAATTCAGTAAATTCTTTCACAGAACGCTCATTTTTTTATTTTTACCTTGAACTATCTCTTTGGTACTTAAGATTAGACCCATTCTACCAGTCAAATATTGTCTTATTTGGAAATTGTAAACATACTGTCATCACAGGATAAAGGCACACAAGACAATTTACAAATGAAAATTTTTATCTCTACTGCCATTGATTTTGTGGAGGATTATGTTATTTTTTTCCCCCGAGGACTTAAAACTTGTTCTTACCACTCTCTGAGGGACACAAATGAATACCAGCGGATTGTCTCAGTGGGTGAAGGCGGTTGCTGTTAAGCCCGACGGACATGATTTAGTTTCCTAGGAGACCCACAGTACTCGTAAAAGTTTTCCTCTAGTTACTTCCCTTGCGATGTTTCATATCCCACACACGAACACATACATAAATATTTTAAAAACCAAAATGGCGGCGACTGATGCTGTTCACCAGTTGGGCGCTTGTTGCCAAACTTGGCCACTTCCGTTTTATCTGTGGTACTCACATATAGGGTGCCAAGAAAGGGAAAGACACCCGTGTGCCATCTTCTGACAGCCACATGCACACCACAGCGCAGGTGTAAGCACACTCTTAAAACTGTTGAGAAAGATGAAATTAGCAAAGCAAACAGTATGACCAAGATATTGATAGGAAATGTCTTACCCATTAAAATCAATACATTGTTCATTGAGAAACAAACGATGTTTGTTCGTGATTAAGTTTTACATAATTCTTTAATTCTCAATTTTACTGGCTAAATACAACAAGAATTTATTTTGGTCCAACCACAATACATCCAGGTAATTAGACCAACACGGGGACTTTCCAGTTCCCCACTGTCCAGGAGAAAGGAGCATAATTGTGTACTGTGGTATTGTGTAAGTAGAACATATGTCATTAATTCAAGTAGAACACTTGACAGGTATTGAATTGTAAGTAAAAGGCCACTCAAGCTCCCAGGCAGGTAGAGCCTGAGGACCTGAATGGAGACTTAAAAACAAAATGGCATCTGCTATTAACAGAAGAGGAATGGTGTTAACAGAGGAGCCCCCATCTATTTTTTGGGAAACCTTAGGGTCACTGCTAGGAGATGGGGTCTCTGTCATAGTAAGATCTTTTTTTTTAAATCAACCATTTAAATGTTATATTCAGCAGATCTCTGAAGGGTCTGGGGACCATCTATATATTAAGTACAGCTGAGCCAAACAAACTGCTTTTAGTTACTCATCTTATGCTTAGCCATGAAAACAAAACAGGAGATTACATAAAGCTTAATCTTATACATAACTATCGATTTTTAGCATAACTTTATTATAGACATATTTTTGATAATACTAATGGATTTGACCATCCATAAGGTGGCTGGGCGTCAACTTGCGTTTCCCAATTATCCCCAACAATCTGTAATAATTTAACTATTTATTGTTGCTTAATTTTGAAAAGAAATACAGAAGGCCAAATAAAGCCCATCGACCATGACCATAAGCAGAGTCTCAGATTTTCCAAAGAATGCAATCAATTGTGATGCGAATGAAAATCAACCTGCGTGTCTCAGTCATCTTTAACAGTCTGTATGTTATACAATGACAACCATTGAATTGAGGCTCGTGCAGCGTCCAGATCCCTAGATATACAGGCTTGGAGCATCCTTAGACCATAACATTCCATAGGCCATAACAGTTCCTTTCACAACTCAATTAATTTTTAAAAAATCTCTTTTAATAATGTTAGTAAAATCAAGGAGGCCAAACATACACATTCTTAAATTTGTCTCTTTTGCCCTGAATAGACCCCATGAGCCAGTGATTTTTTTTTTAATTTTTCTTATAATGTAAATTTTTAATATACATCTTTCTGCTGTTGTGGTAGTTGCCAGGATTTAGGGAGGTTTCCAAGCTATATAGGGTACACAAGATGAACGTCTAAGACCAATTGTCCTATCAAGCTTTTGTCTATTTCATTGACTTTTAGGGAACATGGAGAGACACAAGGGAACCAGACTGTGTCAATGTCTGAGCAGTGCTGCAGGATCCATGGACTCAAACTCCAAACAACTACAACACAAGTTCCTCAAGGCAGCTAGACCAGGCCAATTCCATGATTCCCTTATAGTTTCCCTATTTATTTAACTTTTTTATTCTCATGGCATACAGGTTAATCTTCAAAGCATATATGGAGTAGCAAGTTATTTTTAAGGATGGTATGCTTTTCAGTATAGCCAATAACAAAATTCTCACAGACCTTTCTCTGGACCATAGTTTAGAAGTCCAATCAGAAACAGAAAAAATATTGACCAAGACGATCTTTGTCAGGATTTATGCCGGGACGAAGAAGAGTTAATTCATCTGACTTTGAATGCTAAGTGATTAATATTTTATCGTGCAAGGCCTGAACATCAGGAGTCAAATTGTCGTGGGGCCGTTTTTGTCTAATATTATCATAAATGGGGACATCCAAGTCCTAAAATTCATTGACATAAATAGGAATATATTGCCAGGCGTGGTGGCGCACGCCTTTAATCCCAGCACTCGGGAGGCAGAGGCAGGCGGATCGCTGTGAGTTTGAGGCCAGCCTGGTCTACCAAGTGAGTCCAGGACAGCCAAGGCTACACACAGAAATTCTGTCTCGAAAAAAAAAAAAAGGAATATTATTCTCTTCCCAGTTAACAAAGTGAGGCACAGGAAGATCAGGCACATAAGCCAAATACGCTTCAGCAATAGATTTATTTATCTATTAAGATCCTATATTAATAAAGACATCATCATTAAATACCTAATAAATGTTAAAATGTTTCATAGTTATAAATTTGGATATTTTTAAAACTTGGTTTTGCAACATCAAAATTAATAACCTTTTAAAGACTGACGTTACAGAGCATAACCGTTTTAAGACAAAACCAAATTTTAACAGTGTAAACAATCTCTAAAATCAATTTCCAAGTGTATTATTTCGATGTTACAAGGTTTGACTACCAACAAGAAAAGTTATCTCACACAAATGCATGAAGGAGCCTCATTAATCAACCACAGTTCCAGACTCCACCTTAAATAAAAAGGATTTAAAATTATGTCTGATCAAAGAGACATTATAAAAAATTATATAAAATCATATACCAATTTAAAAGTACCTTTTGGAGAGCTGTTTCTTTAGTTGGGTCATGCCATTTGTTTTTCAGAATGGTTCCAACCCTAAGTTATGGGTGTAAGTAAATTTTTTGTTACAGATGTTAGAGGTTTCAAACTATATTTAATAATTTACAAGCCAATAATCTATAATTAAGATATCCAGAACATAATAAATTTATATATTTAAGAGTGGCCAGAAAACAAACATGCAGTGGCTATATTTGAAACATATAAATTTTTTTCTTACTTCCTCTAGCTGTAATTTCAAGGGAAGAACATCTTGTTACCCACTGAATCCAAGTCTCACGGGCATAGAGGTTTTGTAGCAAGACTATCCGCCATGTTCTTTACTGGAGATGACGAGAGGCTGCTGGCGTCCTTCTAAGAGCATCCTGTACACATCACGCAGCTCCAGGCTTGCTGCCAGCTTGGTCCAGGCAGAAGGTGGGAGCTCTTCCAGAACTGCTAGGCTTCTAGCCGCAGGGGCAGGGCCTGAAACAAATTAAAGTCAAGGGTTAATCACACCTCTTCGTTTGGGACTGAGTAAGTTCAAGCAAAATTTAAAGTAAAAGCAAGCACCTGTGACACCTATGCCCGTGAGGATTCCCTCATCTCCCTAAGAGAAACCTCCTTCCAATACCTGGAGGCGAATGAGAAACATTTGGTGAAGAGTTTGATAATTAATCTAACCTTGAATTCTCTTCTCATTTTGATGTGGATAGAGGAAAAGTCCGTGATAATGCTATCTCTATGACCTAGGCAAGCTGTGGCACAGATGAGAAATGGAATTCCTTTACCAATTAGTCATGGATTCCTATGCTGGGCGTGGTATTCCCAGTGAAATATCAGTAATATCAAAATATTTATCAAGGATTAAACATGGCTATAGTAAAAAGGATTTTTTTTTAAAGCTTCTACTTCTATCTACCTACGGTTGCAGATGTTAGGGATGCCTTTTAGCTGGAGCAGTGATGATAAATATTTGCCGTATGCTTGCCGCATAAGCGGCCTTGTGGGTGAAACCCATGAAGAAGGTCATTTAGGACTAATGGGGCAATCCTGGAAAGGTCATATGTGAAATGCTGACAGGGACTGGTACATGGGCACCAACAGATAATTAGATAAGCCCTCCCACAAATCAAGGACACAAACCATGGCCCCTAGATGAATACTGAAACAGAATCTGACTTCAGGTCTGCTTATACGGAAGGCCCCTCTGAGCTTTACGCTGGCTTCATTGGAAGACTCAAGGATGGCATTGAGCAACAAGTAAAGCGAGAACAAATTCGGAAGGTGTTAAAACGGCTGGCTTTTGATAACAGCACTTAATATTAGCAAGTATTAATCGGAACTAAGGAAGAGACAGGAAATGCTATGAACTTTCTAAAATATGTAGAAATATTGGAAACCTTGATTTAAAAAAAAATGAACTGCTTTAGAAGTCTGTGCTTGGGGCTTCTGAGATGGCTTAGTGGCCAAGAATGCTGGCTGCTCCTTGAGAGGTCCTAAGTTCAATTCCCAGCCACCATATAGTGGGCCATGACCATCTGTAAAAGGATGTGATGCTCTCTTGGCAGCAGGTATATACGGATATATATGTAGACAGGGCACTCATACATTAAAGGAAAAATACTTAAATATTTTTCTAGAAGTCTGTGCTGCTCAAAGACAGATGTCAGCACAGTGCTTCAATTGCTGACAACCTGTGTAGTGAGAATTTTGGGATTCTTGTTTTCTTTAAAAAAAAAAAAACACAGAAATATTGTAAGAACATATTTTAATTTTAATCCCAGGTGTGGAGATACAGGGATGCTTCAGACTCCTCAGCAATTGTGATTCGCCTCCTGCTCTAGCAAGGGCATGGGTTCGCCAGCTGTAGATAGTTTCTGTGATTATGTGGCATTTGGAACTGTTGGAACTTTTCGAAGGGCTTAGAAAGGCTCAGGCCCTGAGAGGAAGGGTTGCTCGTTTGGGAGGATTGGGTGCTAATTGATAGTAGTTGTGGTCAAAAAGAAATGAAGGGGGAGAAATGAAATTCAGGGATTTCTTTCTCATTCTCTTCCCGCTATCCTTCTTTCCCTCCTACCTAGTGTTACGCAGCTGAAAAAGGTATAATAAGGGCAGAGAAAGGTGAATGAGAGAAGAGCCCACAAAGAACCCAAAGACAGCTATAAGCCTGGCCACGTGAAGAAACAATGCGGATTTTCCTTACAACAAATCAGTGCTCGGAACCAACAAGCTCCTGGCTTATGCCCTAAATGCAAGAAATAAGACGTAGATGCCTATGCAGTGCCTAGCAACTATTGGAATGCCAACCAAGGAGAGGGACATGAATTGAAGAATCTTCCTCATGACCCCCCCCCAAAATTAAAGGGGTCAAATGTAAAAACAATCATGTTTGTACCAGCTTCAGGTTGTCATTGACCTTTTCATTGCAAGTTGCTGTTCATGGAAGCACTGTGATTGATATTCCTTCCCCCGAAAGCTATTGCCATTTGCCACTTCAATATTCTTTTAAGTTACACACAGCATACTGGGGACAGATTCTGCCTGGAATCGTTGGACTTTGATTGTGTGGCAATACTATATCCACGAAAGGAATCATAGGTCAAACAGGAGGAATTGATTAAGATTATCCAAGCGAAAAAATTGCAGTCAGGGTCACAGTGCCCACAAATTGAAAATTTAACTCAGGAGAAAAATGTAGTTATTATTATTATTATTGCCTTATGTTGTGCCTTCTAAGGAAAAAAACAAGAACGTGGTTCCCTGCATGAGGGAGGATGTGGAAATATACTTAAACCATAGCTTCAAGCTATTTGTAGAAGGAGAATTGATAAAGCACTATTGTGCTTCAACATGAGAGAAAAACATTTTACAAGCTTAAATGAACTGGAACTGGTGCGGATCAGGAACTGGGGGGCGGAGGCGGGGGAGGGGTGAAGGAGCCCTCCCAGAATCCCAGGAATCAGACTCCGGAGATGAGGCTCAAGGTGCAGATCTGACTTTATTGTGCAGTGTATAAACCTTTACACATGATTTGTACATGATTGAAGGGCCAATCGGACCACCTCATGTTAGCCTCAAGCATCAATAAAAATCATTCATGTCCAGTTGAGAAGAACTGCTACTTAGTATTGGCCTGAAAGGGTTAACTAAGGATTCCAGGGAAGAAGCTCAGGGGCTGCCCCTCCTGAAAGGGTTGGGTAGCTCTGGCTCTGCTCCCAGAAGTCTTGGCAGTAACTCCTTGTGAACTCCTTGATAAAGTTAAACAGTTATTGGTTCAAGGTGAGGGAAGGCTTATAGTTATCTTCTTTCTTGTCCGTGAAATTTTCTCCCCTGACTGATTCCCAGAACGTGTTTAGTCTAATAGGTATGGGAACCAAGTTTGTTATTGGTAATATTAATGAGAACTAATGTTATGCGCCAAGCCAGAAATATGCTACTTTAGAAATGTATAAAAGTTGTGCTTAAGAAATAAACCGTTGCTATTTGCCACCAGAGCAATAGTCCGCCCGTTTCTTAAGGCTACTCGCCACCAGAGCAGTAGTCCACCTGCTTAAGGCTACTTGCCACCTGAGCAGTAGTCCGCCTGTTTCAAGACGTTCGCGGAGCTGGTCTCCGTCATCCAGGTAACTAACTGTAAGGAAATGCAGGAGGCTAGATCACCGCAGGAGACTTCAGTGAAGAAGGGTAAAGCAGTCACCGCCGTAGCCTGGGATCCATTTTGAGACTTCACTAGTCCGTTAGGAGTCCCTAGGAGAGCAACACTGTGTGCAGTGGATCAAGATATTTGAGGGGCCGTAGGAGCTGCTGATTACCTCACTCACCATTCTCTGTGGGTCTCTAAAGGCTCATCATGTTGCTCCCCACAGGAACTGACGTCTCTCGTATATCCACATAAGCACATAACTATTGCAACCATTGAAGACTAGACAATTATACAGACAAATACAATCCTGATAGGGCTGGCAACTATTCACTCTAAGGAGATTAATCAAAGTTCTGACAAAATTATAATGCATAGATGCGTAGGTCATAGTGGCAGTCCTACTGCCTTATGTCAGTCATGGTGCCATCAATCTTTGGGGATGAGGCTTTCTAGAACAAAACTAATCCAAAGAACTGTACTTCCTCCTGTAGTTCTACCTACTCCTCAAAAGCACAATGGCTCAGGCTAACGAAGGCCTGTTGAATGGATATGGTATATCAGAAAGGAAAGGAGCTAGATAAAGCATAGCAGAGGGTTTTTGATGCTGTATTTCCATGACAAGATCGTGAACATTGGTTGTGTTTTCCCCCATGGACCACTGAAGCCAGACCACCGATCAGAATGATTTGGAACTATCTAATCAGCCTGAGTGAATACCTCAATGGTCCCTTCCTGAAGACAAGTTACGTGTGTTCACCAGATTTTCCCAGGAGAGTTGCAGAGTGAGCACATAGAACCCCCTTTTTCTCTGCGGAATACTTCCGCTCTCGTAGTTAAAATTAGATCTGGCAAATGAGATTGGTGATTGGTTTTCAGCACGCTAATGCCAACACATGCCATGTGAGGCCTTACAGCCTGATTTACCTACATCCACACTCACTCAAAAAAAATTAGCCTTTTGTAGTTTTGGATTTAAAAGATAGCTTTTACACTATGTATGTTCATCCTAATGATAAGGTGCCTTTTGGATTTCCTGTTTCCTAACTCAGTTATAAAAACCCTTGGCTCTGATAGCAATAGACGGTCCTGTCACAAGGCACAACAAACTTGCCTACTATGTGTTAACACTATGTTGGAAAGATTTTAGCTCCTGTGAGCCAGGATTTCCCTAAGGCTTATTATATGGATGATATTCCATTAGCCACCCCCAACGAAAAGGAACTGCAGTCCATGGTACGAGCTGAGTCTATGGTGTGACTCTGTTTATGCTGTGTGCAATGGGCTTATTACTGGACTTTTGTACCTTGGGGTATTCAAAGTGCAGACATTCTGTAATACTTGGGGCAACTAGTTGCAAGAATAACTGTGAGAACACAAAATAAAATGTGTATTAGACTTCAAACAGCTTTTAGAAATAATTAGGAAGTATTAATTTGCTGTTTTCTGCTTTAAAAATATATACTTATTCATTAACCATTGTATTGAAAACTCTAGAAGGAGTGACAGAAGTGTATCTTTTTTTTGCTGTTTTGTTTTTGTTTTTTGGAGATACGGTCTCTCTGTGTAGCCTTGACTGTCCTGGACTCACTTTGTAGACCAGGCTGGCCTTGAACTCACAGCGATCCGCCTGCCTCTGCCTCCCGAGTGCTGGGATTACAGGCGTGCGCCACCACGTCTGGCTAAGCGTATCATTTTTACATATTGTCTCAACAGGCAAGAAAGGAATAGGTATTTGAATTCAGACTGAAAGAGGTATTTGTGTATCATGTTTCCCCTTTACCGTTATTAAACTTATTTCCCCATTAATTGTCTCATAAATATATGACAGCACAGAGGATAAATAAGGATTTATTTATACCATAAGGTCATAAAATACTTAATGTGTATCACACACTTCTTGGTCAACTAGTAAATCAGGGAAGGACCTCAAGTCAAGAGTTATTTGGACTTGACTGGTGCTACATTATATGATCCCCTGAATAGCAATAAGACTTTAGCCGGGCATGGTGGCGCACGCCTTTAATCCCAGCACTCGGGAGGCAGAGGCAGGCGGATCGCTGTGAGTTCGAGGCCAGCCTGGTCTTCAAAGTGAGTCCAGGGTGGCCAAGGCTACACAGAGAAACTCTGTCTCGAAAAAAAAAAAACAAAAACAAAAACAAAACAAAACAAAACAAAACCTTTAAGAACATCTTAGGCAATAAGTGAAATTAAAAGGCAGAATAGGCGTATCCTGACACCTAATCCTAACTGATTGACAGGCATCTCGACCCCCAGACTCTTTACTGTGTCCTTCTCCTGAGTTGACCACTGTTTTAAATATCATCTAGCCTTCCCAACAATTCAACACTTCCTCAGTTTTCATATTTATAATTATATGATATTTATTTCTTAAGGAAAGCCAGATAACTTATAGGACTTCTTGACTTTAGAAAACCAAAACATGCCAATAATTGTCACTTGCCATCACCCATTTTACTTTTGAATTCTCTTTCCATAGACAAATGCACAAATATTTCTGTTCTAAAAAGATTTTTCTACTTTTTTGTTTCTTATAGCTGCCAAATTTTATTATTAAAACATAGACTAATGTTATCACATGAAAAAATCCTTTAGGGACATCATTTGAACGTTATGGACTTTTTGGATTTCCTTTGTAGATTACTATGGAAGGATACTCAGTTGGCAAGCTATTGTGTTTTCTCACACAAACTGAATTTGTGATTACAAAAGTTGTCCAAATGTCTCCCATTCTACAGGCAGATACATACTTTTGCTGGTGGTTCATCTAAGGTTATAGCGGAGACTCATGGTCCAGATATTCATTATTTATCAATTTATTAATACTTCTTTTCTGTCCACTCTACAGGCAGACCTAGCTGCTTTCATCCATCTGCTATGGTTATCTCATACACCCTTGTACACCATTTCAGATTCTGCTTATGTTACAGGACTATTTTCAGCAACACGGGTTGCTTCAATTTTGCCTTCACTTTCTGTTATGTCCCCATCACCGTAATGACTATAACAAGTGGTTAAATCCTGTGCATATCTTTTGCTTATTAGTCATACTTGCGTACTCTCTAACGTTTCTGGTTTAGTTTCAGAAGAAAGTAAGCAATCTGAAGCGTCGGCTTGCCTCGTTTTCACTTCTCTGGAACACCAATGTCAACCCCTATACACTAATGCTATTTACTTCATGTATAATGCCACACCCCACTCAGACACGTGAGACAAACCATGTATGAATGTGCTATTGATAGTCCCTGGACCATCAAAGTCATATAGCCAGAGTTGACTTTAAAGGCATGAATACTACTGAATTGTGCCAAATGGTTATCACTAGCTTTGCTCTTTTGCTTGAAATGCTATACCCATGTATCTGTACTGTGATACGCATTCTTAATTTCTTTGGGCTGTACTTTAATCCTCAGAGAACGCTTCTGCAACATGATCCTCTAGAATACAAACTTTTATTGCAATGGGGGGGGAGGTGCCTACTTCTATAAAAACTGGTGATGAACAGCTTTAAAAAATGAGAACTTAATTATAGACTGGAGTGTCAATCATATTATATGCCAGGGCACAACTTAAAGAGCGCAGAGGACATTAAAATAACAATTATTTTTTAAAAAATGAGAGAATATCGAGGGTAACTCTTCCACTCACCTTATTTTCTCTCAACTTTTGAAAATTTGCCTGAGGATCATATGTTCAAGACATCAGCAACATTTCTCTACAGAGCAGTCTGAACTGCTTTCACATAGGCGTGGTTGGCAGAAACAGCTTGAGACTCGGAAACCCAGTTAGATGAAGAATATTGGGGAGGAATATCCATCTGACATTGCAGACTGATTGATCCGCTGAGACTCTATGAATTCCTTTTCAGCTCCTCCGGCTCCAGGCACCAAGGACAATGGAAGGATGTGAGGAGACAGTAGAAATCACCAGAACAATGCCAAACCTCTAGCTATAGAGCAAAAGGAAATACCAACCATATCATCAGGTTCATGTGTGCCCGTGTGGGCTGTTTATGGCCCATATACCAAGCAAGGCCTTCTATAAAACACACCGAGCCCTATGTCACTGCGGAAGGCGTTTCAGCTGAAGCTATCTGCTTTGACCTATGCATCTAGAGTGAGTGCTTCTGAGTACATCTGTCCAGCTCCTGCAATGCTATCCAATGACTCTGCTTATGGCTGACCTTGAGACTATAAAAACCCACTCATTCATTTAAAGGTGTTATTGCATTTAATTTTTCCTTGCCATTTGAATCTTTTCCCACTTGCCTAGGAGGACATCATAGCGTTCATATTCATATTAAAAGCAAATATGGACTCATGGTCTGTGAGGAACCAGAACTTCTTATCCTACGGGCCGTTTTTCAAACTATTTTCTATGTTTCACTGACAAATTTGATAATGGAACCAATCATCCTGGTCATCACTTGGGTTCCCTCCTCCTGATGGCATATTATTTCACACAGTGCTTTCACTGTTTGAATATTCATTACACTTATAATTTCTTTGCTTATGGGTTATTCATGAGTCAAGCGGCAATTTTCCCTCCTAGAACATCTCACAACAAACCACTCTCGATAGCCTGCATTTATAGAGCAGGAAGGTGAGTGGAGATGGTGAGGCACAG
This sequence comes from Acomys russatus, assembly GCF_903995435.1. Classification (NCBI taxonomy): domain Eukaryota; kingdom Metazoa; phylum Chordata; class Mammalia; order Rodentia; family Muridae; genus Acomys; species Acomys russatus. Next base: position 3,219,339 of record NC_067167.1, on the reverse strand, counting down.
CCCAGGATTGCACTTGTGTGAGAATCCTGAGTGCTGGTGAGAACACCCCAAGAAAACAAGATTCGTGTGACCTCAGTTTCTTCACAACATGGAATGGTTCTTGGACTGTGTTTCCGTGTTTCCCACACGCGTGGAGTGTGTTTACTTCAGGTTTCCTAAGGCTTGATGATGGTGTTTTAAACACAGTGTTTATGCCTCTAGGTAAATCTTTGATTTCGCCATGTGCCACTCCTTCTCATTGTGTGTAATTTTAACTCATGAGAGTATTGCTCGCGTGACATTTATATCATCCTCACAGTGTATATTGTCTGAGACTCTGAACAACACGGTCTCTGTTGAGCAGACTTCAGTCTACCTCATTTATCAGCTCCATTCTTCCTGGTCCCGCTGCCTCTACATGAGTGACGGGGCTCCTCCCTGGAGCCACATACCCATCCTCACTGAGAGATACCTACCAGGTAGGGTCTCCACACCTTACCATACTCCCAACCCATCACTGTGGTAGGACCTGAAGGTTGACTTTTACCCCCATGCCTAGAAATGAAAGAACACCAGCTGTGCCAATATGTGCTTGTAAACACTTTTGTATGGCATTCTTTTTGTTATCTGCAGGCACAGTTCGTTCGTGACAGTCAGAGGACAGCTGAAGAATTAATTTTATTCATGTGGGGAGCAAACTCTTGTCCTTATGGTTGTCAGCAAGTGATCTTGTCAGCTGATCCATCTCACTGACTCTAATTATGCATTTTCAGACATATGTGCATGTGTGTTTGTGGTGCAGAGCCTTTGTGTGACTGGTAGATTTGTATGTGTGGGGCGGGTGTCAATGTGGCTGCTTTCTTTGTGTGTGTGTGTGTGTAGAAGTCTTTAACAGTGCATGGTTTTGTGGGAGTTGAGTGTGGCACAGGCACTGTAATGCACCAGGGTACCTGCCTAAAACTCTGTCAAGTGGAGATGCTGACCTACTTAACAAACCCAGCCAACCTATCTTTAGCCTACTTACCTGTGCCCTGGTCCATCGCATTGCTTCCTCTGGCCCAGCCCCTACACTGCCTGCTGCTGCCTCTTTTATGCTGTGTCCCTGCCCACCCTTACCTCTCCCCACCCCTTCTAGCCCTGGCTACATCCACCTTCACGATGGCACCTTCCCCTCAATGTGCCTTTCCACCATGATCTTTCTCCCATACGTCTTTCTTATTCAAAGGATTCAACCACACTCAGCCTTTGGTCCTGCCTCTAGCCTCTGGCCCCACGTCCTGGGCACTGCCCACCTCCATGAGGCTATCAATGCACACATGGCAGCAGATGACATTTGTTATGTTTGTCATAGCACACATTAATCTGGTACAATGGTCAATGATAATAATTTTATAGATTCTTTAATCAGTGTATATTAATTATGTTCTTGTACCTTTTAACATAAAGTGGTTATTAAGGTTTTTTTTTTTACAGATATACATGCTAACTGGAGAACCTTAAAAAGAAAAATTTCTTTAACTCAAAAAGTAGCAAAATCAATAACCTCACATTATGGAAATTGTCAACTTTTTCTGAGGTCTCGATTTTCTTCTAGTACCTATTCTAGAGGTACCATATTGAATACGATATGGCAAATTGATGTAATGCACATTAAAAATGTTGGTATCTGTGACATGATGGCACTGAGTATCTTGAAAAAAAAGTTGCAAAGGGAACTCCTTTGGATAAGTATTGTCTGTCTATAGATCTCAACTATCACTCTAAAGCAACTTATGAATGATTATCTTGTGAAACAATCAACCTTGATTTTGTTTCCTGGCACAGTAATTCCTGTAAACTCCTTACCAGTAAGTTGCTTAAGATATGTTCTGCCAATCCCAAGGCTTACATTGGGAGAAGAAATGTCTGTTAAAGCAAAGCAATGCAACACAGCCATCTAATGGAGCCTGGGTGCCATAAGCCTGCCTTCTGCCTCCCTGGGACCATTGGAAGAAGATCAAAGCACAAGCTCGCTGAGGCAGCAGTGTGTATGCTCTATCTCTGGATGTGGCTTATGGTTTGCAGTTTTGCCTTTCAACATCTCTAGGAGTCCTGAGTGGTAAATTGCCCTTACTCAAGTCAATCACTTCTCACTCATGCTCCTGAAGGCAACGGTAACTAACTGCAGTGGCCACAGACAAACAGAAACATGAAATTAGGAGAGGGATTTGTTCTGTGTGCCTGGAGGGGGTTGGTGGAAAAGACAACATAACCAGGGAAGATATGATCAAAGTACATTTTGTGTGTGTGTGTGTGTGTGTGTGTGTGTGTGTGTGTGTGTGTGTAAAGAAACCATGAAAGAATAAAGTTTTAAAAGAGTGAAATTAAAAGGGCAAAGATGAAGATAAGGGGCTGTTTTTTGGTTTGTTGGTTGGTTTGTTGGTTGGTTCGTTGGTTGGGGTTTTTTGGGTTTTGTTTTTTGGGGGGTGTCATTTTTTGGTTTTGGATTTTTTTTGTTTGTTTTGTTTTGTTTTGTTTTAGAAACAATATAAAGTTTACATGTCTGGTTTTAAAGACACTTCATAAATATAGGTTCAGTCTTTGTGAGGCCCTATGAGCCCTGGTTAGTTGAAAAGCTAGACGCTCTGCATATCTGCTATGGTTGGGTAGCTTGGTGTTCTTGTGAGACTCCTAACTGTGGGGTCTGAAGCTGACTCTCACTCTTTTGCCTGTTTTTGGGACCCATTTCTTCCTACTGAGTTGCCTTGTTCAGCCTTAATATGAAGGGATGTGCCTAGTCTTACTGCAACTTGATATGCCATATTTGGTTAATATCCCTGGAAGGCCTTCCCTTTTCTAAAAGGAAACTGAGGAGGAGTAGATGTGGGGAAGAGGAAACATGAGAGTATGTGGGGATCTAGGAGGAAAGAAGGGATGGAAACTGTGATTGGAATATAATATATGAGAAAATAATAAAAATTTATTTAAAAAAGAAAGATATGTTCTGCCCATCATTATTAAGTCTATAATCTCATATAAATAAGGAGTTACAAATTACTGTGGAGAATTATGCCATGCAGAAATTTCCACAGTAAGGTTACTTACCTCATTCATACATAACACCAGTAGGTGTTTCCATTTAAAAAACAGCTTTATTTAATGAGCTGATGACATTTAGGGGGGTGTATCCAGAAAGCAATTAAAAGTGTGGAGCCAAGCCCTTAGTATTAATAGTCAGACAAGAGAGTGCTCAATGTCTATGGCCTAAAACCCTTTGTAACTAATTAAGAGATCATTGTTTAGAAAGTTTTAAATTGAGAGGAGAAAGGCAAATTTGATGCTGAGTAATAACATATCCTAAATAATTATAAGGCGACTGTTTTGTGATTTATCTGGAGCTGTGTTTACATTTTGTTCTCTTAGTTTATATATCATGAAAACCAAGCATTCATTTAACTGTTGATGAGACGAGCAGAAAAGAATGCCATCCATAGAATGAAAGATCAATATTTTGGAAATTTAATCAACATTGGTTTAGTGATTTATGTACAAAAGATTGACATATAGTGAGGCTATTTTTCATCCCCTTTGGTAAAACCTTACATTGATACTGGATCATAGGCTGTTGATTATTTAAAGTAGGAACAGAGAACACAAAATGGACCTAATCATCAGGACGTAAAGGAAAAAGAGTACAAACAATCCTTTAAGTCAAGTATAATAATTCCTGCAGCCAAGGCTGTAGGGCCCTCATTGTTCTCATAGAGCATTTATGCACCTGAGATCATATAATAGTCAAAATGAATTTTTGACAACTTAAGAATTAGAAAACTAGGTGAATTCCAAGAACTAAATATGGGCTCTATTGTCTTAGCTGCAATCATTCCAGTACGATGAGTTGGGCCTGTTTTGATTTTTCCCAGTGAAGGGGCCATTGAGCAACCCATATGAAACCACCAGAGACCGTTTATAGCTTGTACGGATGGGAGCAAATCAGAGGTCCAGTGACACCTCTGGGTGTTTATGTATCCTGGCGTTATCACGACTCACTAGCTTCAGTGGTAAGCACTGCATATATCTGTTGTAATCTATCTCTACCCCCAGAGATTGTCTGAAAATCCTGAGGCAATAAGAGTGCACAGTGCCTGAAGAGCAATCCTCTTTGGTCCAATCTGAGACATCAGTAGTTTAAAGGAATCCTTTTGGCCTCAATATCTTGGAGGTGTAGGCCTCAGCAAGTCCCTCTTCTGCACTGATTATTGGCTGATCTGCCCTAGTACCTAGAATGCCTCTTAAAGGATGATTTTCAATGTGCAAGTTCCACATAGGCCATCTGTTTCTGATAATATTCTTGACCATAAAACTAAGGAATTTAATCCCTGGGCACTACATCCTATTCTTCTTTCTAAATAACTGAATATTTTTGCCGAGTCAGGGTTTTTTTTGCTGCCTGGGTCAATTTCCTTGTTTTATACTTGGTCTGGAGCTTACTCATTGGGAGTTTAAAGGCTTACCAACACTGTGAAATTTGTGTCTACGTTTTTAAAAACATATACATTTCTTTTATTACACATTTATAAAACAAACTATATACAGCAGGGAGAACCATGAGACAATCATGAGTTATATAAATGTTACATTCATAGGGATTTGGCTGTTTGTATTTGTCAAACTTAAGCTAAACATCTTTCCTGTCTCATTGGTCCTAAATTTCTGAATGAAATTCAGTATTTGTCTTATCTCATCTCTGTGTGTCTACATTCTTAGTCCAGTGTTTTTCTTTTTGACATCATGGGAAAAGATGAGGGGCCAGATAATTAGACATTGTGCATTTTTTTTGTCCAATTCCCTCCATTTCTATGTTCACAGTAATGTCCCTTTTTGGAAGTTTCAAAGGAGCAACATTTATTTCAAAAATGTTCTGCAGACTTCCTTGATGAAGAAATGTGTTGAGCCGGGCATGGTGGCGCATGCCTTTAATCCCAGCACTCAGGAGACAGAGGCAGGCGGATTGCTGTGAGTTTGAGGCCAGCCTGGTCTACAAAGTGAGTCCAGGACAGCCAAGGCTACACAGAGAAACCCTGTCTCGAAAAAAACCAAAAAAAGAAAAAAGAAATGTGTTGAAGTGGGACATTAGCAGATGAAAACAATTTCTGGAATTCATTAGTTAGATTACATGTGTTCAGGTCATATTAAGAAAATTTTCCATATTGTGATATATGCTCTTTAAAGATGATTATTTTCTGTGCATATGTGTTTTGCTTGCATGGGTGCCTGTGTGCGGATGCTGCGGCCCACAGAACTAGAGTTACAGAGAGTTCAAACCTTCTATGTGAGAGCAGGGAATTGAACCTAGATCCTCTGGAAGAACAGACAGAGCTCTGAATATCTGAGCCATCTTTTCAGACACTTTGTTTGTATTTCAAGACAGAATTTCTTCACATAGCTATGGCCATCCAGAATCTCACTAAGTAGACTAGGAGGACCTCAGACACAGAGAGATCCACCTGCCTCCGTCTCCAAAGAGTTGGGATTACATGAGTGCACCACTCCACCCAGCTATGTTTTAAAACGACCCATGCCTGAATCAGAGAGTAGAAGGACAACAAAATATTTAAACAGGACACATCATTGGTTTGAACAATAAAACTTGTTGGCATTTTACAATGTGCACTTACAACTGGTTATGTTGTGATTAAATAACTGGTAAATTGTGTCCTATGGTCTCAACATTTTGGTTAATTTCTGTGCTTTGTTAATTTCATCACTTTAAAAGTTTTAAAGTGTGTTTACACCTGTACTATGGTGTTCAAGTGCCAAAACTCTCTTATTTTGGTTTCACAATGTTTACATTATGTGCTGGTGTGTGGGCGTGCATACAACCCAGTGTAGGACTCAGAGAAAAAGTTGCAGGAGTAATGTGGGTATCCAGGAGAATGAACTCAGACCATCAAGCTTAGCAACAGCAACTTTTATTCCCAGAGACAATTCTCTCACTTACATTTGTGTTTCTGAGAAAATGTGAGAACAAAATTTAGTCATTAGAATAAGCTAATATAAACCAAAAACAGATAAATGAGAACATTCAAATAGATTTTATCACACTCAAATGATCTGTATTCCTCAATGCTTGGATGACCATATGAAAAGAAGACACTATTTTAATGTGGGAATGGTTCTACTAATCTTACTCTGCACCAGTGAGAGCCAAGTGGGGGAAAGGAATGTGTTACACATGGCTATACACCACTTACTAGTTCCTGGGGGAGTTTTTCTCAGTATGAACTTTTTCATGACTATGAAGAATACTGAGACGTGCAAAGGCTCTCCCACACTGATTGCATTCATAGGGTTTCTCTCCAGTGTGAGTTCTCTCATGGAGTTGGAGACTAATGCGTTGCGTAAAGGCTTTACCACATTGAATACACTCATAGGGTTTCTCTCCAGTGTGAGCTCTTTCATGCCGTTGGAGAGTGCTGCGATATGCAAAGACTTTACCACATTTACTACATTCATAGGGTTTCTCTCCAGTGTGCGTTAT